>NC_051176.1:228330226-228656476 GCF_013339695.2 Rhipicephalus sanguineus | reverse complement strand
TAAGGCGAAAGTGAATGTGCAAGTTAGTGTGTCGCATGGTTCTTCTGACGCTGTTGAATTTTAGAAATGACGCCATGCATGATTCCGACGTTGTTCTCTGCCAACTCTTTTAGAGTTCCTTTGAACATTGGTATGCATCATGTCCGCCGCCCGCCATCATTACTTTTCCTGGCCGTATGCGCATTGTTCGTGAGGCTTCTCATCATAAAAACGTGTGACTCCTTTGAACCGGCGACCCTGTTTTCACGAGCGTGTCAACGAGGAATTTCACGCAACCACGCCGTCATCATATGCAGAATAATTTCTGTGGAGATACACGGGATGTAAATGTTGTGGCCTCCGAAATACATGCAAATGTGCCACTGTCCCCATAGCCTGTGTGCTGTACATCAACTTGCAGTAGTTGTCCAAAAGTGTCGCTGAACGACAGCTCAGTGGTTATACCAAGATGCCTCGGCTCCGAAAGGCACACTCACTAACAAGGGTTATATTTCCAGCGAAACCAAGAAAATTTATCTTTCTTCACGGCCTGGCAATGGGGAGGCTGTATGGCTGTAACGATTGTCTCTGACGACGACGACAAAATCTACCATAGTGTGTCGTCAATGACCACAGGGGTCATCGTCGAACCAGTGCAATGTACAAAAAACAATTGCAATTGCGAGCCCTTAACTCACAAAACATTTTTACCTCAGTGAGAAAAAGTAGGATTCGGCTCACCCTTAAGACGGAATCTTCACCTTGCAGTGCAAATACTTTCCCATTTATATTGAAGGTGATTGCTGGAAGATTTGGTACTCGGTTACAGTCGATGTACTTAGATTTAGGCGCACGCTAAAGAACCCCAGGTGGTCGAAATTTCCGGAGTCCTTCACTACGGCGTCCCTCATAATCATATCGTGGTTTTGGGACGTTAAACCCCAGATATTTTTATCGGCTGCAATCGACTTCATACTATAAGCGCAAAAATACAAAAAAAAACAACTATGTAGTATTTTTATTATTGTTCTCTTGATAACGATGTAGCTAATTCCGAACACATATGCGGTGCTTGTTCTTTTTCCAGACTACGTTGCAGAAAATTGCTATTGGGAGATATTAAGAAAAATACCTGTGTCACAAACGAGCGCTTAAATGGGCGCGCGTTACCGATTTAAAACGACGTCATGAAATCCCGGCGCCGGTGGTTCCCTCAACAAGCGCGCGCCACGGAAAAAACAAGTATCAAAAGACGCCGCGAGCGCGCCTCCTCATCCACTCGAAACAGCCGTCGACAACAAGCAGTCACGGATCAAACGCCCGGCAAAGTCTGGAAACATCGCGAAAACATGATGCGACGCCGAGTGACGCCACGGCGAGTGGAATCTTTCTTTCTTTCTTTCTTTCTTTCTTTCTTTCTTTCTTTCTTTCTTTCTTTCTTTCTTTCTTTCTTTCTTTCTTTCTTTCTTTCTTTCTTTCTTTCTTAATGGTATCAATGGTATATAGCCATTGATTTAAACAGCCACGAGCGCCCCGAAATGATATCATGGAAATGATGCTGTACATGACGTGCGTGTCATGATTTCCATGTTATGACCTGTCGTTTATGTTCGCATACAGTCATGTTATGCCATACCAATTTTGGTATACATCCCGTTAACGAAACGGCCAGGAGAGCCCAAAGTCGTAGGCGCTAGATAGATAGATAGATATATAGATAGATTAGATGAGATAGATAGATAGATAGATAGATAGATAGATAGATAGATAGATAGATAGATAGATAGATAGATAGATAGATAGATACGCTCAAAGTCGCGGAAGTTCGCTAAGAAATGCTTCGCATTTAAAAGAAGGCAACAGTCAGCCTAATACTAGGAAACGGGATAGGCAGCGGCGGCTACGAGAAGACCCCGAAGCGATGGAAGGCCTACGCCAACGACGACGTGCCCGTAGATCTATGAGAGGTGCGAACGCTTTGTTTCCATTTCGGGCCAATTCGTTCACCTTCTGACGTAACCTGCGGATGTGTCATGAGCTCGGCACATTACGTGGTTGGAAACTAACGAGAAATTAAATTAGCTACGAAATTAACTACAAAATACAAGTCGTGATGAACTTCAAGGGCAGTCACTCTATAAGCGCTGCATGGAGTGTTTTGCCTAGTACATTAGATTCAATAGCAATGTGCAACTTGTCGAAGATAAACTTCACTGCGCCTAACGGGTTCGCGAACCGTTACAAACATGTAGTTTTCCCAACAGGAACTGAACCCGAATGAAACGGAGCGCGTTGAACACGAATCCGTATTTTTTAACGTTAGTAAAAGGACGATAGTAACATTAGCAAAAAAGCCGGCAGATCCCACGGAATGTGGGAATCGATGTAATGCGAAGCAGCCAGCAAAGAGCTGCATGCATCGTCTTGTATGTCACTGAGGAAAATGCGTGTCATGGTTTTCATGTTAACTCCTATTATTTATGTTCGTCACACAGTAACGTCGCGCAATACCAACTTCGGGGTCGCTCAAGCTAGAGAAACGGCCGCCAGCGCCCCATGAGCGTGGCACGTAAGTCATGCTGTACGTGACATGCGTGTCATGATTTTCATGTTAACTCGTGCTATTATGTTCGTCACATAGTCACGTCGCGCAATACCAATTTCGGGGTAGAGCAAGCTAGCGAAATGGCCGCCAGCGCTCCATGAGCGTGGCACGTAAGTCATGCTGTACATGACATGCGTGTCATGATTTTCATGTTAACTTGTGCTATTATGTTCGTCACATAGTCACGTCGCGCAATACCAATTTCGGGGTAGAGCAAGCTAGCGAAACGGCCGCCAGCGCCCCATGAGCGTGGCACGTAAGTCATGCTGTACGTGACATGCGTGTCATGATTTTCATGTTAACTCGTGCTATTATGTTCGTCACATAGTCACGTCGCGCAATACCAATTTCGGGGTAGATCAAGCTAGCGAAACGGCCGCCAGCGCCCCATGAGCGTGGCACGTAAGTCATGCTGTACGTGACATGCGTGTCATGATTTTCATGTTAACTCGTGCTTTTATATTCGCCACACAGTCAGGTCGCGCAATACCAATTTCGGGGTAGAGCAAGCTAGCGAAATGGCCGCCAGCGCTCCATGAGCGTGGCACGTAAGTCATGCTGTACATGACATGCGTGTCATGATTTTCATGTTAACTCGTGTTATTTATGTTCGTTACACAGTCACGTCACAAGATACCAATTTCGGGGTAGATCAAGCTAGCGAAGCCGCCGCCAGCGTCCCATGAGCGTGGCACGTAAGTCATGCTGTACATGACATGCGAGTCATGATTGTCATGTTAACTCGTGTTTTTATGTTCGTCACACAGTCACGTCACGCAGTACCAATTTCGGGGTAGATCAAGCTAGCGAAACCGCCGCCAGCGCCCCATGAGCGTGGCACGTAAGTCATGCTGTACATGACATGCGTGTCATAATTTTCATGTTAACTCGTGTTATTTATGTTCGTTACATAGTCACGTCACAAGATACCAATTTTGGTGTATATAAATCTAGCGAAACCGCCGCCAGCGCCCCATGAGCGTGACACGTAAGTCATGCTGTACATGACATGCGTGTCATGATTGTCATGTTAACTCGTGTTTTTATGTTTGTCACACAGTCACGTCGCGCAATACCAATTTCGGGGTAGATCAAGCTAGCGACACGGCCGCCAGCGCTCCATGAGCGTGGCACGTAAGTCATGCTGTACATGACATGCGTGTCATGATTTTAATGTTATCTCGTGTTATTTATTTTCGTTACACGGTCACGTCGCAAGATACCAATTTTGGTGTATATAAAGCTAGCGAAACGGCCGCCAGCGCACCATGAGCGTGGCACGTAAGTCATGCTGTGCATGACATGCGTGTCATGATTTTCATGTTAACTCGTGTTATTTATGTTCGTCGCACAGTCACGTCGCAAGATACCAATTTTGGTGTATATCAAACTAGCGAAACGGCCGCCAGCGCACCATGAGCGTAGCATGTAAATCATGCTGTACATGACATGCGTGTCATGATTTTCATGTTATGACCTGTAATTTATGTTCGTCATACAGTCATGTTACGCCATACCAATTTTGGTGCACATTCGATGAACCAAGCGACCAGGAGAGCACAAAGTCGTAGGCGGCTAGATAGATAGATAGATAGATAGATAGATAGATAGATAGATAGATAGATAGATAGATAGATAGATAGATAGATAGATAGATAGATAGATAGATAGATAGATACGCTCAAAGTCGCAGAAGTTCGCTAAGAAATGCTTCGCATTTAAAAAAAAAGTTATATTACGAAATAGTGAGTTGCTGAGATAGTTGGTTCAGTATCTTGCGAATTTGCAAGTCAGTGTCTTTCCTATCCTGTGTACTTTCTTCTGAACCGCATTGGCGCTCCCCTTCGAAAGTTATATTACGAACGCTGCGGCCGATCCACAAAAGTGCCACTCACGCACATATACCACATTCAGGATAACTCGAACCACGTACTGCAGGAGCACTAGTGCGAATCACGAATCATCTCCCGTACGGCTGAATGAAGATCTCGCATGACACACTACGGGTCTCTTATTGCCGAAAACGGGATCGCCTCAGCCTTTAACGGGAAATTTTTCAATGGACAAAATAATGGGAGAAATTCATTTCACGCGGTCGCCACCATTTTGTACAGGCTCTAGCACTGAAATTTGTGCCGGTCGTTAAGCTGGGTAACTTCTCGAGTAATGGTTCTATCGCATCGACAACTATTGAGTGAAAAACCCGCGTAGCCGCTCATCATCCCAACTCGCACACATACAGTACCCTACACATTTCTAGACAGCACCTCCCTGCTCCTAGTTTCTCGACACCACCACACCAGCCATTTTCGGGGTTATCTGCCGAGATGACTCACCTGTCCATGGTGATGTGCCAGTGGGCCTGCTGGTTCACATCCACGTAATGAATATCACCCGTGTAGCGCTCTGCATTGATGCCTCCGAAGTAGATCTCTCCGCCATTTTCCTCGCTGGGCTCCTTGCTCATGTAGATTGAGAACACGGCCTGTCGCACGATGCCCTGTCTCACCATGGCGTCGAAGAGTGGCAGCTGGTTATTCTGCGAGATCTTGGGGTACGCCAAGCCAAATACGTCGTCGTACTTGGCGTCCTTGAACAACTTTCCATCTGCATTATCCATCTCGGCAAACTTGTACTGCGTCACGGTGGCAGGGCCGATGCCCACGTTGTCAATAGGCAGTTTTAGAATAGCGTACGCAAAGCTTTGCGTTGGCTTTTCGCGCAACTGCGCATGCGTCGTACGCTAACCGCTTGCGGGCTCCCGTTAAGTGACGGAAATAGCGGGCCGCAAACGCCAACGCTAACTTAGCGTACGCTATTCTAACACTGCCTAATGCTGGCGAAACCCCTCACGATGCGGCGTCGTAGAGGATACGAATGCACAGTCCGTTTTTGGTGTACGTGCTGGACATGCTGCTGTCGTACTTGGCGCTGTGGCCTGAAATGGACTATAGGTGCCATAGAAAGTTCTATTGTGAATCGAGTGGATAATTCTTTTTCATGCGCATGAATGAACTCTGCTGTAGCTCTGTATGTCCTGTGTTTCGTGTGTGTTTCCTCTGTCGTATGTCCTGCAACTATCATTTCATTTATCGATCCATTATCTTAAGTGGCCTGCTAGGCATATTTACCGCCTTGAAAAGCTCTCCAGTTTTGATTAAAGAACACTTCTATCTTTCTTATACCTTCGTAAGAACTCGAGATCTAAGTTTGCGCACATGATTTAGAAAACAAAACTATAAGTTAACCATGGGCATATTAAGGCGAAAGCCTTAGATGCCTCATCAAACGAGAAAATTGACTGGCGTCCCGCGACGGCGTCTCCAGTCGGCGGCGTCAACACGAGTGATGCCAAAAATCATCACGTGATTACGTCACAGATCGCCAAAATTTGTTACGTCATCGTAACGTCACATGATCACGTCATCACATGACGTCATAGCATGGTCAAAGTGGAACGATCACGGAGGCAATGAAAAACCAGATGAGGTGCTTCCGATCCTGGAGGCAGTGGAAAACCACGTGAGGTGCAGAAAGCTTTCGGAGGGTGGCGGGGCCAGGGCTGGGCAAAGATACTTTGAAATTGTATCGCGATACGATACAAGATACCACAACGCTGATCGTATCCGATACGATACATTTCAATTGTATCTTAAGATACTTCGTTTACATTCGGAAATTTGTTATTATATATATGTACATACGGTAATGTAGCACTTAACGTCGGTGCACAAAAATATTCGCTTCAGAATTTATTAACTGCGACCAATTTTGTTTCATTTGAATGAAATGTCTGTTAGTACTCCAAAAGTTTTGTATTTCTTGCTCAACTTCAAAGTTTTGTATTTCGGAACAACTGATTGGAGTTGCTTTAGCGGCTTAACATGACATCTCTTTATACACTTCGCTGATAGCGGTTTTTCCTTGTCGCTTTTGTAATTGGGTGGAGTCGCTGCTCTGCTTGCCGATCAGCTGGCGGGTTGCCATCTAATCACAAGAACTTCAATAAGAAGCTTCCGCACATAGGTGCAAATACCGCTGTGAAGTTCTACCTTGCCCGTAAACGTATCACGGTTTTCGCAATACCCGATCACCGGACAGGTAACATCAGCAACGACGCTAGTAGCGACATTCTTTGCGACTCATCGTGTTTATGTAGAGGACATAAAACTGCAATGACTTTTACATTCTACATATCTGCTGGCGTAAAACTTTCGTTAGCGACGTACTCAGTAATGCGCTTCTATGAGAGGACATCTGCAGCCCAGAAAACGTGTCACGTGTCAGACGTATTCTATAGTTGCACAAAGAGCCGCAGAACACAGCCGCCTTTCACCCAATATTGCCATTTAGAGCTCCAATTACTTGGCGATTAGTGAAGACTAAAACAGAAAAACAAATGTAACAACGTAAAATAGAAAAGCGGTTCCGTATCAAACGCAGTGAACAAGTATAGAAGCACGATACAGGAGGCACCCCGAATAGCTAATAATATTGTTGCGTTTTATGTCCCAGAACCACGATATGATTATTAGGGACGCCGAAGTAGAGGGCGCCGGCAATTTCGACCGCGTGGTGTTATAAAACTCAAATATAAGCACACGGGCATCGAAATGCGGCCTCCGCGACCTACGGGTCAGTATTCAAGCACCATAACCACCACCGCGGTGGGTAACCTCTAATAGCTACGACAATTAGGAGTTTAAGGTAAAACCTCAGAAAATTCAGTGCCTATGTAAAATAGCGTAAACCGGCCCATTGGCACGCTCATTAGAAAAACGGAGCATTTTGTTTAACAATGTTTCTCCAATCCCTTTGCTAATATCTTTGAGATGGCTCCCAATAATTTACGTTGTTATCATGAAAATTCCATTTCGCTATTTTACTAAGCAGTAAGCTGAACTTTTGTTACTGTATACTCCAAGCACGCGCCGATTATTATATATTTGTTCTCAACGTCGCCTTGACATAACAGTAAACGTAAGTGGAATATAAGTCTGTAAACAGTAGCACGAATGATGCAGGCAGCTAAAAGTAAGAATAAAGCAGAGAGCTTACCTTGCAATGCCAGCACGTTAAAGAAAGATTGCCGTAAGCAGACCCGAAAAAAGCAATACAGAGACACAGGTAATGTATGGGATGAAAAATGACGGTTTAGAAAGAACTTGTACTAACAATCAAATTATGATATTAGGCAGTTTTAGAATAGTGTACGCTAAGTTAGCGTTGGCCCGCTATTTCCGTCACTTAACGGGAGCCCGCAAGCGGTTAGCGTACGACGCATCCGCAGTTGCGCGAAAAGCCAACGCAAAGCTTTGCGTAAGCTATTCTAAAACTGCCTATTGAGAACTCATTGAATAAAAGAAAAAGAGACGTACACCAAGAGAGCTTCTGGTAAGTGAATGCTTGTTCGGTTAGATCCAGCATCGGTACCGGTGGTGCTATAGCTGTTAGAATCTTGTCTGCATATAAGTCAGTCATTGCATGTAAGTCAAACTTGCAGTGACGAAGTCTTTCAAATCGCCGATGTGTGAAATCCACGAGACGCAAAGAAATCCATTTTCTTGCATTCTTCACACTTCGTAACGAAGCACAACGCAAGAGAAACTTCGATAACGACACTACAGCGGCATCAGAATTTGTGCAAAAGACACCGCACGCATTGGAGTACGCGGCACAGTACAGTGGCAAAGAGCCAAGTGTCATAACGCTGACAAAACTAAAAAGAAAAACAAAAAGAGGCCGTGAAAACAAAGGTCGTCTGGGCGTAGAAGTTCGCGCGTTTGTCTGTAGAGACGACGCGAGCGCCACCACGTGACTCTGCTCCCTCAATAGGGACGCTCAGAGCTCATCGTCCGCCCTCGCTGGAAAACTCTGGCAGAAAGATAAAATAATGTCACTGTCTTCAATTTTAATCGGGTGGCTTAGTGGGAGCAGTATCAGCTTGAGAAGTGGAGTTCAACCAACGTTTATTGTTTCGCACCGTGGGGTTGCGATCGCAGTATCTTGTATCTTAAAATACACGATAAATTCTTCAATATATCGGAAATACAGATACTGATACACGTCTTGCCAGACGTATCGCGATACAGATAGAAGATACCCAAAGAGTATCTAAGATAGTATCTAAGATACATGTATCTTCGATACTGCTCAGCACTGGGCGGGGCAGCATCAACACATCGACTGAGCAGAAAAAGAAGATGGCTTTCGCCTTCCAGTCGTCTTAGGTGAGTGCATAAGGGACCCTGTGAGTTTTCTTTTTAAGCGAAGTGGAGCACTACTAGTGTGAAGATATTTGTTTTAGTGCACGAAGTGCAGGTATGGCGGCTGCAAGCAATAACAGAGGTAGAGTAACAGAGAGAGAGAGAGCTCTTTATTGAAATGCAGAGAATTTAGCCGGCGTGTGTAAATTCGCTCTCTTGCTACTCTGCGTGGGGAAGGGGATTAGGGACTGAAAGTCACAAAGAGAGAGAGAGATATAGAAAAAAAATACAAAAAGTTAAAATAGAATAAAAAAGAGGTAAAAACACAAACTGAGTTTTTTGTATCTTGGGCGGGGACGTGTGCTGACAGTGACATTACGTGCTCTCAAGGTGTCATTAAAGTTTGTCGAGCTGACCGATGCTCTCTGTTATAACTGTGGCTCTATAGAAACTGTCGAGCATATTTTGTTGGAGTGCCGAGCGTATGCCGAAGAGCGTGCGCTCTATGAACATTGCATACATATGCTGACCGAAAGAACCTTATCAATTGACTGTGTCTTGGGTCCTTTACCCTGCGCCACGCAACAGAGGCAAGCGATGAAACTACTCTTCAGATATTTAGAGTAACAGAGATATATAAGGCGCAGAATACTGTATTGAGCGGCAAGGCATTAATGACTCCATGACCATAACTATCGCGTTGATAATTTTATTCAAGTTGTCCAGAGTATTAAAGAATCGTGGAAGCCGGTAATAATACCGCGGGAATAGCGCGCAATCGGGTTGCCACTTTGTACTGGTTTTAAACCTGTCATCGAGAAAAAACGGGCTTTTATTGTACGAGAAGTACCGAGACTCTATACACGCCTACACCGACGGCTCCGTCCTGCCGATGAGCTCAACGGCCGTATGTCGTGATACCAAGAAAAGTATCAACTATCAAATTCAGGAGGGCTCCTAACAGCATCGATGGCAGTAGAGCTTATAGCGCTTCGTGCCAGGCTGAATTTCATTAATGACCAAATGACACATATGTGGACAATTTTATGCGATTAAAATGCGGCACTGCAGTCAGGGAAGAAATTCTTAGGCGCAAAACAGGAACACGGAGGAAAGAAAAGACATGGACGAGCGCACAACTTTATGCACTGCAATCTATACAGTCAACTTTACGCCGTGGTCAGCTCGAACAACTGGTATTTGACACTGCGGAGGTGTTACACCACTTAACTGAGAACGGACAGCAGATCACATATCAGTCACTCCCAAGTCACAGGGATTATCGGCAATGATCAAGCTTCGCGTTCGGCCTATGCAGAAGACCACGAACTATCAATACCGCTTTCTAGAACCGTCGCTGCACGGATGCCCCACATGCTCGCTCGCCAGTGCACCACGTCACAATCGAACGAGACGAATTTCACGCATTCACAATTACACTCCCTAGACCCAACACTAAGCCTTCGAAATCCATCAGGTTTTCGCCTGGGATACACTACCCTTTTGTGTAGAATATCGCTGGGCGTTGCACTCACTACTGCGTTTCCGTTCCGCATAGGGATGGCTGGCAACGCAGCATATGAACACTGTGGCGACGAAGAAGCCATTCGACATGTTCTGTGCGACTGCACGCAGTGCAGTACAACAGCTTTACAATGTACTCAACAACTTGCACGACCGACCTCTCAAAGAATACTACGGCATCGTCCAGACTTAACGTCGCAGGAGAAGGCCGTCCCATCGCTACCGGCCTGTCTGAAGGACTGTAATTGGAACGCCATCGCGAGCGTGTGATTGCGTATTTTTCCCTTTTCTTTTTATTCTTTCTCTATCTCTGTTTTCCGTCCAATCTCGATTTTCCCGCCCTAGTGCAGGGTAGCATTCCGCATACTAGCATCTGGTTAACCTCTTTACCTTCCTCTTTTCTCTCTCGAAAAGATGGATAACATCTAGACGCATCACGATTGTGAAAAGGGCACTGGGGCTGCTCAAGCCTGGTCACGATGACATAAACGCAAGTGCCAAAGTTAAGCCAATTCATGCAACTAGAAAACTTACAATTTCAAACACTAACGCACGATTTCAGTGTTTTTCATGGGCAGTGAGATTAATAATAATTTCAGTGGTTTTACGTGCCAAAACCGCGATATGATTATGAGGCACGCCCTATTGGAGGGCTCCGGAAATTTAGACCACGTAGGGTTCTTTAACGTGCAACCAAATCTAAGTACACGGGCCTCTAGCATTTTGCCTCCCACGAGCAGCGAGAGCGGCAAAATTGATGGATGTTATGATATATCGTTATAATATCGTGTTCTTTTGCAAACTACGGTTTACTTGTTCACGTGTAGAGGGCGCACGCTACTTCACTTGATATTAATGCGCATGCGCATTACACTTTAGATTATCATTTAAGCATTAGTATTACTTTTTGATCTATGTATTACCGAGTTGTATCAAACGCGCATTATCCTTGTAAGCTAGGTAATGTTGTAAAAGGAGGCGAGGATTCGATGTGAAAGTTCAAATTTGAAGTTGTGGTAAGATACTCACGGCCCAGCATGCTTTGATCTCATTTTATTGATGGCACCCAAAGGTTACTGGAGACTGTGTCTACGGACAGCTTGAACGATTGAGGCGGGGTTCCAATCGTCAGGACGCCAAAGTACTGCATCTGTTTGTGAACACAAGTGGTGAAAAGTCAGGAATGCCCGAGTGCACGAGCTCTGTTGTGCATTGTCAAAGTGAGTTCAACGACCACGTTATTAATTCTGCAGCTTGTCAATCCTATCCCATGGCAAGAAGGAAGGAAACAGAAAGGTGGAAGGCAAGGAGGTTAACCAGAAAAGCGTCTGGTTGGCTACACTACGCTGGCGGATTGAGAAAACGGAATGGAAAAGCGCGCGAGAGAGAGGAGGGAGAGAAAGAAATGAGCGGTGAATGCATGCGGCAGGAAATTAACATTACAGTTTAAAACCATGAGCTGTTTACTTGAAAATTCGAAATATGAACAAAATTCACCCATGCAGATGCAACGTAAATTACGGCGATACATATCCCCATTAAAGCAGCGGAGTAGACCACGAAGACGTTTCGGTTTAAGTGTGAATCCAATTCGACGCTAACTTGCGCGTGTACATACCTTATACGCTACTTGCTGCGGCACGTTACGACATACTCGTTAAGGAAGTTGTGAACTTGGTTTTCGCTAGAATGTAGTTAATTGACCATGTAATTAGCACGCTTAAAGAGAGCATAAACTTGTAATTGTCGTCCTCCTTAAGTAATCGAAGTTCTCCTTTATTACGGGAATGGGGTCGCCAGGTGCACGTCCACGAACCGCTGTTACATTGGGATCTTTCCAGTGTAGCTGGATGCTGCCAAAACAAACAATGGCAATATTAGTAAGTTTAGAAGAAACATGGATTGCGCGCAATACTGCGTGTATGATAGTAGAGTAATCAATGTTATGCAAGGTCAACGTGTATTCTGATATCGATCTCAATCAATGGGTTACTTAAGGGGCTCATTAAATTCTACGCAAAAGAAATGCAGTGTGCACAATTTTGTTTGTAGTCGTACTATGCAACGTGTAATCTTATCGAATGTCATTTTGCCAAATAAGCACTGCACAGGTCGCAGATTTATTCTCACGCAATATTTACTTTTACGCGCTACCGTGCTCAACATGCATACCGAAATCAGGTGGATGTGCAATGTGTGACCTCCACACGGCGATATCATGCGAAGGAAAGCGGTGCATATTGCTTCTCCATTGGCTATAATAGCGATGAAAGGTGTATACACGGAGAAATACGTCACATATAGCATAAGTTCATTGGAGTCAATGACCATGAGTCGCAGTTGCGCATGCGTATGCTGAGGGATGGGCCAAGGTTGGGGTTACCAATGTTGGCCCATCCAGCCTTGGTTGGGGTTGGGGTTGTTAAAAAAAAACATGAAGTAGACAAGCCAATGAAATAAATAGGTAAATAAATATTCATTCCTCAGTGTCCTTGCTTTGTTTGTTTCCGCTTCCTCTTCCCCAGGGTAGAGTAGCCATCTACACCACCCTTTCCGGGGTGGTCTATATAGCCGGCTACTGTACCCCGGGAAAGAGTATTTCTATATTTCTATACTGGATCCTGGGGAGGATAACTACTATATTTTCCGTACACAAGGTCGACTATCTCCTGTTAGTTAAAATGCAAATGACGATTTTGAAGTATGGTGATCTTACGATCTTTGCACATAGGCTGCCTGTTAACCATGGCGCTTTAGTGGCGCACGTATTTATCCCCGTATGGGTCTCTCCTTGCACTTTTGCACATAAAGCAGTGCGCGAGGACTTTCGGTATAGTTTGTGTTATGAAGGAATGCAAGCGAACGTAAGCTAAGTTAGGTGGGTAGATTGCGGGTATAACGTGGCAGCAGCAAGCACAGGACCGGGCTAATTGGCGGAACATGAGAGGCCTTTGCCCTGCAGTGGGCACAGTCAGGCTGATGATGATGAATTATTATTATTATTATTATTATTATTATTATTATTATTATTATTATTATTATTATTATTATTATTATTATTATTATTATTATTATTATTATGAAGCGAATGCAGGCGCACTCTTATGCCCCATGAAACGCTTCAATTGGCTCTTGCTTCAATCTCTGTGACAGCCACGCGGAAAATGCCTTATATTTGGCGAGACCGAAAAAATGCATTCTCTCTTTGATGAGACTTCTTGGCAGTTAGTGAAAGACGTTGTATGATGTCTTCGAGGCTTCAAGAAAAAGGTGTAACACGTCGATGTGAGAGTCACTTGGGCGAGAGACAGTATCTTTTCCCCGACGTCTGCTTTTCTAATTGCTATAACTTTACTCACCTAAATTATCCAAGCGAACCACCAATAAAAATGAGAACTAGAAGAAGAAGAACCGGGGTCAGACGCGCCATCGTGGAGGTTCCTGCGACAGCTTGCAAAATGACCGTGGACGGTGACGGCTATCTCCGCTGAAGTGCTCAGCTTATCTGTGTATACCACAGCAGCGCCGACGGCAGCAGCCTTTGGGACTCGCTGAGTCAGCTCCGTCAAACTTACCATTACGCTTAATATTACGCTTACTAACGTGGGGTGGTGGTGGTGGGGGAGTGTTCGTTCATCGGTGAATTCGTAACAGATCATAATTATACCGTAGCCTTAGAAATATCGAGTGACATGGATTGTATGGGCCGCGGAACAGGATAACTACCGAGACGTATCGTCTCACTCGCGCCAGAGTGGGCGAGTGTCGACTTAGAGTCACAGTTCTGACGAGGAGGAAACCGGGTTTGAGCACCGCGCGATAGATGGCACGTAGGTAACGTCGGTCTGCGCTTGCTGTGCGGTGCACAGCAACAGTTGGTCCTCGTCCACAAAGCGAGGTGAAGAACGCGCCGCCGAACGTCATCTGCTCGCACATGTCAGTTACTGACGCACAGTTCAAATCCTTTTTTTCTCCAAATACATTTGCAATCGTTTTCAGGGCTGAAAGCTGCGGTCTGCAACTTGACCGAGGCCTGGAAACCAAAAACGCAAGGCAGTTGTGCGGCAAAGTCAAACAGCTTGTTACTGCGTGCCATGCTCGCGACCGCCGCAACTATTCTCAATTTAGAAGGAGACCCCTTTTATCCCTAAAAACGGCAGGAAGGGGAAGATGGTATCTTGCGATGAAAAAAAAAACGCTACACAGGGGGCCTTGCACGTCGTCTTGTAATGCCTCCAAGATCGGAGGCATTGTAAGCTTTCGGCACCTCACCTTGTTTTGCACTGCCTCCGGGATCGGCCCACCTTTGATCAAACCATGATCCCATGTGAAGGCGTCACCATATGTGACCTCCCGGTGACAAATTTGTGACGTATATCACGTCACAAGTTTCCGCGTTGGCGGAGGACGCCGACGCGGGGCGTCGGTCAATTTTCGCGCTCGATGAGGCATCTAAGGCTTTCGCCTTATTATATATCGTTGTCTCAGACTCACCTAACGGAATATGGCATATGTTTCACTCGAATTTAGGAATTAACAGACAAAATCTCGATGCTCCTTCATAAGGGATCTGGTAGCATGCATAGAAGACGACGTAAAGTGAACAACATGGATCTGCGAGGTGAAAAAAGAACGCAATCACCTCCTTCGCCTTTCACGTGCTTTGGCGGAACACGAAGTTTATCTGAAAACCGGAAAAACCGCTTAAGCAGTCGTTTCGTGACGCATAATTTATCGGTACAACTACTATACAGACTGATATTAAGGCAAACAGAACAGTTGGAAAAAAAAAATTCAATTACGACGAAATGGGGCTCGATTAAGTTAAGTCTATGTACACGAACTTGGAAGGCCATGCACAGCTATTCAAGCACACTGAGACAACTCAATCATGAAGCGAAACGAGCGCAAATTCATCGCTTGTGGACTATGTATGTCATCGCGATGAAATGTGCTCGTGCATCTAGGTAACAAGCAAGCGCATCTAGTTCGATGGTAGGAAAACCTATCACTGACGTCAAAATTGCCCTGTGAAATGGTAGAAGGGAAAATAGCGATAAACACTTTAAATGATCTCAGTTCAATTTTTTTCGTCGTTGATTATACAAATGCGGCTAAGGATTATTTTCAAACTGGGGAAGATGTGGTATCATGGATAGAAATTCAGGATTTAAAAGCCCACGCGGGCATAATAGCCGGAGGTTTGGCCAAGAGCACCAACACTGTGTAAATGACAGCAATGACTTTGAGCTGGGCACAAGTACATAAATTGAACACATCTAAGAAAAAAAAAACAAAAGAGAATTTGCATATATGTATACACTGAGTTGCACGCTGTGCTTGCTCTTGCCCACGAAGAATGTAACTACATGCTGATTCTTGAAGATGTTCAACAAATTACCCGTGAATTATTTCAAAACATGCGCAAATAAGCTCCGAATTAAATGCGGCCCGGCACGTGCCGAATTCGTAATCTTCTCTTTTCAATGAAACACCGCAGAAGCTTCCGCACAAGGGATTTTACCGGGGTATAAAGCAGAAAAAAAAAGGTATTTCAGAGATTTGCACCCGTAACAAATTACATTCCATAATAATCCTCGGGGAAAAAAATCTGTCTTGGGGAAGAGTTCTTGAATTTTGAAACCATAGTCTCTGAGGGTAGGTATGTAATGAGGTCGGCGTAAATACGACGAGGATAAATTTACAGTCCGGTTATGAAAAATTGTGTGTAAAAAACTTGCTTGCCGAGAGTAGCCTATCCCATTTCTTCTTCACGTTGGTATTAGCCATGGAATTGGTTGTAGCACCCCTTGCAGTACAAACCTTGCGGCGTACGACTGTATAGACTAGTGCAATAATGCTGACCATTTCAGGAGAAATCCTGCCTCTAGGTTCTCTCAGTTTGGAGGTAACGGGAATGATTAAAATCGAGTATACAGTAAGCTAAAAAAAACGTAAAACACTCGTAGGTCAGATATATAGGCGTATAATAAAACACATCGGCTCTAGAAATTTCTTTAAAAACTGGTATGAAGGAAAGAAGGATTTTAAGGGCTTGTTTTTTTCCTTGTTAGACACAATATTAATGAGAACTAACGGACAATAATGCCAAAGAAAGTATAGGAGATGTTATATGTAATAACTGGAATATAAATGTGAAGAAAGTAAAGTAGACGAAAGGATAACCTGCCGCCGTCAAGGACCGAACCTGCGACCTTCGAATAACGTGTCCAATGCTCTACCACTGACCTACGGCGACGGTCAACCCCCCGTCTATTTTATAGGGTATATATGTGCATTTAAACCTAGGAGTGTTAGCGCCAATCGCAGCCATGGCGGCGAGTGTGGAACACTCTTTTTCTGCTTTTTGGCGTCACGTATCACGTGATCTTTTTACGAGCTGGCAGCTGACCAATAATCCCTCGCATACTACCTGAAGGCAAGTCTGCCAGAACGAGATCCTTGCTATGAATGAAGGAAAGAAGATGGCTTTTAAGGGCTCGTTTTTTTTCCCTTTGTTAGACACAATATTAATGAGAACTAACAGACAATAATGCCAAGGAAAGTATAGGAGATGTTATATGTAATAACTGGAATATAAATTCCTGGTACTATATGTAAGCAAGGTTCCATCCGGGAGTTACAACTGGGTCATTCCTTGTCATTAAAAAAAATTAACGTTACAAATAAGTCAATTCTAATTAAAAGAAGGTTCTTCGAAACCAGAGCAGGTGTCACAAGCGCTACGTTACAAAGCGGCAATTTACTAGGCCGTGATCAGCAAGTTATTTCCAGCAAAATGCATGTTAAAAAGAAAAAAAAAAACTTTTTAAGGGACACATAGACAAGCGTTTATGAAGTGATGCAATTATGATCTTTGCCGTTGATGGAGGTGGAACCGAAGTGTGTGTTTGAATCTAACACGCACTTAGTGCTTGACGGACGTCAGCAACTACGTCGAGGTCTTCTTTATTTGCTTCATGTAATTTCTTTCTCATTAATTTATCTTGGCATAACTGTTTATTCCTTTATACTTTGGTTCATAATATGAAAAAAATGAAGTAGTCAAGGTTTTTGTTTTTGTTTTTTGTTACCTCAGTCTCTCAACAGCAAGTCACGTATAACGGAACAGAACAGAACCTACGATGAACGTGCACGCTAGAAAGGTGAACGTTGTGTCTTATGAAATATTTATTAAAGTAAGCAATAAGCTTGGAGGTAGTACGAACACGTTCCTCAGACCAGTGCTTGACCTCCAAACCTGGGTTGGTTTGCATCTCTTTCACCGGAGACGCACAGCAGCTTCTATGATGCATTTGAGACGGTAAGGAATTAAGACGGGGAGCACAAACCCACCTGCTCCGTGGGTGTGGTGAACGTTAAAGATAAGGATGGCTACCGATTTCTTTTGTGGCGGTGAATCTCGAAAGTGAGCGTGCCACGTGGGCGGCTTCCCGATTTGGTAAAGGAGTCCTTTATTTTTTACCTTACAGCTTTGAAGGCACTATCCCCATTGTTCCTCGGTGCTCGGTGTTGGTGCAAGCTCACGTCGAACTCTCCCCCAGAATCACTTCCATGCTTTCTTTTCGGGCATGCCGATGCGGCAAGCGGAGCACGGTGGGAATGGTAAGCGCGCTTCTCGTCGTTCTCGCCCCACTCTATACTTGAAGCGAGGACGCGTTGTCAGTATCGCCGTCTGGGTGCGGTGTCGTTTCTTCTCTTGACTGCGCAGTAAGAAATGCCTGGGTGCGTTCACCTCCGTGGATTCCTGCGTAGGTAGGCACCAATTCAACAGCTACGCTGTCTTTGAACCCTGCCTTTTGTCTGTGAACGATGAACACAAATTTCTTGTTTTAATTTTCGACACTCGATTGCCTTTCGTTCCTCACATCAAGGCATTCAAGTTGAAATGCTTAAAAACAATAAATTTGATGAAAGTGTCGCATTCATTGTGGGTAACCAACAAAAAGTGACTCGTGTCTTGTTAAAAGTCGGCTGGACTATGGCTGTATAGTATATCGATCAGCTACGTTGCGGCAAACCAGTGTACTATGTATGGCCAACGCGTATACTGCATGCCTACTGTACACCCTAAAATTCTTTTCGCTTCCAACACTTCCCTGTGCAAAACGCGTCACTGACACTTCTTTCCTAAATCTTTTCGAAAAGCGATCGTATCTTTCAAGGCCGGTTAGCCTAACCTGTACCGCGATGGCTATTGAAGCAGAAATACCACTAAAACGAGTCGCTAAAGCTCCCTCTTTAGAATCGCCCCCACCGTGGGACAAGACAACACGCGATAAACCTTTCTGCCATATAGATAAGCGACACAATCTCTGAGCAGCTACAGAACAGCATTCTGTCCTTTCAATACAAATATCGGTGCTGTCAACAATTCTACACACCAGCATCGAAGGTGACACACTCTGTATCTGCAGCTGCCATCGGGCCCGACTGTACCACATCACAAAGGCTCAACCCACATATTAGCATTTTCAGGGCAAAGGCATATGAAGTTTTAACTGTCACAAAACACATTGTCAGCCAGAAATTAGTAATATTTACAGATCCCGTCAGTGTTGCCCATATACTTCGTACACCGGCAAGCCACACAAAAATATCATCGTTAGCAATCTCGAGAAGTATTTATGCACGGCACATCAAATGTCCTCGGAGATTACAGTTTTCTGGGTACCAGGCCATGTAGGTATTGACGGAACCGAAAAAAGAAAATTGGGGGACGCTTAAGCGTCGCCTTTAAGAGTTGAATGCGATTTGCATTTTTCTCAATTTTAGGGGCGAAGCTCCTTAAGGCGGCACCCGTTCGTCCCTCGTAGTCGTAGTAGTGCGTAACCAGTCGTAACGTTAGTACCAGATCTTGACCTCCAAGGTGGTGCCGGTGGGAGATTTTTCCTGTGCGTTGTTGAACAATAAAAAATTCGCAGCGTGCGCGTTAACTAAAAGCCGAATTCTTCTGTCTCTCATTCCCCATTAGCAGCCATTGGCATGTTCCAGTAGGAAACGTTAGTAGAAGTAGAAGTGTAAGTGTTAGCTAAAAGCCGACTTCTTCTGTCTCATTCCCATTAGCAGCCATTGTTTACCTCCAAGGTAGTGCCTGGTGAGATTTCTCCTGTGCGTGATTAAACAATAAAAATTTTGTTCAAAACGCCGTTGATTGATGAAATAAACCAAGGAAAGACGCCAGATGCTTTCTAAAAGCAAAACGAAAGAACGCCAGATGTTTCTAAAGCAAAACGAAAATACGCCAGCTGCTTAACGAAAGACGCCAGATGTTTTCTAAAGCAATGGTTTTCTAAACAATGAAAATTCACAGCGTACATGTAAAATTAAAGTGAGCTGCAAGTCGTCATAACTCATCGAACCTTTAGTATAAACGCGCCCGATCTCACGTCGGTGATGATGTACTGGGCAGAATTCACGGGAGATTCACGGTTTACCGATGAACCTCCGCAGCTTCGCCCACTCATCATCATTCACTCCGTGGATATGCTGTGATTTTTCCGTCACGGACAAGATGATGATTTTTCGCTCACAACCAACGACGCCGACGCCGACTCCGACACCGGAATTTCTGCGAAACGAGCTTTCTAACGCTGTTGCGTTAAAAATCAGCGCAGCTTGCACAAAGTCCTGCAAGGCTGGGTCACAGCAGCGCTGGGGGACTAGAGGAAGAAGAAGACGAAGAGAGCGCGTGCTGTTCATGAAAATGATCGTTTGTCTACGTCACACGGCAAACTATGCTTGTTGTACTGTACTATACATGGCTATGCTTTCTCTCTCTCTTTTTCTATCTTCTTTTTTTGTGTATGTTGCTTTATATCTCTTTCTCTCTCTGTCCATTTCATTCTTTGTCTTTCTGTCTATTTCTCTCTCTTTTTTTCTTTCTCTTTCATTCTATGTCTTTGTTTCTCTATCGTCCTCTCGGTGTAGTCGATCTCTCGCCTTTTGTCTTTTTATTTGCTTTTTCCATTTGTTATTTCTTTCTCTATCTTTATCTCTCTGTAGTCGGTCTCTCGCCTTCTATTTTTTTCTATGTTTATCTCTTGCTTTCTAACTCTTTCTCTCTATTTCTTTCTCTCCTTTTCGCTGTTCCTTCCCTTTATTTCTCTCTCTTTTCTATGTTTCTTTCTATGTCTTTGTTTTTGTTTTTCTATCTCTCCCTCGGCGTAGTCGGTCTCTCGCCTTCTGTTTCTTCCCTTTATTATTTCTTTCCTTGTCTCTCTCTCTCTGTAGTCAGTCTATCGTTTTCTATCTTTTTCTCTGTTCCTTCCCTATCTATCTATCTATCTATCTATCTATCTATCTATCTATCTATCTATCTATCTATCTATCTATCTATCTATCTATCTATCTATCTATCTATCTATCTATCTATCTATCTATCTATCTATCTATCTATCTATCTATCTATCTATCTATCTATCTATCTATCTATCTATCTATCTATCTATCTATCTATCTATCTATCTATCTATCTATCTATCTATCTATCTATCTATCTATCTACTCGTTCTCCCATCCTACTTTCCCTCCTCCTAACCCTCACATCTCTCCTCCTCACTCACACTTCTCCTTCCCACCACCTTGCTGTACTATACTATACAAGGCCATGATCTTTGCCAGAATGCCTGGATAGCCGAGTGGTTAGGACGCTCGCATTCGGATCGTGGGTACTATAGTTCGGATCTCGCCTCGGCAAAATTTTTTTTCGCAAAGAAATTACCTCTTTCTATTTCTTTCTTTCTCTCTCTTCCTTTATGTCTTTCTCTCTCTCTCTCTCTCTGTACTCGCTCTCTCGCCCATCAAGTTATTCCATTCCTCGCCGGACAAATGGGCGCTTGTCTTCTGGTAGCGAAGCAGAAGAGGAAGAAGAGGAAGACGACGAAGAAGAAGACGAAGATGGCGCGTGCGGGTTCATGATGATGATAATTTTCTATGTACTACACACGGCCAACCTCGACCTTAAGAGCTCTGCTGTAAAGGCAAGACAATATAATCACCGCAATGTCATCAGCATATCGCAGGTTACTGAGGTACTTTCCATTAACTCGTATCCCTAAGTTTTCTCAACCTAAGGCCCAGAAAACCTCCTGTAAGCACGCGGTGAATAGCATTGGGGAGATCATGTCTCCCGGCCTTGCGCCCTTTTCTACAGTATTTTTATCGCCTTCTTTATGGAGGACTACGGTGGCTGTGGAGCCGCTGTAGATTTATTTCTTCCAGTATTTTTATATGTGGTTCGTCGACGCCCTGATTCCGTGGTACCTGCATGACTGCTGAGATTTCGACCAAATAAAATGCTTTCCTGTAATCTATGAAGGCTGTATATAAGGGTTGTTTATATACCGCGCATTTCTGTATCACCTGATTGATAGTGTGAGTATGGCCTAGTGTCGAGTAGCCTGCACGAAATTCTGCTTGGTCATTTGGTTGATTGAATTTGGCCTTAATTCTATGAGCTATTACTTTTGTAAATACCTTGTAGACGACACTAAGCTGATCGGCCTGTAATTTTTCAAGTCCTTGACGTCCTCTTTCTTATGAATTAAGATGATGTTAGCCTCTTTCCAAGATTCTGGTACTCTCACCGTCAAGAGACACTTTGTGTACAGGGTAGCCGATTTTTCTAACACAATCTGCTCACCGTCTTTCAACAGAAAGAGAAATTATCAAGGCTTTTCTTATTCATACCAGCGAAGGCTGCGCGGCTCACCTTCCATCATCCTATCTCAAAAAGAAATTGAATTTTTGAAGGCAGCCATGATACCTTAGACATAATTGCTTTGCATGTGTTTATTGTGGACGGAGACGTGTTGAGCTGATGTGCACTATGTGACTTTTTGTTTTCTGCTATTTTTTTCGTTTTTCCTTTCTTTCTATCTTCTGTTCGTGTTGTACACAAGCAACTGTCTGGCACGGAAATAAATCAGTTGTTAGCACGCGCATCACCCCGTGTGTGTCCTTTTTTTCACTTGTTCTTTCGTCGGTTCCTCGCAGCGCGAACAGTCATAAGTCATACCAACTAGCACCCATAGCATCTTTACTTGCCCTGCTGTCGCATTTCAAAAACTCCAACGCGCGATGCCTATGGACCAACGTTACTAGTACTAGTAACGTTGCTATAGACTATACGTCGCCGCGTGAGTTTCATTCCATATCGCTATGGGTTCATCTAGGCTTTCACCTTCACGTTCTTAGAAAGTTCTAGGCATCCCCTGTAATATTTTTTTAAATACTGTCCATGATCGTTTTGACGCACAGCAGGTGCTTAGAAGAAGAATGAAAGTAACACACGTGGGGTGGACAATGCCAAGAAATAATTTCTGCATGGCTTAATTTAGAATAAATTGTGCCTACTTTGACTGCTAGACGGGCATCAGATTAGTTGCTTCTGCTCATGTGAAGGTAAATACACTCGCACTAGACGTGCATGCAAACAGGTGAAAGAACGTGTATGTAATGCCATATTCATTTACCTGCCCTACTATAGTTAACTGTTCTTAGCGTTCTCGAGCAAAAAAACATGGCAAGTATCCGGACACACCGTTTCGTTCATGTTGGCTGTAGAAGGCATCTCGTGCATCAAATGCAATGAAGCAAAGCTTGTTTGCATTAAATAGCGATTGGGTCTGGTCTGCTGCCTGGGCGCTGAGCTTTGCACAAACTTTATCACCCTCGAGGGCAGCTGAGTTGCGTGTAAGGACCACACGGTCAACTGTACCGGACGCTGCACCGGAGAGGGGCGCTGCGTGCTGCATCTTTTTGAGTTGCCGGCGCTGAGCCAGTGTCGACTCGCATGCCCAAACCACTTGCTCGGCAGCACCCGTCCGAGCTCGGACGAACTGAGAAGATTGTCGTAAGGCAGCGTCAAATAACCAGGCTCAGCATCGTTCCGACATGAAAGGGTGCCGATACGGGGTTGTGCTTCTCGTCCTGTCGGCGTCAGCGCTGGCACAAATAAGGTGAGAGCGCTTGACTTTTGCTTCGGGCAGCGTTGTAGCCGAAAACACCCCCATATCAGGCTGCCTAGGCACGCTGTCTGGTGTAACGTGGAGCTTTGTCGCAGATAAATAATTTATGTATTGTTTTAAGAAAGACAATTGTAAACGTTCAGGGTTGCTTTTCATGTATACGACTTGCGTAGTAGATAGCCAGACGTCTTTATCTGGTGAGTTAGTGTTTTGATGTCACGGTAGGTCGGGTACGAAAGATATGCAAGCACCGTGCGCACAGGTAGATACGACCTAACGCCGTATGTGTGCATAATTTTCGCACTGAGCCCACAATGCATAGCGCATAATAAAACAAAAATTATGGCAGCTTCGCCCCATTGGTGCCAAGCCTGAAGGAAGAGCCCAGCCGGGCGGCCTTCCTTGTTTCTCTCCATTCTTCTCTTTCTTTCTTTTTCTGTCTGTTTCTTGTATCTCTTTTTCGTATCCGTTTTTTTATTCCTTTCTTTTTCTCTGTATCAATTTCTTTCTCGTTCTCGCTCTTTCTATCTTCATTTCTCTTTCTGTCTTGCTCTTTGTTTTTTAAATCTCCTTTTCGTGTCTGTTTCTTTCTATCTTTTTCTCTGTTTTTCTATATTTCTTTCTATCTCTTTCTCTCTCTCTCTCTGATTCTTTCTCTTTATGTCTTTCTGTAATTTCTATCTATTTTTCGTGCCTGCTTCTTTCTTTCTTTCTCTGTCTTTCTATCTTTTTATGTGTTTCTTCCCTTGATTTCTCTTTATCTTTCTCTCTGTCACTCTCTCTCTGTCTGTTTTTCTCTCTTTCCATTTCTTTCTTTCTTTCTTTCTTTCTTTCTTTCTTTCTTTCTTTCTTTCTTTCTTTCTTTCTTTCTTTCTTTCTTTCTTTCTTTCTTTCTTCTTTCTTCTTCTCTTTCTTCTTTCTTCTTTCTTTCTTTCTTTCTTTCTTTCTTTCTTTCTTTCTTTCTTTCTTTCTTCTTTCTTTCTTTCTTTCTTTCTTTCACGTGTTTCACGTGTTTCACGTTTTCATTTCGCCGAGCAGAGTTTCGTTTGACACTCGCACCTGCTGTACTCGGTGGCGGGGCTTGCCCAACTCGCCCAATTCCTGTGGTGCATACCCACCTGTGGAGTTTTGCACGACGAAGCACAAGTTACTGATAGGTTAAACAGCTTCGCTGTTAAAGATATGCACTGGCATACACGTTTCTACCTTCGAGTTACAACGCTAAAGAAGTCTTTTAGGAGAGGGAAAACAATACTTCAATTAAGTGGTATCTTTCGGTGGATGTCGCATGATTTCGATGATATATCTTTATAATCTTGAGCGTAGTGTAGGTTGAACCCAGTTTTGATGAGAGATTGATGGCGTTATGCGTCGGAAGGCTGTAATGAAGATTCAAGGGTGTTGCTATCATTGATTTCCACACGGTACCGCATGAAGGGGCTGGAAGGAGGAAGGCACCGTCGCCGAAAAGCAACACATAATTTGCAAGTGGCATAAATGTTTTGGAGGGGGCGCAAATTCGCTTAGAAGACTTAATTTGCGCCCCCTCCGGACCGGTTAGGGGTGGGGTGTGGGAGTGACTGAGGGTAATGTTTGCGACTACAGTAACGTGGCGGGGCTGTTGCGGTAGGCTGGCTAGTAGCAACACACGCGATGCTAGTGTGTTGACATTCGGAAAAATGTCGTCGCTCTGAAACTTCAGCGAATGTGGAATAAGATGTTCTAGCTCGCATGCGACAGCAGAAGCTACATTTGCGCGAGCAAGCATCTAAACGCGATGTTTCCATGGATGACCGCGGTGCACGTCGTCATCGCAATGAGGGTTGCTTATGTGGACCACCCATGACAGTGGTTTCATAACGTCACGTGAAGGTAGCGTCACATTTACGTTCACAACAATGAAATGTTTAGTTGCATTTTCCGAAATTCGCAAACACAAGAAAGAAAAGAAATACTAGAAAAATGCATTGCATTTTAATATTTACAAAAAAAAGCTAGGAGACGCGCACGCTTATGGAAAGTGACATGGTATCGTATTTGTTGGTGCGTTTTCGCCGCCTGGGGAGCCAAAAGTCATTTTTCACGACTTTGTTCTAAAGAATTAAATATGTAAATCCTCGTTCAACGAAGAAAACGGTGCTCGTTTGAGTCTATGCAGGACACCATTGATGCGAGCTATCTCAATCCCGTTCTTAACTGTTTTCTGTCAGTTAAAGATATTTGAAAGGCCAAATTACATAGGAGCAAAATCACCTGTCTCTTACGCTTTAAATGCGCCGAAAGTCAGATAATTGCCTCCATTAAGTTAGGTTTCGGGGCGCGAAGCGGAATGACCCCCCGCGCGGAAAACATAAACGGTTGGCTGGCGAGCAGATCAAGACGGATAATGTTCTTACAGCAGGCTTCATTTATAGTTAACTCAGTTTAGCTGAATACGCCGATGTTTCAACAGGCATCATTTGTTTAATTTCAGTAAGGTGCAGCGCAGAAGAAAATAAGTGCTACATGAGACCTGTGTCAGTGAACCGTTCTATTTAGATTAAGCGCCAAATGGCCAGCTCGCGAATACTGGTAAACGCCTGTCTCGGAGCTTTCGGGCAGCGAATGTGCGAAGAGGGACTTGTTATTAGGGGTAAGTCATTTTATTAATCGAAGAGGCAGGATAAGGTTGCAAATAAAACTGTGAAATAGCTCTAACTGCAGTCATCACTGAGGAGCTCTTTCACGCTATATACTGCCACGTCGATATCGAGGAGTATGTAGCAGAAAGGTTGCAAGTGGCGCGTAATACTGCCGGCTTTCCCGTGCATTGCTCGAGAAATTTGGTTAACGTTGGGAAGGCACTGAATGAATTGTAAACAACAGGGAGGGAGGGACACATACTCTTGCGTGCGCGAACCCATTTGTACGGCAGAGACAATCCTTGCGTCACCGGTAACATTCATGGCGTAGTCTGTCTTAACATCTGCGAGTTTTTGCCGGCATTTTCTTAGAATTATTATTAACCTTAGCGTTGTAAGGATAATATGGAAAGTTAAGAACACGAAAATAAATTGTTGTGAAGCGAGGAAATTCTTGTTGTCCCTTCAAGTTTCCTTCAATACGAGCAAAATACGCGGCAAATATTATTTGGTTCTAGCACATTTTAACAGAAGGTTTACCTAAAACCTAATATGCACTCAGCGATATTATGCGGCCTGGTGAAATATCGCTTTAAATGCCTGAACAGGCGGCATAAATTCTTTCCCAAACGGCTGCTTAAAATGTTACGTGTACGCAAGTGGGAATGAAGTAGATTCCCCTGCCTCGTGAAAGAGTTTATGTTAACCGACGAGAAGCCGTGCTAGTTAAAAATCACGAGAGCCCAACGACAACGTTAAGAAGCATCAGGCCGGTTGCGAATATCCATCACACTGTGATGATCGTGCTTCACAGCTTCATTCCCCCATGGCGCTTGGCTCATCCACAAGTTCGACTCACGGTACCAGGAATAAGGACAAAAGCACAGCTATCGTCTTCGCCGCTCAGTCTCAGCTTTCTCTGCTTTGGCTGTATGAGAAACACAACGAGCACAACAATCTATATGACGACGCTTCAACCACAGTGGTTGAAGCGTAGTTTCGCTGCAGGTAACATAGCCTTGTATAGTATATAGTATAGCAAGGGGGTGAGAAAGGAAAGTGAGAGTGAGGAGGAGAGACATGAATGTGAAGAGGACAGAAAGAAGAAGGGGAGAGAGTAACGCATATGAGAGAAAGAACGAGAGGAATAGCGAGAAAGAGAATCAAAGAAAAAAGGGAGAGAAAAAAATATAGAAAGAAAAAACAGGAATAAAAAGATACAAAAAAGAAGTAGAAGAAACAGAGAGAAATAGAAAAAGGTGAAGAAAGAAAGAGAAAAATAAACAGAAACAAGAAAGGACGCCCGGCTCCGCTGTTCCTTCAGGCTTGGCACCAGTAGTACGAAGCTGTCTCAAGTGTGTTTTTTTTTTTGCACGTAAAACTCCAAATACCGCAGCAATTAGAACTATGCGCGAAATATAAAACATTTGCGGTTTTCTATATTAACGTTGAAGTAGTTTGCATTGATATATTGGGAAGTTATTAATGTATTCTGTCCTATTCGGTCCTATTCGGTCCTATTCGGTCCAATATTACTGGCGATATACTGGCAAATATTCTGAAACGCTCAGAAATGTGTTAGCAACACCGGCTTAAATGTCCTTACTACGAAAAAGAGATATATCGTGAAATAGCCCGCGAGTACAAACCAAGCGCTCTGGAGCCAAATGTTTCATGAAAAGCTCGTCTGGCGGCGAAAAATCACATTCAAAAGTAAAGACAAAAAAAAGGGACACGGACCACCCCTAACACCACTACCAAGAATAAGAACGTTTCGACAAGTGGTGTTGTCTTCTTGGTGGCGCTGGTCGGTTTTGGGAACGATTTTGTTCACAAACAAAATCGCTAACACGAAGCTTGCGAGCAAAAATTCGAACAAGGCTCCCATTAAGGGCACGATGTGTCTTGCACTTTGTCTCGTTGATTTGCTGTCGGCGTCCCTTTTAAACCTTTGGCTATGTGGTATCTTGTCTTGACTATAGCCGGAGAAATGAAATTACTTTCGTTTATGGGCCATCCAGCAAGCCCGCGAGGCGGCGAAGAGGCAAGGCCTCGACGTCCCCACGTGGGAGGCCTAGGCCAACGAACCTAAATTGCTGGTTCATAATAAAGTTTATTCCTCCTCCTCGTTAGCGCGTGCTCAAACGTTGCTCGTCGTGATGACAGCAAGTTAATTTGTGCCTTGTTTTCATCTGAGCGGACTTTATTATCGTTTGTATGAGACTCGTTTATAATCTATTCTATTTTACTCATCTTCATTACAGTGAAGCGAATAGAATACTCAACCATAACCTATGGGTCGCGGGTGACTCAGCATTGCCTGTTATTATTTCGCAACACAAATTTTAACCGCATTGTTACTACGTTCTATAAACAAATGCGACTTCCTTGTGTGATGAGAAGTCATTGAACAAGAAATGTCGCTGGTGCCACTGTTTCGGCAAGAGGACTTTTCTTCAGGGTAGCAGTTGACGAAGGCATGTTGCTGCCCTGACAAACATAGATGAACTTGTCTAAGCGTTGGCTGCAGAGACATAACTTGTTCAACGACTTCCTATATCACTTCAGTTCCCCATCTTCCCCTGCACTTGTAATGTTTGGTAGCCTTCATTATGCGAAACGTTCTCGTTATTTGAGGACAAGTTCTGTTTTCGTGGTAGTCTTTGCGCAGTGGATGCAGACTCGTCTTCCTATGTGTGCGAATGTATTATCGCAAATAAAATGTATGTCTAGCTCTGTCTCTTTCTTTTTTTCGCACCTCTAGAGTGCCGCTGCGACGAATGAGGTCCATTCGAGAAACCTACGACGAAGTAGGCGCGCCCATGACTTTTCTGGAAAGCAACAGCCACCTTGGAAGATCACAAGAAAGCGATGTCATCGTGGAACACTTGACAAACTATCTTGATGTAAGTGCGATCTCTCATGCTACGGCAAATGTACAACTACTGTTACTAATACCAGCAACAGCGTTTATTTTTCACTGAAATGTAGGTGTCTTTGCGATTTAACTTAGGTCGTTTAATCGAGGTTTTCTATTAACTCCTTAAATCGGAACGCTTCTGAAAGAAAACAGCAATTCCAGTGTGAGAGGATCGGATCCTATAGCTTTTGAATAGCGCTAGTTGTTAAATGCATGAAATACGTGAACATTTTGAGTGGTGCTGTACTTCCTGCTTATTTTTAATGTCAGCATACAAAAGCAGCAGCGAGACGAAACGTTTTTGAATGTCGAAATAATTTAATTAATTCGCAAATAAGCCTAACTATTTGCTTTGTCGTTACGTTTGATGAACCAATCAATGCCATTGTTGCAGTTATTTATCTCATATTGCGCGTATTATAATTTGTTTCATAAAAATTATATTTCCTGATTAAATTGTTTTAACAGCTCTATGCTTGAATTGCCTGCTCAGCCAGTTCAAGCAAAGAGTGCCGCAATTATGCTTCATGAAAATAGAAAGATAACATTCATATAAATATAAAAAGGGACTATTTAGAAACATTATAACAATGATAATCAGTACAGTACCCCACATTAAAGCCAAAACCGATGTCTGCATTATGGAACAATAAATAACGTTCAGTTTTAGAACAGTATACGCACGCTGAGTATCTGCCTATTGTATCTGACATTTTTCTCTCTTAGCTCGCGCTGCCAAGTAGGAAGTATTGACGAGCGTTATAACTATTAGAGCGCCGGTATTGCGGTAATTTACAATCTGTAAAACACTGTCTCTTTTGAGAACGCGGTCGCGTTAATTTATGCGCCCTCTTGGCGTTTGATGAACTGTAGCAAGACAAAGTTCCGCAGCTCTCACTGTATAAATTAATTGTATAGAAATAATCATTGCAGAGAAATTACAGCTTCCGGCACTCTATTATGCCGTGTCCATGCAGTACCAAAATTCTCACCCTGTTGTATTTGAATAAGCGCTTATATAAACTAAGTTTTTACGCTGGAATTTTTCATAAGGCCAATTCCAACAGATATTGAAGTTAGATATATTATGCAAGCCAATGAGCTGACGTGAGCGTGATGATTTTGAAGTGATTGTTAAATCAACTCACACATGAGAAAAGGTCACACACTCCATTTTCACATCCGATATATATATATATATATATATATATATATATATATATATATATATATATATATATATATATATATATATATATATATATATATATAGAATGCGCTGTCGAGTCAGCCGCAATTTCATTTTCCTTCCCCTGGAAACGACATTGCGCGTCAAAAAAAAACAAGCAATTCACTCTTGCTCACCACTTCACATATGCAACTTGTTCTGCTTTCTTGCTTTTTACGCTTAGAGGCATCAAAACATTCGATGTTTCATTCAGTACCCGTAACTCACTTTCTTCTCAGATATTTGAGGTCAATTCAATTCAGAGATTTCACCGTCTGCCCATTATACAATTCAGACCAACTGCCAAAATGTAATTACCTTATATCTTGTCAGTTTCCCGTAATAAACTTGTGGAATGCCATGGCGCTCGCTGGCCATACACTTCAAGAAAAAGAAAAGTCCCTTGCCTTTTTTTTGTCAGTCCCGACTTCCCACGTATATGACTCTTCTTAAAGAGACACGTGAACTCTCTTTGGAGATCATTAAGCTCTCGTCGGAGAGTCATGGGACCCGAAAGAGAGTTGGCGTGTCTCTTTAAAGAGAGTCATATATTTGTCTTAGAGTGCATCTGGTACTTGTGCAAAAAAAAACAAAAACAAAAAAAACACTGTGCCTCATCGTTATAAACCTGTCTCAGAAAGACAGTGGCTGATTTGTTTGCACTTTACTTTTTTTCTCTAGCGTTTTTCGACATCACTTCTTGCCCGGTTCATCAATTTTAAGAGGACTTCCTGAGGAAATGGAAGAACTAATCTGGCTGCTTACATACAGCTGTACCTTACCTATAGACCTGGCAGTCGAGATAAGATGCGCCGTATCGGAAATCCGCCGGCGGTGGGCGATGTGCGGCCTGAATGGGTTTAGCGCTTCAGCGTTTCAATTGAAAGCGGTTTCAATTATCATGACGCAGGCGCAGTACTACGGTGACATCACGATTGGCACCCCGCCGCAACGTTTCCGCATTCTCTTTGACACCGGCTCCTCGGACCTATGGGTTCCGGCCAGTAACTGCATCGAGGGGGACCACTACTGCCGTAAGAACTGTACTTCACCCCAGTCTCGCGCAGTCGTGAGGCTAGTTTCAGCGCGGCGTTAATATAACGCCGTCACTGCTTCCTGAGCAGCTCGGAAGCACATATACATACGGAAGCACGGTTGATGGCACGAAAGAAGTTTATTGCAAGAACAACTAGATATACGGGACCCGAAAAATGCGGTGAGTGCCCCGAAGACCTCGCCGATGAACTCTGGCTTCTTTTGTAATCATAGATTCTGCAGGCGAAAAAACACAAATACTGCGGGTAGAAGGTAGAGGTGGCGCACAAGCGCGAGGTTAACGTTCCTATTTCGTCTCATATCCATCTTCGTCGTGTTATGCATTGCAAATTCTTCAATGTCATTTCTACGCGGTGCTTCTCATTACCTCTCTCTGTATGCGCAGACCGCGCCATACTCTTACTCGGAGCGCGCCAACTTTGTGCTTCTCGAAACGCGGACAACTCAAATTAGATTGATGAAAGTCGCTCAGAAGAAGTAATAAAAATGCCGAAAGACTGTTTTAGAGGAGCATAAACTTCATCGTGCGATCTGAGCGATATTTGGAGGCTACTCAGGAATGTATACGTGTAAAAATCGTGGCTGATGTAACTGCAACTACTGAACGAAAGCTGTCAACAAATAATCGTTCTTACGAAAGGTTAATGCTCAAAGTATAGGTACTACATTCGGTAGAGGCAGTCGACGCGGTTATCTTACATCTTCGATTCCACTCCGCCTGATTCTACCAAAACCAAAGCAACGTGTTATTGTGCTGAAATTAGACACGATGCATCGTGCGGATTTCTGATCGCCTTGTTATAAGCATGACTATTTCATTTTGATTAAAATAGAGCTGACACTAATTTTGCGAAGTGACCTAGCGACGTCTGCTCGGGCCGAATTCCGCATTAGCTTTTGGTAGTAAAGATTAAGGATATTAAACGTTTACTTTGCGAATGGGCAGTAATTATATCAAAGTCGGAGCCACCGCCGTCACTTTCCGGCATAGTGGTCTTCCGAATGATATCCAGTTGTTCTTTACGAGCACCATCTGATCCCCTACTACTGCTGCACATTTCTAAATCGCATCCCAGTATCTTTTTCTTCATTTCCCTCGATGTGTGTCCCTTCTATAGGCGTAAATTCAGTTGTTCTAAAGAAGCCCGACGTTTATCTACTACGCGCATTTCATGGCATCCCCAGATCAAACTCTTCCACTTACTATCAACTACAGTGTCAGCTACCTAATCCTTACTGTCTCCTATCCGAATCTTAACATTATATTTATCTGGTTCGGTTTCATCCTTCACTGCGTGGGGCTCAGCAACCGCTTGCCAGTATTCTCTTGTTCTCTAAATTTCAGCCCAGTTGGTCAGTTCTGACAATACTTATCATAGTTGACGCAGGAGCGACGCCGATGCAGTTTGCTTATGTTTCGTTTGATAACAAGGAAACTGTGAATGAACCAGGACAGGGAATGCATTAGTTGGTATTGAAGTGCAGTAATAGAAGATAATTTTTATATCTCCCGCTAAAGGCTTGGATATGCACGCACGCAATGATTGCAGGAATTTGAAGTGGCAACGCTTCCGTTACATATTTCCAGGAACATTTGCGCTTGCCAGAAAGTATAGAGAAACGGAAAATAATAATGAGCTATCAAAAGAGTAAAAGTGAGTGCAGTTTGCTGAATTATGTGTAAGTGGCAGATTTTTTTCATAGACACACGTGTACCAAACAATAATTTGCGACATTACTTAAAAATGGAAAAGTGCAGAATTTGGTAAGTCAAGAAAGCGATAATGTTGATTTATTTAAGCTGTCTTAGATGCATTTGCAAAACGACCCGAAAAATCTCGTATAAATGAGAAATCATTTTCATGCAGTTCAGGATTTTTATATTTCCCTTGAGGTTATAAAGTAGAGAAGTGAGAGAATCGTCTAGATGTAACTGTTTAGCCTACTTGTATGTGTAAGACGCAAAGTAGATCTGACTGAAGCAAGTAGACCCGTGGAAAGTATTGTATAAACTATTTCGTTGCCTCAGGCGTACAAAGTGGAAGTGACAGTTAGCCCCTGATTGTGGCCAAGTCATATTGACTTAAAGCTATTAATATTACTTTTGCTTCAGAGAGAGCAACAATGCTACTGTGGCCACCTTTGCATAAATTCTGAAGGGTTTTCCTGGTTCGAAGCACATTCTTTGAGAAATTTGAGAAAGAATTGACAAAAAGATGTAAAGAAGGAAAAATAGTGCCGGATTCTGCTGAAACTATAAGTATTTGCATAATCTGCTAAAGACGCCGAAAACTCACAACTGCGACTAAAGCTGAAATTGAAAACTTTAAACCGTGAATGGTGCTCCAGTTGAAACGGTGTGGCTGACGCTTTTCAGCGGGTTGAAAAGTCACCGTTTGAATGAATGTTTTTCTCCTTTAGTAAAGAAGTTTAACTAAGGGTAGTCATGCTTGGATTCCAAAGGTATTCAAGGGTATTCAGAAGCATTCGCCTCGTGTCCACCGTCGCGCGTAGAGCAAATAATTATTACAACTCATTGGTCAACTTGCCTTTCTTTGCAGCGCTGCACCAGCGGTATGACGCATCCCTCTCAAGCACCTACGTGGGCAACGGAACTCGAGTTCACCTGGCCTACGGCAGCGGGCCAGTTGCGGGTAGCATCGGTGTCGACGTCGTGTCCATTGGCGAGTGCCCTGTGCGAGACCAGAACTTCGTGCAGGTGGATAACAGCCAGGACCGTGCCTTTGCAGCCGCCCAGTTCGATGGCATCCTGGGGCTCGCATACCCGGCCTACTCTGTGTTTGGCGCTACGCCGGTCTTCGACAACATGGTGGCCCAGGGCGTCGTGCACCGACCCCTGTTTTCTGTCTACCTGAACCGAGGCGCCGCGGCTGGTGAAGGTGGGGAGGTTTACTTCGGAGGCATCGACGCCGACCACTACACGGGAGAGCTAGTCTACGTCCCCGTTTCCAAAAAGGGATACTGGCAGGTTTCGGCTGACAGGTACAGGGCCAACGGCTTGCAACCGAGATGAAATTCGAATAACTGGGAAGTCCTGCTTTGACCACGGGGCTACTATGTTTTGATGGCTTTTTGCAACGAGGCATTTGATCGTTAACCGACTGTAAGAAAAAACAAGACAGCTTTCTTTTCAGGTCTTTTTTCTTCTTTTTTTTTGTGATCAGAGGATTACGCGGCAGCTACTTCCAAATATCTGCATACATATACTTTCAAGTTTTACTTCCTACCTACATTGCAACAAGATAGCATAACAGAAGATGCTAAGTAGCAGTATGATCTTTCGAACATTAGTTTCATCATGTATGCTTACGCCCTTTCATATTGCGATTTTAGCAAAGTGAACTTGCTTCATGAAAAAAAAAAAAGAACGGGGCCACACAAGTGCCCTCACGTTCCTTTCTGTCCGACTCCCTTTTAAGCGGTTTTTACTTTTCGTGACACCTTTCCGATACGCACGTGTTAGAATCTGCAACTCATTGTTTCTTTCGCCCTGAGTCTGAGTTTAACCTTGTAGCAAAACGTAACAAATAATACTTTTAAACCAGGAAAATAGTTCAGTTGATATGACCACAGATGCAGCTGGAGAAACACTCCGAAGCCAATTCTGAAAAAGTCCTTACACACGTAATTTTTGTCATGCTTCATGCAAATAAAGGGGTGCGGGCAGCACATTTTACATTGTAACAAGGTGTAGATACATAGAATACCTGCTGGCTTTGATGATGCAACTTAAAATTTACTGCCTTTCAAATAGGTACTACGATCAAAATGCATGTTTCATTTCTGTCTTCCTTGAGCAGCATATCCGTTGGCGACAATAATTTCTGCCCCGGAGGCTGTCAAGTCATGGTTGATACGGGCTGCTCGACCATCACCGGGCCCTCGGGTGACGTCAGGCGACTCATGAAGATTCTAGGTGCGACGCCTTACATGAGGGATCTGGTACGCTGCTCTTAACAATCGTAATTTTTTCGGCAAGTTGCCAATTTGAGAGATAGAAAGAGAGAGTGAGATGGAGAGAGAGAACGGTTAACCAGCTATGGAACTGAAGAGACGTCACGGACTTTCCGCGCGTCTTTCGGAAAGCGCTAGATTCTGCCGATGCAAAACTATACCGTACTAAAATGGGGAACACTGCAGCATTAAGGTCCTGGCTTCGACCTTCCTGCGTATCACTCTGCGAGAAGCCCGTGGAGCAAATTATTATTATCTGACGTAATTGTATGTAAGGGTGTCATTCAGGAGTATGGATCCTGAACAGTGAACACTATTGCCAATGATTGTAATAGGTTGATGAGCATTATTTGCTTTAATTTTAGACCAATGCTGATGATTATTATTTTTTGCTCCTTTTAGAACCAGGTTGAGTGCAGAAACACAAGCCTTCTGCCCGATTTTACAATAAATATTGGAGGCAAACCATTGATTCTGAAGGCAGAGGACTACATAGTCAAGGTAAATTCTTCTGTTCCACACACATAGCAATACAGTCTTGATAAAACTAGAACAAAAGCCTGGAATGGCTGAAACTCTGTACGACACTTTACACCGAAGGACGTTGGCGATCTGTGAATTCATGATGACGTCATCACATGATGATGATTTTTGCATCCCCTCGTGTTGTCGCCGACGCCGCGGGACCAGGGAGTAACCAGAAATTTTTTCGGGGGGGGACGGGGGTCAACTAAACTTAAGTCCTTATGTATGTTCGTACGTGCGTTTGTATGTGTGCGTGCATATATACACATGCAAAAACTGAACATTTTTGGGGGAGGGTGGAAGGGCGTTTGAACACCCACACTCCCCTGGCTACGCCACTGCACCTGAGTTTTTATGGTCATTAGCCTGCGCTGATTAGACGTAAATGAACAGCCAGAGAATTACCTATAAGTACGACAGCGCTACACAAGCAAAAATACCATTTTCGTAGACAGCAAACGCAGAATAAAAAAATGTGAGGGGATTCTCCAAGAACTGTTGCGGCATTCGCGCTGAAGGACAAACGACTGGTGCACGTGCTCTAACGGTGGGCGGTATAGGAAGATAAACAGCTAGCGATAAAAGGCTGCACTGGCGAGAGCGCAGATTTAGTTGTGAAAGACGTCACAAAGTGACGCTATGGAGCTCATGGAGCAGGGAACCGAGAAATGGTTTGCCTCACCCACTTGCAGGTGAAACGCGACGACAGGATCTCGTGCGTGGTCTACATAAAGGGTTACGACTTCGGTGCCGGCCGCGGGCCACTCTGGAACCTGGGTGATCCGTTCCTTGGCCGCTACTTCACCGTGTTCGACCGTGAAAACGACCGACTGGGATTTGCCGAGGCACGCTGACTGCATCGCGGCCATAAAACGCCAGCGTCGCGCAGGCACCGATCGATCGAAAGTGGGTCGACGAAATTTCATGGATCTTTTACTCCCACTAACGGACACCATAAAGCTGCAAAAAAAAAAAGAGAGAAGATATATCAGGACATAAAAATTGAGATTTGTAGGATTAGCTCACTCCCTGTATGTCAGGAGTCATTCTGAGGGATACCAGACGCCGTGAATTTTCGCAGATTGGAATTGGGCAGCGTTAAACAAGTTGTAAAAATGGAATGTAGCAAACACACAAATAAACGTACAGAAACTTGCGATTTGTTTTGTGTTGATTCTCTTATAATATAAGAAACGTCTATATATGGGAATTTGTGTCTTTTTGCTGTACGGCGTCGATTCTTGATCTCCCAAGCCTTGCAAATGCATGAACGCAGCCTTGCAATGCATGACGAGTTTACGCCACAGCTGCGAAGGCATTGCCGATGCTCTTTTGTCACCATATCCTGGAACCCTTCCACAAGGCTGGCGCTTTGTGTCAATTCAAAAGAAGTCGAAATTTGAAACAAAATCAGTGTCATTGCCTATATTAGGCCCTGAAAAGCAGATTCTAAGGCAGCCATGGCACCGGAGTGAAACGCCGAGTAACGCCGTTAAAACCTTGGGGCCACGGCCACGGGTAATAACAAACGAAATGTTACTAAAGATCGTTCGCAGGATTTTACTACCGGATATTAATGACCCTGATGAGAAGGGGATTATGTGAATTAAGCCGCAAAGTGCTGCCTCCTTTCTAGATAGTTTATATACAGCTTTGCCACTCGCTCTTAGACTTTCTACATGAAGCAAATTTGTATGTGTACCCATGACACCCTGTTTTAATGCCTAGGTGCGAGTTTTCGACATTAAAGACAACAAGAGAAAGAATTTACCCAACAATATAGGCTCGAAAGACGTAAATTACCGCCACCGCACGATAAATTAAACTGGAGCGATGCCGTAACCGACCGCTTACTCCAAACACACTCATTCCCTAGCCCGCCCGTCTTACACCACTGCTACCCGAACTCATACCCTACCGATCTATGTAAAGCGTGCGGGCTAAGAGCAACGCTGCGCCACATGCTCGGGGTTGGGCCGGCAACAACAGTCCTGAAGCCGCCGCAATTCGCGATGCGCATAACGGCCGACAATACCAGATCACAGGAAGCCTCGAGCTCACTCGTTCCTGCCGTCGCCCCGGCTGCAGGGGACCTTCTCCGTCGGAGCCCCCGCCGCTGGGAGGTGGCCGTGAAAAGCTCGGAGCTGAACGACCAGCTCTGGGCCGTCCGGCAGGCCGAAGATGCCGCCCGAATCCAGGGACTCCGAGCCGTCACCTGAGGCCGCCAAGACCAAACTTCCGGCTAACTGTACTCAATAAAGTCTATTTCTTCCTCTTCTCGCTGCTCTTGTGCATCAACCACCATACTCTCGCGTATGGCAGCTCGCGCCTAACGAAGAAAGCGCCGTTGTCGCGCATGACGGACGTGCATGCAAGTGCCTTTGTTTTGTGGGGACCATAGGTCGACAAAAAATATTGAGTTCACTCATACTCCCACTCATGAAATGTGTTTTGCCCTGACGGCTCACTCGCACCGTAAGACTCACCAAAATTTTTCTCAACCAGACTCACTCGGACTCAGACTCACTAAAATCTTTCTTAATCGGACTCACTCTCACTCAACCTCACTGAAATATTACCCACCCGGACTCACTCAGACTCACACTCACGCCTTGATCTGAGTCTGAGTGAATCGACTCATGAGTCCGTTGGCGTATAATTAGCTTTTTCGATCGTGGTGTCAATGCACTTTAACGCCAATATCTCTCATAATCGGTGCTTTAAGGTACGCATTTTCATCTCGTATCTTCAAATACGAGTTAACAGTGGTCACTGTTAACTTGGACTCCAACTCATCAAAACATTAATCACCGGACTCACTCATACTCAGACTCACGGCTCGATCCGAGTCTGAGTGAGTCTGAGTGAGTGGACTCATGAGTGAGTTTGCCGACTTATGGTGGGGACTATATATACAGACACTAGTTTTCTTTATAGACCATCCTGAAAAGCCAACCAATATAAGATCGGACGCACGCTGCACAGAGAAAAGTGTTACGTTATATAGCACCAACACCACCTCAGGTAAAAGGAATATTCTTATATGTAGGCTACTATTATCTTTCGCAGAAGCAAAGTCTAGCCAATCGTGAAGCTGGACATTATATTAGGAAAGGCTACCGGCCCCCGGATGCTGCATTTTCAAAAAAAAAAGCCCCACAAAAACCTCCATATTTGCAAATTCATATATTATTATTTATTATATTTATATCTGGGGTTTAAAGTCCCAAAACCACGATATGATTATGAAAGACGCCGTAGTGGAGGGCTCCGGAAATTTCTACCACCTGGGGTTCTTTAACGTGCACCTAAATCTAAGTACTCGGGCCTCAAACATTTTCGCCTCCATCGAAAATGCAGCCCCCGCGGCCGGGATTCGATCCCGCGACCTTCGGGTCAGCAGTCGAGCGCAATAACCGCTAGACCACCGTGGCGGGGTCTTTGCAATTTCAGCCCGTGACATTTGGGCCAGTATCCACAAAAACGTTCTTACATTAGAACATGTTCGTAAAAGCTGTTGCCAGCCAATCGTGATTACGCGATCGAACACCACGGTCCAACATATTATTCGCGATAGTGGCTGGCCAACGACCAAAAGCGCGTACAAACAAAAAAGCCCTGTGACTTCTTCTCCTGATGCGTTATGTCATGATGTAAGGTTGCGCTAAGCTTGACGACGCGGGTTCGCTTTTAGACCACCGCGGCCACATTTCTGAGAAGGCACCAAGAAACTGCGTACGAAGAGCAAAGCTTAGGGAATCCCGCCCCATGCAGGTCTGGTACACACAAAGCACTTCGCCCGCTTTTAAGCTGTTTGCATCGGAAGTAGCAGTGGTAAACCGTCATAACGAATATATCATTAGCGAAAGGAGCGAGCGACTCATTAGTGAGTGGCAATATGTTAATCATAAGTGCTGAGAGAAAAAACAAAACTAACGCAGCACCTCACACATTGCCTAAGACGACTCGAAGGTGAAGACTACCACCGTAATCATAATCATCAACTTATGAGCTTGAGAGGTCACGTGAGTTTGTCTACCACACGCCGCGTTTTCAAGGCCACACAATATTACAGCCGTTAACATGACTCCTTGCCGGATATGATGACTGTATAAGGTATTTTTCCAAAGCGGATTCAAGCACTGGCGTGGCTCTGTGGTAGAATACTTGACTGACACGAATAACTGGGTTCGATTCCTGCTCGAACCCTGATTTTTATTAAGGTCACGTGAGCTTGTACCGCACGCCGCGTTTTTCAAGGCCAACGTCTGAACCAGGCCCTTGGGCCTGTATTGGCGAAAAATTTCATATGCAAAGGTTGTTCGTAAGGAGAGACGCGAGCCGCTCCGTGATACAGAGGAGAGAAATTCAGAAGACGGCCCGACAGATAGTTCGCTAGAACGGAAAACTCAGTGAGTGCGGCTTCAGCGCCGTTTATTTCGAAACGAGCTATTCAAACACAGGTGGGCAATGTGAATGAAACTGGGGTCGATTTAAGAAAGCCTCTAGTTCTTAACCGGTCGTTACTATCGGCTGGTATAGTAATGACATTCGCAGCATACGAATGGTCTGGAATTTGCGCTTACGAAATATTCTCGTTCAAGTGTCTTTGTGACTATGGTCCTACGAATGTCGTTCGGACACCTACGCGACGAGACGGATGTAGTACTCAGAGAATAAACATTGCTCTCATAACGGCGTCAATGTTTGTTGCGATCGTTGTTCATTGCGACAGGGCAATTAAAAATTATGTTTAGCATATACTGCGAACCATGTCACTTGTGATGTGATTGACATTGAACGTATTGGGTGGATTCAGCGCGAACAACGAGGACAGAGATGAAGAAGGGACACGAACACCAGCGCTGTTCTCACAACTAACTTTATTAGCGCAGAAACACATACTTTAAAGCACAACCTATAACCACGTGACCACACGCCGATGACGCGAAACAGAGGATAAATGCAAAAGATTAGGCCTAACCACGAACAAACTGTGTCATGTGACAAAACTATTCAAGAGCGAAATTTCCCTGTCATGCAGGGCTAAAGAAGGCACGCTTACACAACCAGGGCCCTTTTTGTGAATGTATAAAGCTTCCATAATTTCTCTGGTAGCCTGATCCGCATGCGCAAAAATACGCACTGTGTCTGCGAATATCGCAGTACACCCATGTTCATTACAATGTCTAGCCAGATGTGAATAAGGATTGCCTTCTAGTGAGCGTTTACGTTCCTGTAATCTAATATTCAAACAGCGGCCCGTTTGGCCTACGTAGACGTGTCCTCGTTGTTCGCGCTGAATCCACCGAATATGTTCAACAGAATCCAACTCGCCCAAATGTCAGTTCTTCTGCAGTGATTGACATTGGCCGGTAACACATGTTGCCTGTCGTTATTGGTCGGAGGCTGTTGCTCCTATATTGACAAAGCTTTGTGGGTTGAACTTAGTTTTTTTTTCTTACTTTCATTGACCGGGCCGCCTTCGCTAACAGCATATTCAACATCATAATGGGCTACGTCTTCTGCCTTCTGATCTCTCTCGTGAGAACTCCTTTCTGATTACCAATCGGGAAGTATGCGAATAGGGTTCTGTATTAGCCGAAGCTATACTTACGAGTATTTGTAATGGCGGCTTTATTTTAGTGCTTCAGCACTTGTTATATATGTTCTTGTTTTCCAGCATGACGGAGTTAAGAGCCACAACAAAGGCTCCCCGAAAAAGCGAAATTACACAACATTCGATGGATACAGGAAGGTGGTATTCAGCGATGCAAGTAGCGGTTCAGGTCTTCATTGATGCGCTCATCTAGCACCGAAATTAAAATTAACGACGTTTTTTTCTTGGCTGGCCACCTCACCTGGATGAAATGACGCGCTGCAGTAATCCGTACAATACCGACACTTGGTTGGCGCGCGTGCCTTTTAGCGCGCGCCGTGTCAAGCTGAAACGATAACGCTGTTTACACGAGACGCGTGGCCGCGAAAGTACCAGCGACGCTAAACGCGGCTCTGAAGGAGCAAGCGGAGGCGAAGCTCGGTGTGTTACCATCGCTGACACCACATTTCCGTGTGTCCGATAGCGTGGTAGCGCGGACGATGCTGCAGGCGCCGCGGCAAGACGTGTCTTCGCTTGTGACTCTATACGGTGTTCGCAACAAGCAGCTAAGATGCGGCCTGCACAACCCGCTACAGTTTTACTTCTTTTTATGGTCGGGACGGCGCTTGCACAAGTAAAGTGAGTGAAACCCGTGCATATGGTGCGCTGCTTTCATCTGAAACGTAGCACTAAGGTGATTTCTGTTTAGCTGTGCTAACCGGAGACTTCTGCTGGTTAAGCCCCCTGTTTTTTTTCGTCTCTCTCTCTCTTGTACGCTCACAACAATGAAATGAGAACTAGGGCTCACAAATGCTGCACTTTTGTTAAACGTTAAAGATTTTTCTACCCCATATTTTCTGTTCTGACGGCGTCATCTAATATTAAAAGCAGAGCGTAGATGTTTACTTCGTTTGTCCGGGCCTTAGTTACTTAAACACAGAGAAATCATTCTTATGCACATGTCTATACAAAGTGGCTTCTGTGATGGCGAGGTGTGCGCCTAAATCAGTGCATAAACGAGTGCCCTGAACTCTAAGTTTGTTGGTTATGATGACTGAATTTAAAGAGGGTCAAAGACGGGATATATATCCTTTCGCAAGGTGTCGTTATCTGTGCTAGCTGTCAGCGTAAATAATGAAGTGTAAGCCTTCATGTATTAACTCTTTAACGTAGAAATACTTCACCATACACTTCCTGTCTCCATGCGTCCTTTGCTCTCAGGAGGCACCAATCATTGTTCAATAAAATTAGACAGTGCACGCGGCCTACGAGAAGGCCGGTTTCCGAATCTGGCCCATAGTGTACTAAGCGCTGATTTGGCGCATCGATGACGTGATCAGCGAAACGCACGGCACGTGCCCTAATCAGCGCGTTGAAATGAGGATGTTAGCCCGGGCTGTGTGGCGGAGACGGTGAAACGTAAAAAGTTCTCAAAGATTGCATTTCTTGCACACGTGGCTTCCTTCGCTCCATCCGCACTCAGTTTTTCTCGGCGAAAAAGTGAGAAAATTTCTCGTGCTGCAGAGGCTAGTTTAAGCGCGATTGCAAATCTGAAATGAGATTACCTCGTCAGCCGCTACATCTCGTCTGTAACGGCATAAGCGCGCTAATTAAGTAGAATAATTGAAATATCCAAATAATTAGAAACATCAACTCGTTTTCCGACGTCACGCGTTCCAGATAGTCATGTTTGGAAAGCATTTTCATCTTTAGTGATTTATTTAGGAAATTCGGTAGTCTTTGCTAAAGCAACCGGTATATATCGCACTTGCGCGTTCTTTAGAATGTCTCGTGTATTATTACTCGCACCCTTTCAGGATACGCCTTGGCCGAATGCAGACAGCTCGAGAGAATATGGCAGTAAACAAGCTTCCACTTGGACGGCTGTGGCCTCCGGTGCTCGGAAGGCCTCACGGAGAGGGCATCATAAGCGAAAGCTTGAGAAACTTTCTGGACGTAAGGCCTTTCTGTTTTCTTTTTACTAACTCCTCATACACAATAAAACACTAAAGATTGAGACTGCAAGAAAAGTGGTGGAATAAGCGTGACTTCAAACATAATTTCGCATGAAGAAACGGATAAAATAAGTTAGGCAGAACTCACTAACTGTGGGTTATATGCAACGTTGCATTCCCGTATATTCTCGGTAGCTGGTCATCTAGCCGCGCTCTGGGTGCCGCAGCGTGTTAACAGACGGCGTAACGCGTCGCTTTAAGGGGAATAGTTGTTTGTGCAACGCGAGAGTTTGCAATGACAGCGCCTACATGGCGTCATGACGATTATACTATGGCATGACACGGTCGCCTCTGCTTACAAATTTTTACAGGAGACCATCCCATTGTTCTCCCGCCCCATTCCATTACAGCATATGTACCTGCACATGTACCTCAACTCCTGCCAGCGTGTAGAGTATTCATCATCGTCCTTATCATCGCCCAATTTTAATGTCCCCTGCAGGACGAAGGCATGTCTGAGTGATCTCCAATTTACACTGTCTCGTCAGATCTTATTCTATTTCATGCCTGCAAATTTCTTAATTTCATCACGCCTCCCAACCACCTGCCGTCCTCTGCTGAGTGTGCCTTCTCTTGATCACCATTCCGTTTCTCTAAATAACCAGCCCTTATCTTTCCTACGCCATGTCAACTGAGTGCCATGTCAACTAGAGTGCCAGCTACACCTTTTTGTTCTCTTATCAATTATGCTGTCTTCCGGTCCCTTGTTTTGACGCCTGTCATTTTTAGTGTCATCGCACGCTGCGTAGTCCTTAACCTTTTCTCGAGTTGATTCTCCAAGTTTCTGCCCCTACATTAATATACCGGCAAAATTCAACGCACTTTTTGCTTTGGAGATAGCGGTAAGTTGCCCTTCGTGATTTGAGAGGGCCTGCTGCATGTACTTCATCCCATCCTTCATCTTTGGCGATATTTTTTTCATGACTGGCCTCCACTGTTAGTAATTGACCTAGATATACCTACACTTAAGCATTGTATAAATATACTTGTTTTTTTTTACTATACATACCAGCTTAGTCTCTATAAGCCCTCTCCGTGCGAGACGCAGATGGACCCCTTTAAAACATTAATTTTTGTGGTCTTCCGTGCCAAAGCCACGATATGATTATGTGCACCTAATGCGCACCCAAATATAAGTTAAGTGGGCGTTATTGCATTTCGCCCCCACAAAAACGCAGCCTTCGTGACCGGAAATCGAACCCGCGCCCTCGTGCAGCGTTACATCGAAGCCGCTAAACCCCCACAGCAGCCGCAGATTCGCGGCTTGCAAATTATACTGGTACCAACAGACTGACAGCGGTCAAAATTATTCCAGAGTCCCCAACTAGGGCGTGCCATCTTATCGTGGTTTTGGCACGGAAGGCCCCAGCAATTATTATTATTATGAAGAGGCTGGCATTGTTTTTCCTGGATTACACAATAAAGTGGTACGTGAACATAAAGTGCTAAATCTAATCTAAGCATACTGGGATCATAACGTTAATGCTTCCATTATCAAACGTAGTGTGAACATTATTCATGCGCTTCATCTTCTCATCTGTATATGCTCATCATCACCACTCTGGCCTGGGGTGTGAGGCTCTGGCTCGGTGAATAAAGGAAGAGTCTTGCGACCTAAACGTTGCTTCACAAGTGGTGGAGGTGCAATATAAGGAAGTCGGCAAATTAGTTTAGAAAATTTGCTCATTATTAAAATTTCGTTACATCGTGCAAGTTGATATGATGAACTGACAAACAATTTTATTTTCCTGGCTACAGCTTTTGCAAATAGACCATTAATGAAAACTTGTTAGGCGTCTTTTTAAAATTCTGGGGTTGTAATGACCTATCACATCGCCATCTTTGTTGTGTAATATATTCATTAAGGAATTCTAGATAGGGCCAGGGCAACACCCGAGTTCAATCAACGAAATTAACAGGCTGCATTAGAAAGGGACGTTCAACAACAGACGACGTCTGTAGTGTTAATTTGGCAGAATTTCTTCATGGTTAGAATACAAGAAGGTGCTAGATTACATTTTTGGCACCAGTTATATAGGGATATTCCGTATTTACCGAGTAGATGAAATATATGTATATATCCCATGAAATACAACATTTCGCATCAATCAGAATTATCAACATGGAAAACAACAACAACAACAACAAAAAGATCGCATAAGAATGAAGAAAAGCAACGTAACGCAGTTAAGTAGTTGAGCGATTATGCGCATGGTTGCAAGAAGTATTGAAAACTTCAAAATTGCGGATTATTCGTTGCAAGGATTAACGGAAAATACCCCAGAAATGCTGGATATCATTTACAAAAAATGAGTTACCTCTGGTAACGGCAAAGTATGTTGGTACGTTTATAGATTAAGATGCTAAGACGCAAAGAATGTTCAACAGCCTCGCAGCGCAGCAAGAGTTCGTTACTGGGATTCAGTATATGGAAGCTGCCCAAGAGTGCTTTTCGTTAGGCCAGATAGTAATAATGGAACCTACACATGGAAAAAAATATAGATGAATAAAAGTGGTTCAGAGTGCATTCAACTGGCACTTTCATGTCATGAACGGCAACTCACATATACTACTGAAAAACAAAAACAAAAAAAGACGCAGCAAGGAGGTATAATATCTGTTGTATTCTACCACTAAACTAACCTACGGGACCAAATCTAGGAAGAAATACAAAGAACATTGAGAAGTGACGGACTGCGCCACGAGCGATGTAGCGTAATGTAACGAAAATCGATTGTAGATAAGACACTGGGGAAATGGCAGTGGGGATAAACAGCGATCGCTTCAGAGATATTTTTACTTGAGTTAAAAAGCAAGAAATAAAGTTGGGCAGGTAACGCAATACGCGAGGAAGATAACTGGCGCTGCATTAGCGCACGAGAACATACTTCGAGAGAAGATAGACATAGTAGAGGCAGGCGGAGCATTAGGAAATGTAATGATATGGAATTTGCGGGCGTTAGATTGAGTCGGCTTACGCAAAACTGAGGTAATGGGAGATCAGTGGTTGAGGTCTTGGTCATGCAGATTACATGAAAGATGATAATGATTATGGTCATCATCATTGCAGAAAAGATTACACCAGTCTTGGCAGTAATTGCGCCATTGAGATTCTTCGGGAATGAGCCTTGGAGGCAATTAATTTCGCAATACTCTTACTTTGCAAATTTTAGCGTTTCCTTCGGGACTGATAGATCGAAGCGGTTAGTTTTATTGTGTTTTCTGTGTGAAGGGCGGCGTGAAGATAAGCGCGGTGTGGAAAATATAGCCTCCTATGCGTAACATACATCGTTTGAGGTTAATGCTCCCTGACGCCTTTTACGTAAGATCGTCTTGCCTAAGCATTGCCCTCTGGAGGAAAAGAAGAGCGAAATATTCTTTGCGCGTCTGCAAATATTATCATGTGGAGCGGGCGATACGCGCATGTGCTCGGCCCGTCAAGCGCCTTTCAAAAGGCGTCCGGTTTCTTTAAGATAAGGCGCCGCCGAAGAAAACTTGACCTTGGCAGTATGTTTAAGAAATAAATAAAACACTCTGCTTGTTTCGTGATACGGCAGAACTTTGGGGACACAGCAACTTCTTCAAGGGTTGCGTACTACTATTTGTGCAGACGGAAAATATTTTGTCTTCGTACCAAGAAAAATAGGAACATCTTCCATCTGTTAAAGAGAGCCAAGAAACAATGGCCAAAGAATCGAGGCACGCGACGGTGAATGAGAAAAAAAAAAAAAACATGGTGTGGAGCACGGTCGACGCATAGTTTGTGCACTTTTCGTTGTACGGATATACTCTTCTACGCTGTTTACCAAACGAAAGATACACTTGAACTGGCTAAGCCAGACTATCGTTTTACTAAAAAGAAGACAACCATCCGATATAGACAAGTGCAAAAAAAAAATCGCATTTTCCAATTCTTTTTACTCACAGAGATATATCTTCTTCAATGAAACCGTTTGCTTTTCATGCGTTCCTTTTCAGGCTCAGTATTACGGCAACATAAGCATTGGAACGCCACCGCAGACCTTCAGAGTAGTGTTCGACACCGGCTCTTCAGATCTATGGGTACCTTCGGCTAGGTGTCCGGCAGAGAGTGTGGCTTGTAGTAAGTCGCCTGCGCCATCTTTCTTTAGAATTTCACTCGTATGCATGACAAATTAGAGGTATTTCGTCGGTGAATTAGTAACGTACTATGGATGAAATAAATATGACCGCGCTGCAATGTACGTGGTTAAGAAAGGAGGAGGAGGAGGAGGCATTCATGAGAAAGTTATTACTCTATAGAACTGCTTCTAAGGGAAATGTGGCAGGTAATTGTAATGTTGAACATGTTAATAGCACTGTAGTATCCGGCCAATGACGAAGAGCACTTACGAACGAAAAGATTTCCTGATTCTGTCTTAGCTTCGCTTTTCTTTGTTATTTTGTGAATCAGACATTTCCCTTCTTTGGCAAAATTTCCAAGCATCCTTTGTTTCCACATTGGGTCATACCCTTACCATATTTAAGGTACTGAAAAACTGGTCATGGACCCGTGGGGTGTCGCGGACCCGTAGCTGGTCATGGACCCGTAGCTTAGCCCGTAGGGTGTCGCGTTGCTAAGCTCGAGGGCGCGGGTTCGATTCCCGGCCACGGCGGCCGCATTTTGATGGGGGGCGAAGTGGGAAGAACACCCGCGCACTTAGATTTAGGCGCACCCCAGGTAGTCGAAATTAATGCGGTCTCTCCCATTGCGACGTGCCTCGTAATCATATCGCAGTTTTGGCACGTGAAACCCCAGCAATTATTATTTATTAAATTAGGTCATGAGGCTTTAGTAATTGCTGCTAAATATATTTTGAAGCAGGTATTCATTAACACTAACGGAGTTGCCATGCGCTGTGGCTGGAAGCCGGAGCTTGGACGCTTAGCGAACATTCAGAATTGAGGAATAGTTCACAAATCCTTCTTGAGACACGAAAATGAGAGCATCAATATAAGCTTTGTTTATGTTAAAAAATTCTTGAAGTTGCTGCCCTGACGAATACAAGCTCACTTGTCGAAACGTTGGCTCCAGCGACAGCGCCTGCTCGAGAATTTTTCGTCGCTTCAAGCTTCCATGTTTCCCTGAACTTCTGTCTTGTTTGTTTCTTATTTTGTGCGTCATAAGATTGCCTTGCGCCGTTGGTAATTAATGAAATTTAATAAATCTAGCACGCAGCATTTGCTGCATTCAGTATTGCAGAAAATTTCTACCAAGGTAATATTCAGTAGCGTAAGAACAGCACTGCAGTTCAATGAACCCAGTGAAAGAGCTGGTTTCGCGAAAGGTCACACAATAGTTCAAAAAGGTGGTGTGCTGGGCCAGTTGGTGCAACATATTGTAGATTGTATGAGCGGAAAACAGCAGGAACAGAAGCGAAGAACTTGACAGGACAGACTTAAGCGTCTGTCCTGTCAAGTTCTTCGCTTCTGTTCCGCTGTTTTCCGCTCATACAATCTACAATATGTCACACAATAGATTCCACGTCATCAATCATACAATTGAGAAATCTGCTGCGTACATGGATCCAACAACTTTGCCTAGCTATGATAGATCACAAAACAGGATTATCATTAAGTGTTGATACCAGACGTCACACGAATTATGTGTAAATGTTTTAGTTATCATTGCTACATGCACATTGCGCCTGGTCGACTGGACGAAGCGCGCAGGCGCCCGTGGATGAAGACGAAGAAATGACGCAAAACAATATTCATAAAGATTCTACAGAATTTATATTTCGCCATAAAAAAATTAAGGCAGCTTCGCACTAGTGGTGCCAAGCCTGAAGGAAGTGCGGAGCTGGGCGGCCTGACTTGTTTCTGTTTATTTCTCTCTTTCTTTCTTCCTCTCTTTCTCTCTTTCTCTATTTCTCCCTGTGTTCTCTGTATTTTTTGTCTCTGTTTATTTCGATTTCTGTCTTTCTCTCTCTATCTCTCTATCTTTCTTCCCTTTCTTTTTCTCTCTCTATTTCTCGCTTCCTTTTTCTTTCTATCTTTTTCTATCTATCTATCTCTCTTTCTCTCTTTCTTTCTTTTTGTCTTGCTCTCTCATTTTTCTGTATCTCTTTTTGTGTCTGTTTCTATATCTTTCTCTCGCAGACTATTTCTTTCTTTGTCTTTCTATCCTTGTTCCCTTTCTTTCTCTCTAGTTTTCTCTTTCTCTTCTTTTCCATCTCTTTCTTTCCTTCTTTCTTTCTTTCTCTCTCTCTGTACTCGTTCTCGCGCCCATCAGCGTTACTGCACCCCACGCCGTACAAATCGGCGCACGTGTTATGGGAGCGAAGCAGAAGATGACGAAGAAGAGGACGAAGAGAGCGCGTGCCGCTTCATGATGATGATAGTTTTCTGTTCGCTGTGCACGGACTAACGCTCGACTTAGACAGCTCCGCTGTAAAAAAGCAGAAAAAATACCGATCAAGAAAGGGCGTAAACAAGTTGACGCAGTATCTCTGATGGCACCTAGTCATTCCATGCTAAAAAAAAAAAAAGCGTTCAAGCTATTAGACTTTGAAGGACTAGAAGAGTTTGTCCAGTTCATTAAGCCTGGAGATGACAAGCAACAAATGATTCAGGACCATCGCCGAGCCGACAAAGTGCAAGGGTTGAAGGTTAGCATGAAGATGGCAAAGGTTATGCTCAGTAGTCTGACAACAGAATGAAAACTGATGCGTTCTGGTTAGTTTCTAGACTCCATGCAAGAGTACAATTAACTAGGCCAAATATTTACAAGGCAACCTGATCATGAGACTGAAAGTTACCGAAGAATAATGGCTTAATTGAAGAGCATATGACAGGAAATAAAGAATAATGACGGGCAGCTTACCGCTACTCTTGAAAAGAAAAGTGTAAGCTTATTGGATTCTGCTGGTTCTACCATACGAGGCCGATGCTTGGAGGTTAACAAGGAAATCAAAGAAGCTAAGAATAGCACAGCGAGCGATAGAATAAAAATGTTAGGTGTAACCTATGTGTTATAGAGCCAGAAGGGCAGAGCCGATGTTCAACACTTTTTTAAAAAGGTTAGTGATCAGTTAGTACATGCATGTATTTACTAGTTTCCAGCGTACTTTACTACTTTCGTGACATCTCTTTACTATATAGCACCTAGTAAAGCAAGCAAATGACACCGTCAGTAACCAGGGAGGCTTTCTTTGTGTTTTTAACTAGGTAACTACTAATCCACCTATGTTGCGAGTAGCTTCGTAGATGACTGTGCCTGATTAAAAGCTACAAAAGTTTGCGGGCAGAATGATATTTTTCCTGTATTAGATTGAAAGTAGTTGGGATATTACAATTTAAGCAAGTGCTGCGAAAAATATATTTTTTAATAAATGTTTAGTCATTAGTTTTTAATTAGCAGATGTGGTATTTATGTATGCTTTAAATGAATGATTGAAGTCATACACAACACAAAACCAATCTTATAAAGGTAGCGCCTATCACAACTGTCGAGAAATGCGTCGTCAGCATCACTGAATGTTGTATGGTGCACACTTCCAGCTCGCGTTCAAAACTGGTTAAAATGTCTTTTGTCTCCTGTGGACGCCTAAATATATTTGGTACATTGCGCATACATCAGGAGTGACTGTTAAATGGAAGTTGAAGCATTCTTTGAAAAAAAAAAAACTGAGTTTGGAGTGTGTAATCTCACTTTGTTCACTGCTGAATTCGAATAACAATGTGAAAGTTCTCAAAATTGAATGTAAATAGCTTTTTTTGGCAAAAAATAGCGGCTGCAGCAGCCGGGCGTCTTGAGACTCTGAGCGAACGCGGTGACGTCATCTTTGGTATGCCGTGCCGTCTGCAACAGCAGCACCGTTGAAGCGTGGCCTCCGCGATTGGCTCCGACAAAGTCGCGCATCCGCAGCTAATCACGGAGGCCATGGTTGATGGCACGACAGACGCTTGTTCACATTGAGCTCTGCTCTTTGTCGTTATGGAAGATATTGTAATTCAGTTGCAGAACGTTCAGAGTCTCTATACTTACTTGAGCCTCCGGTACATAAACAGCGCTCCCGCAGTCAGTTCGGATCAGTGAGTGGCGCGAACCTTCCATCGGAGTGCAGCGCGGCTCCATCAAAGGAACCGAAGATGACGTAGTTCCGGATGGCTCGTTTCCACGCCCACACTTTCGGCGCGCTTGCGTGGGCAGAGAAAGACAAACTTTTCTGTCGTGTACTCTGAAGCTCCTGCTTCAACAACCACGGAAGAAATTACAATAATGTCGGTCCTTGTTAACCACGAAGTTCTACCGAATTCTAAAACCACTTCAGCTTCCATGGAATGGTTGCTACACAAGCACAATTGGCGGCACTTTAACTACGCAGACATAGCGCTAGTGGATGTCAAGATACACGCGATAATAAACTGTTTAAGTCGTCAACAAAATTTTGTTATAAAGGCAAAAGCAACAGAGGACCCACCGTAATATCAATTACTCCAATTCGTTCATTTTTAGAAGTTTGTATTTGCTGAAAATTACGAGACCAGCACTATATAGATTTTACCAATATCTGGCCAACATTTTCATGAAATGCAATAATTTATCTGCCTTTATTTGGTTTTGTTTATGCTGCTGTTACAGCTTTCCACTCTTTAAAAAAAGTTAACGATGCAGCAACCACATCAGTTAATGACGAAAAATTCGTGAACACGAGGTGTCGCTGGAGCTGACGTTTCGACTAGCGGACTAATCTTCTTCAAGGCTGCAACTTGAAGCCTTGAAGAAGACAGGTCCGCTTGTCGAAACGTCGGCTCCAGCGACACCCCGTCTTCATGAATTTTTCATCCCTTCAAGCTTCCATTATCCCCTGAACTTCTGCCTTTTTTTTTTGGATCAATTAATGATGTAGTTGCTGCATACACTTGACGACAGGAGGTGGAAAACCTCTGAGTAAGGAAGCAGTCCGGCGATCCGGTATATCTAATGAATGTTTTCTGTTGGTGCTGCGGTAGTGTTTTGTATTGTACATTTTAGCTGTACGTCATTTCTGTTGTGTCTTTGCGGCACAACAAAAATCGCACAGCAATATTTTTGCGACTAGAATAGGCGATAATAAACAGGTTATGTATGGCTTCTCGCCCACTTGTAACAGCTGGCTAGCCACTGACGAACATCGAACAAGACCGAACGATAAAAATGTGCTCTAATGAATGTTTGAATATTCACCTCACTGGCCTATCAAAACAGCATAAAGCAGTGCGAACACTGTGCAACATGAAAATTGTGTTACCTAATGTTTATTTTATGCCAAATCTACCTAGATTTGCTTAAAATTCTTGTTGCTTGTGTTATTTGTAAAATACAAAGTGATATAATTTTAGCACTTGTTTTATCGCCACTCCTTATTTTCTCGTGCCACCCGCTTTATCTTTCGAAGCACTGCGTCAAAAACTACGTGAAACGGGCAATTTGCTGAACTTAATTTATCCAGAATCGTGTATGTCGGAGTTTTCCTACTCGCTATTTAAAACAATTAAAGCAAAATATTGCCCGCAACAGTGACTTCCATCGAACAAGTTATAGGATCAGTTTCATCTAAATTCATCGTCTCTTCGAGTTTTCCGTTTTTTTTTTCTTCGAAGCGAAAGTCTTTGCGCCTGCAACGCATTATGAACGAGCGAGAAGCACACGAAGCCGCGCCTGCTCCTACATTTGACAGTAGTGGCTTTCCTGCTTAACGTGGACGCCTCGGCGGGCAAGGCGGTGGACCTATGCGCAACTCTGCTCCCGTAGGGAGAATATATAGTAACTCTAGACGGATACGACCATGAGCGCCCTCCTGGACGCGAGCAAGTAGAGGTGAAAAATCGTTTCGTTTTTTATCCGCCGGCATCGGACGACATAAGGGACCGCGACGTCATCATGTTTGCCGTACATGTCTGAAGCGTCACCCCTTTTGCAGCTCTCTCCTCACCTTTGATGCATTTCTAGCGCTTAAGCGAAATAGAAAAAAAGAGACATGTAGACATGGAAAGAAAAACGGACAGTAAGTTAGTTAAAATGAAAAAAGGACAGTCGTACTGTCCATTTTTCTTTCCGTCTTTAAGATAATTTGTTTGGACTTTGAAGTATAGAAATGAAGTGCGGCTCATTTTCCAGACTTGTCGTGATAACCATCAGCAAATAACGTGAGGAGAGACTTAAAACAGTTTGTTGGGCTCGTTGCAATACTGAACCTTGACGTATTTCTAGCGCTTAAGCGAAATAGGAAAAACCACGAAGACACGGAAAGAAAAGGGGACAGTAAGTTAGTTAAAGGAAAAAAAGGACAGTCTTACTGTCCCTTTTTCCTTCCGTGTCTGCATGTTTTTTCTTATGGCGCTTAAGCGCTGGAAATACATCAAGGTTCAGTATTCTAACTAGCCCAGCAAACTGTTTTAAGTCTCTGCTGTCGTTTTTCGCTGATAGTTATCACGACAAGTCTGGAAAAGGAGCCACACTTCATTTCTAGACTTCAAAACCCAAACAAATTATCTTGAAGCCGTCTGCTCTCTGACAAAATTCGTCGCAGCATTTCGTGCGAGAACACAGAGCTCATGCTGTAGACGACTTAACGTCTGATTTTGGTGTCTACACTCCTTTAAGTGAGTGTGATGAAATGAGGAACTTTGAAGATATAGGAAGAAATCAGCTCGCGCAAGGCAGGTGTAACTATATAGAGACAGTCGGGAGATACCTCGAACGAGATAGTGAATATAGACATGATAATGATGAAGATGCAAGAAGAAACTATTGACAACCGTGTAAATGTATCGCGAGGTTAGTTACTGTTCACACAACACAGAAACAACATGCTCATGATGGTTAGCGCAAACGCGACACAGACAAGGAAGAAGAAACAACGACACAAGCGCTATCTAACAACTGAATGTTTATTGGAAAAATCACAAATATATATGTCTAAGAAAGAGAAAAAACAACAAACAAACCCGCACATGCGCCAAAGATAATTGACAGATAAAAACGTGTCTGCTAACAAAACTACGCCCTTTCCAGGAAAGACACTTCCTCGTCAATCAAAGCGATAGAGGGGCAGCTCACGCACGTGTCTTTCTTTTTTATCATCTCATAAGCCTCCGCGATTTCTCGAGTTCCTGGAAAGGGCGTAGTTTTGTTAGCAGACACGTTTTTATCTGTCAATTATCTTTGGCGCATGTGCGGGTTTGTTTGTTGTTTTTTCTCTTTCTTAGACATATATATTTGTGATTTTTCCAATAAACATTCAGTTGTTAGATAGCGCTTGTGTCGTTGTTTCTTCTTCCTTGTCTGTGTCGCGTTTGCGCTAACCATCATGAGCATATTCCAACTCGCCCAATTCGCTACCCTCCTACAGAAACAACATGATTGTTCTCTCGCTAATAAAACTGAGTAAAAAGAAGCAATACGCAGTTTTTAGTACGGACACGTGTTGTTCTACCTTGTGGCCAACTTCCTTTTGAGCCATACATAAAACACCTTAGAAGAAGCACCTACTCATGAAGTTCACATGGGAGGAGTCGTGCGCTAATATGTGAATAATGAACCGCTCTGCTCTCATTATCATCAGTTCACGTACCTTTGATAAAATTGTCTCATCACTATACGCCGTCTATAGCTCGATTCAATGAGCGGCAGCAGTAGATTTATGCACGCGGTACAGGGGCCCACGACCGATACGACTGCTACGGCTCGGAGACGTACGCGGAGCACGGCCGTCCATTCCTCATCAGCTACGGCAGCGGCAGTGTCGTGGGAAAAATCAGCCGCGACGTTGTGGCACTGGGAGAGTGCCGAGTGCGGAACCAGTACTTCGGCGAGGCCTGGACGATGATCGGCGACCTGTTCATCTCCTCCAAGTTCGATGGCGTACTCGGCCTAGGCTACCCGTACATTGCGATGATGCCCGGCCTGCCGCTTTTCGACAACATGATGGAGCAGGGTGTCGTGGCGCAGCCCCTGTTCTCGGTGTACATCAAGAGGGACGCGAGCAGTAGTGATGGTGGCGAAATTCTCTTCGGCGCCGTAGACAGCGACCGCTACGAAGGCAACCTCAGCTACGTGCCCGTCAGCGTGAAGGGATACTGGCAGTTCGACATGGACAGGTAGGTCGCCATCTCCCCTTTCGCATTAGTCGTTCTTGTTGACTTTCTTTTCGTATTAGGGCGATTCCGTTCGTCCGTTTCAGTGATATCCGGCCGTGCTTGGAAAATTGTGTAAGAGTCCAACTAAGCTGCATCGCGAGTGCCAGCGCGCTCCAACAGCTGCAGTGCATCCCGATTATTGTCATTAGAACATCGTTATTTCCGCAATACAGTTTGGAAGCCGTATTGCATCACATTTCTTGGCGCACCCGGAACACTGATGTAATTAGTCTCGAAGTGTTAGCCTTTGTTAGCCTCCTTAATATTTGCGCTTTGAGAGAAAGGGCTAGGTGGGTAGTGGTGGCAAGCCAGATTAAAATGCTTGACTGAGTTTTACTGTCTACAGAGCAGGGTTTGAAAAAAGTTAATTCAAAGTAGATGCTGGTTAGTAGCCATAGCAGTGAGACGAATGTCGGGGAAATATAAGCTCCTTGCGAACACAGGCATATCTGCTACTCCGATTAGACTGCAGTGCTGATAAAAATTGCAGCGCTCTCTGTTGACACTAAATCATTCGTCTAAAGCAAGCAGAGGGTTTGAGCAGCGGGGTTTTCGTTGCATGAGTTTTGGGCCGGCTTACATATCCCTGAGCACGCAGACGCAGACAGGGCGCTTAGTGGTGACCGGTGCCTCACAAAAAAACTCACTCATTGTTGGCAAAAAAATTGCAATCACTGCGCAGGCTGAAAAATACAACGCAAATTATGACAGAATTACGCCTTGCGACATAATGCCGGATTGGCCGTATACTGGAAAATCAACTCCTGTTTGATTCCTGAGGCTGTACTTCAGCTTTACGCACAGCGTAGTTTGTGCGTAGTTGTGATAAACACCGGATGGCCAGAAAACAGGTGAGCTTAATCAAATCTGGTAGTCAAGATACTTAATCTCCTTGTAGAAAAAAGCTGACAGGTGGGGCGCTGGCGCATGCTGTTTCCTTCATATGAATGATGCATGTTTCGCGAATTTCGCGTGCACTCTGGTCACGGCACTACAGACGCGTACTTGCTTCATCAAACGCTGGCGAATAACCACATATGCTTCAATCGATCAGGTTACTACCTGCCGTCCCTTTGAATTGCATGCTTCCGCAATCTGTCATTGATAAAGATTCCGTTCTGTCACGTAGGTAAGGGTTTTCCGCATGTTAACAGATTGTCATTAACGACGTTTTTCTGAACACTCTGCGAATGGGTGCTCGTGTTCTCAAAGCAGCAAGAGCTGCTTGCGGTGTCCACGTCCGCCTTGTCGCACTAAAAAAACAATAAGACTCCTAGCGGAAAATGAAAATCACCCATCACTCTTTTTTTCTGCGGTCTTCTTGAGGCTGTCTGATAAATCATGAAGGTAAGAAATGGCGGCCTTTTGTGAGCATGACTGATTGCTCTTTCTGCGTTTTGTTGCTGTCCGCTAGAAGATTGATGAGGAGGGGCTCAAGACAAGCTGCCCAAGAGCTCATTTGCAAAACTGGCAGAGCTCAAGAATTGCACTCAGTTTATTAAAGCGCTCTATGGCTATTTTTCCCTGCTTGGCTGTGCGGGCGGCCCGAGTCACCTGAACATATACTTGTTCCCTTTTTGTCCTCTGCCTCACATACTTTACATTAAAAAAAAAAAGGTTACAGCAAGCGCATTGTTTTGCTCGCTTCCCCCAGGCCCGGTCGTCTGAACTATTTCGCCATAAATAAGGTTAATAATAATAATTGCTGTGGTTAACCGTCCCAAAAGCAAGATATGAGGGACACCGTAGCGGAGGGCTCCGGAAATTTCGAGCGCCTGGGGCTCTTTAACGTGCACCTAAATCTAAATACATGGGCCTCAAGCGATATCGGCTCCATCGAAAATGCGGCCACCGCGGCCAGGATTCGATCCCGCGACCTTCGGGTCAACAGTAGAGCACCATAACCACTAGAACACCATGGCGGGAATAAATAAGGTTGCTATTCGGTGTTCCTTTTGTGCACATGCAAACCTACATTTGTTGCTGATTACATTTATTTAAAGCAGCGCTAACTTGCTTCGCCTTCGCGACATCTGCAATAATCCCAGTTACGGTCACCATAATGTTCTCAACGAGAAAGTAGCTGTATTTCCGAACCGCGTAGGGAAGCCTGGTTTATATATGGCCGCAACTATTACGTGGATTTAAACAGAACTAGTGGGACTAAGACTGCTTTAGTGATATCTGTTCACTAAAGTCCCTGGATATGCTTGTTTTCTCTGCTAAGTATAGCAACATCTTTCTCCGCATCTTCCTCCTTCCGTACACCTAGCTCCCCTCTATCCCAGACAATGTCGCCCGCCATGTTCTTCCTGATTCCCATGCACAAAGCGGCCGTCGACCAAGTACACAACTTCGAGTCGTTCTTGATAACCATCGGTATCGGAGATCAAAAAAAGAAAAAAAAAGGAAAAGGAAAGGTAAAAATATAGATCCGTAGCGCTGTTGGCGCAGGATTGTACCGCAATGCACAGGACCGATTTTTATGATAGCGGCGGACTGTGAAGCGCACGGTTCGTGCCTCACATCGCAAAATCATTTTCCGCGATTTGTATCTGAAACACATTGTTAGCGTTATCGAGCACACCGGACGAAAACAGCGTCAGCCGGAAATTCACTAGCACAGACGAATAGAATATGCCTGTGACTCTTAAAACGTTTTCGTAACATTAGAAAAAGCGCATGCAGAAAGTTTTACCTAAACATTAGCTAGCCGTTAGGATAGGGGACCTTGAACAAGCAGGTATAGCTATAAGTGAGTTGGTGCGGTAACAATATTATGAAACAGTGCCAGGGACAGGGGTACAGAAAAAGGAGATAACGCGCTGTTTAACCGTAATGATTGACGTCGTATTAGATGTATTTTGTACAATAAAAAGTGACCACTTTAGAGCGCGCACGTTAGCCTGCGCTCCTGTGTTCACTCGTTTATAATGCTGACCGCACCTGAACACATTATTAAACTAAGTCGTCGCTAGCAAGGGCTACATCTGCTCCCCCTCCCGCGGCTACATCTGCTCCCGCTACCACCTTATATAACTGGCAATATGCGAAAAATGGGAATCTTCATATTAGGCAAATTGCATCGAACACGAATGCAAGCTGTTTCATTTCAGAGAGGAACTTAGGCGTATTATTGGAAGCGGAATTTTCAATTTAATTGCTCGTATATTTCGTAAAAAATTGGCTCAAATCGCTAAAGAGGGTGCCTATTGCAATATCGGTAGCGGACCAATACAATAAATTATGTCGCAATTCACGAAACGACATTGCATTCTTTGTCTTGGCTTTCAAGTGTAGAATTAAGAAATTAGAAGAATGTTTGATGGCACTTGATAACATGTAGCAATGTTGCGCACTTCGTGCGCGTTTTGTTTAATTGATGGCAAAGTAGTATAACCCTGTCCTCAGAGCAGACTGCAATCACGTAAACTCGGTTTCATTTGAAAAATTTGGTTTATTCCCTGCATCTTTTCAAAAATAAAAAATCCGTTCGCATGACTCCATAAACAGGAACTCTCTCCGTTCATATATATATATATATATATATTCAACATTGGGACATTGGATGACAGATCCTCGAAATAATCATGCATTATATATAGGACTTGCAGCAATTAGGCGCTGAAGTTTTCTGTTGCATAAGATAGCAGCTGGAAATTCCCGCTTGGTCAATCATTATGCAGCGATAACCAGCTGAACGGGCTGATTTGGAATAACTTGCTTTCTAAATAGGCTTAGGGATATACATGTCAAACTGAAACGCCATTTAGATTACGCTTCAATAACCACAAGGCGCACGTGACTAGATATCTTAACCTGCCCCTTTCAAAGCACGTCAGCATGCCGGGACATTCGCTTGACCAACTGACAACAACTATATTGGAATCTGGTTTTCGATCCCACCACGAAAGAGAGGTGCACGAATCCTTCCTTATCTCTAAATTTAGGGACGTATCATCCGGTATTAATGAAAGCGCCGGAAGGCTGACCCTTCTGACCACGTAATAGATAAGCCATTGTCGCATGTCTGCTCATTGATCGCATTTTTGTCTTTTTGTGCTTGTTATATACCTCTTCGTGCCGGCTTTTTGGGTGCACTTCGTTGTGTCCATTTTCACCACTGTCACCGTTATATATCTTATATTTTATTTCTTATTTTTTGTTGGTTTACCCTTGTTACCGTTAGCACACTTCATTTGTTGTACACTTTCACTGCCCAGTTTCACCGCTGTTGCCGTTTTTTATTTGTTTTTTGTTATTTTACACCTGTTTCTGTTAGTCATTTTAGACGCGTTCTGACGCACCTTGCTTACTGCGTAAATTAAACGCTGTGACCGTGTATTTTCAAGGCTATTTGTATTGAATTCCTTCATTACGTGAGTTCTTGCGTCCACAAGTAAGCCTGGTCCTGCGCATACCCCACACTTTGTTGTTGAGAGCTGTGTCTTGCTCGCAATTTTTTCATGCAATCAGAACCATATCGCACGAGTGCCTATGTTTATTGCTAGTTACATGATGCATGCCATATCTATGACGATAATAGTTACGCACGTGTTGGGGGCCCCCGTCGTACTCATGTATATAGGAAATGCGTTTTTGACTGTGCCCTGTATTCACTGACGAAGGCAGGCCCTCCTGCCGTAACGTTGGAAGAAGAAATAAACATTTTCCCACGTTCGTCCGTCATTTCTCTACGCATACAAAGAACTGGATCCGCAGAAACAGCTTTCGATATACATTCAACATTGGGACATCGGATGACAGACACTCCAATTAACGATGCATTGTATAGCACTTGCAGCAATTAGGCACTGAAGTTTTCTGTTGCATAAGATATCAGCTGGAAATTCCCTCTTGGTCAATCATTATGTAGCGATAACCAGCTGAACGGGCTTATTTGGAATAACTTGCTTTCCAAACTGGCTTAGGGATATCGCGAGTGCGCTCACGAAAAAAAGTGACATTTCTGCTTTGTAAAACGATCACTGTGTTTGTCCATTTTCTTGCTTCTCAGCGTCCAAGTTGGATACAACAACAGTTTCTGCCGTGGCGGTTGCCAGGCTATTGCAGACACAGGTACCAGTGCGATAACTGGGCCAGTGGAGGAGATCCGACGGCTGAACGATATGATTGGTGCCACACGGTCTTCGTACGATTTGGTACGAGAACCTTTATTCACCGCCAGTATTCTCTGCAAAGTGATAGTAAGAGCTACTAACTGAAACATATAGGTCCATTACGAGTAAAGTTACCTTACAAGGCATAAAACTAGAAGCTTTTTAATCGAGAATTAGCGATAGAGCCTAAGACAACGATGGATGACCTTATCTGGCCAATGTCAGAGTCGCAGTGACATGTTTATAGCATTTACAACTCTGCGAACAAATTCTCAAAATCCCTCTCGATTGAATGAAGAGTGGTAAAGGTTAGGACTCGTTTTCAGAAAACTTCTCTCACGATCATGTGCCGTTGGCTACTGGTTATCAGCGTGGCGGCCCTGTTGTTATAGCGACACTTGCGGGCGCTAACGAGAGAGAGAGAGAGAGGCGGAAAGGTGGGTTTTTATGTCAAGCATGGAGTGAAGCACGGTACAATTTGTTTTAAGGTAGCCAACCGGAGTCTCTGGTTGGCTACCTTGCTCTTGGGAAGGGGACTGCGGGTGTGAACGAATGAAACAGAAGAGTGAGTGACGACACTACAATGTCATGACAACAGCACTGTTAGTGCTACACACCAGCATTGTCTTTGAATAGTCCCAATGTGTCGTTCTATACGGTTCTCTAAGAAACCGCAAGAACGCCGTCACAGCGACTCGCGTTGAAGTACGTGTGAGCCAGTGTTCTAGAATTTTGTTTTCTGCGATAAGGAGGTTGTTCAGCTGGCCTAGTTCGACTGAGAGGCCTGCTCTTTGAAAGTTAAAACGGGCATATTCGTAGAGAAGGCGCGAATTTGTTTCGCTGCACCCGTAGCATTCACATAATGGGCTATCAGCCATTCCAATAGTAAAAAAAAATAAGCATTTAAAAATGCCACTCGAAGCCACAGACGGACCAGCAGGGCAAAGTCACGTCGTGATAGGTAGGACGGGATACGTAGTTGCAGATTAGGATCCACGGTATCTAGGCGTGGGATTTGGGTGAATTGCTCAGGTCCATAGCGTTACATGACGGGCTAGCACACGAAGTTCTTTTGCTGCATGAGATCTTGAAACGGGGAAGATGACACTGCTGGTGATGACGTGGGCAGATCGGGAAGTTGCGTCCGACTGTAGGTGCAGAAGTAGTGGCAGAGGGTGACAGTATATGGCGGTGATGTGACGTTGATGGCGCCGTCTCTAGATTGGGGTTGGTCCGGTTCCTCTGATGTGGCGAACATCATTAATACCCACAATGGATAAAAACCAGCGGAAAACATAGGACACAGCGAAAAGAAGTCGACAGGACAAGCCGTTGTATTAACGATCGCCTCAGGGAACACAGGGCCTCCCTTTCCATGAGTGACGGTGCTCATCTGCCGAGCCACTGCAGGCAGTGCGGGTGCACTCCTGCTTTTGGAAGCACTAGTGATTTGGGCAGGGGCGGGACAAAGAACGAAAGGGAAATTTTAGAGGCTTTTTACATAAAGAAACGAGGCAATGACTGTGTCAGTGACACGTCAGTGCATCTATCTCACAAAGAGGTGCTCTTTCTGAACGCGATTATTGCTAGCTAAGTTTTCCGATTATTTTTTCGTTTTAGGCGAAGCACGGTTGCTCACACATGCGCAAAGTGGTCGCCGGTGGGTGTAAATAAGCCTTTAAAACGCAGTTTTCTGTTCAGTTGTAAGTGCCAGCTTGTCCCGTCGACTTCTTTTCGCTCTGTCCTGTGTTTTCCGCTGGTTTTTATCCATTGTGACTATGTACCAACTAGCCCAGTCCAACGCCTTGGTATCATTAATACTGTTACGTTGGCTGGTGTTAGGTCAGTGAGCGACTTCTAAAGTGTTCGGGGTCTTTCTAGGGATACCCAGTAATTTACGCTTGGCGATTCTGCAGGCGGTAGACACGCACTCGAATCCATCCTTACGACACTACCTAACCGGATGAAAAACGCCTCAGAGACGACGCAGTGCATTCCGTAATGAGTCCCTGTCTAAGCAAGCGCGACAGAGAGGAGGAAAAGCTTGGCCGTCGATCCATACCGGCTCACGCAAATCGGTACTGCTCTAATGAGGGCGCTATTAAGGTGAATGAATGTCACGGGTAATTAATGCCGGCTCCCAAACGGATGACCCTGGCCTGAGCTAAATACCGGCTAATAACGGAAGAGACAGCTCACTGACTCCAGGGAGCCGCCTTGCAGAGGCGTTGCTTCCTTTACTGCGTCTGCATAGAGTGAGGGTATTTCTTTCCGAGTTGGCGTACTCTTGCGTGAGTAACAAACTAGATTAAGCTTCTTCTACTCTTGAGGCGCTGGAAAGAATAATAATAATTGTTGGGGTTTAACGTCCCAAAACTACGACATGATTATGAGAGACGCCGTAGTGGAGCGCTCCGGAAATTTCAACCACCTGGGGTTCTTTAACGTGCACCTAAATCTAAGTACACGGGCCTCAAGCAGGCCGGGATTCGATCCCGCGACCTGCGTGTCAGCAGTCGAGCACCTTAACTACTAGACCACCGTAGTGGGTGTTGGAAAGAACGTGCGTCGTAGCTGCTTCGTTAATGCCTTGTCTCTTATTTCGCCATAGCTAATACGCCACAGTAATTAGAATAAAGGCTCGAATTATGGAGAATTTGGGCTACCCCGGCTGGTGCGAACGCCTGTCCCTCGCATAAGATCGCATACTAAAGCACATCTTAAAGCAATACTTCAAGTTTTTCCGCGGACGTATACCGAGTGTGGAGAACGCATGACTTGCGTAAGTTACTGTGAAATAACGTTAATTAGGGGCAATAATTCGCAAAATCACAAGTACACTTTGGTGCTAAAACATGGACATTGCTGGTAAAAGACGGACTTATTGTTAGGCACAAGCGTGCGACGGGAAGAGATGACTAAAAGGGGAGCACAGGAATAGTTATTTGCAGTTTCAACTGAGAAGGCAATGTGCTCAGAGTTAGGGGCACAGGGACTCAGGACTGAAGAATCCCTCTTTCAATATTTTTGAAGCGAAGCATCCTTTGTCAACTTCGCGTTTGCGCGACCGTGGTAGCTGCTGCTTTTCTTGCCAAACCAGTCACACCGACGCCGGCCTAGCCTCGGTAGCCTACCCATAGGGGTGGCCTGGTCATACCTATCATCACTTGCGACACTTTCGGTCGGCCCAGTGAGTTTAGGGCACGCATTTTCAGTATTACGTTAACCTCCGGTTCCTTACATCTACTACTGGTCTTCAATTCACTTGCGGTTTACACTTGCAGCCCGTGTTTAACTTTCTTCCTGTTTATACTGCCGCTTTTAGCTCGGCTAAGTAAGGTCTCCGAGACACTGTTAAACTTGCTTTCTGTCTACACTACCGCTTGTAAACACATTAAGTCAGAAATAATTGTCGACACCGTGGACATCGTACCCCGTTACAGTAAGTGGGTGGAAGACATATATATGGAAGGCACGTCGCGTCGTGCACATCTGAGCGTTGGGTGCAAGAAGGATATTTTTCTTTCTTTCTTTCTTTCTTTCTTTCTTTCTTTCTTTCTTTCTTTCTTTCTTTCTTTCTTTCTTTCTTTCTTTCTTTCTTTCTTTCTTTCTTTCTTTCTTTCTTTCTTTCTTTCTTTCTTTCTTTCTTTCTTATTTAAAATGCCTTACAAACCACCGATGAGGTATCGTCTAGGGGGGGGGGGGGGGCAGAACAAAATGTGACCATCCGTTATACTTTGAATAGACGATATACATAAACTACAGCAGTATATACACCGCATCGCACAGTAAAGATAACTGTGGTACTAAAATGCAGCATTGGTAAAAAAAGCGACACTAGTAAAGATAAAACACATTTATAGGGGATACGCAAAGAAGCTTCACTGTATGTGGGTTCCGACGCTGCTGCGATTTTTTTTTTCGCTCTTTTTTCTTTTGAAGCTCGTCGTAGACTGTGAAAGCCTGCGCACCCTGCCGAAGATTGCCTTCATAATTGGAGGGAAGCGGTACGTGCTGAGACCGAAGGACTACATTCTTCAGGTAACTGACTTCCCATGTTGTTTTCGTCGCTCTTTGCTTCTAGCTTCGGTTGCAAGTGAACATATTATAAGTGTGCTACTCACGCTTGAACAAAGGTCGTTGACTTGGGTCACAAGTTGTAAATCGATTGTCTTGAACCGTTCCGTTTTTCCATTGCTAATGATTAACAAAATAAAAAGAACGTAAAAATTACTCAAGATTCCGCTGCTATTCGGATTACGCATGTGTAAAGAAATATAGCGGATTTCAAATTTGCGATAAGTTAATAGACGAAAAATATAATGAAGGACGTGCGTCCCGATTCCTAAGGCCTGCTGCGCGCAGATGAGATAATAATCAGAAAAAAATTCTATTGCACCTTTTACCGCACTTCCACTAAACGCGCGACACTTTGTGCTCGGCGCGCGATTACGATCGTTACTGCAATGACGTCTGTATTCCCCTTCTCATTTCCAAAGATTTCACAATACGCGGAAGTACTACATTTACTTGCATACGTACGTACCAACTACAACAATGATAATAATAAAAAAGTTTCATTTTCGTTGAAACATGTGTTCGCATAGCAATGGAGCATGTTTCGGAAAAGAAAATTATGGGATTTTACGTCCCGAAACCACGATATGATTATGAGGGAGGCCTTAATGGAGGGCACCGGACATTTTGACTATCTGGTGTGCTTTAACGTGCACCTAAATCGAAGGACACGGGCCTCGAGCCTTTCGCCTCCAACTAAATGCGGCCGCTGAGGCAGGGATGCAATCCCGCGACCTTCGGGTCAGCAATCCAGCACCATAACCACTACACCACCGTGGCGTGTACGTGAGGAACGCTTCACAAGCGTAACCACCCTCCCTCACCTGTAGCGGTAATCTGAACAGAGTGTTCTCTTCCGGGTACAGTGGGAACTGGATGGCGAGAAGACGTGCCTGAGCGGATTCATGGGCCACGACACGAAGACTTCGCTCTGGATTCTGGGAGACGTCTTCCTCGGTCGCTTCTACACCGTGTTTGACCGCGGAAACGACCGCCTCGGATTCGCCAAGGCGCGCTAACCGCCTGTTTTGCGGAGCCCACACCGGTGGGAGGACAGATACGTGGCACCGGCCTCCTTGACGCTGTTCCAGTCACTGTGTGACGGTTCGTAATAAATACATGGTTGGGCTATGACGTGTGGACATCCGCCGAGATTCGCCTTCTTTTTTCTGGTTTTGCGAATAAATGCACACGCCGCTTATATACTTCCGATTGCGTCTGCAGGTAATATGGCCCAGTGAAAACCAACAGATAATGAAGCAAAGGAAGGTATAGGGGACGTTAATTGTAACGGTTTCACTGCATTGTAGTAATTACTACAATTACTACAATGCAGTTGCTACAGTTACTAAAATGCATTTAAAATAGTACAATTAACGTCCCCTATACCTTCCTTGGCTTCATTATCTGCTGGTTTTCATTAAGGTGGTGTCAAACAAAGAAGCGAGCTCTGAAAATTCCATTCTTTCGTTCATTCGCGGGTAATAAGAGTGATACGAAGCGATTCGCGCATCGCGTAGGAAGCGGGCTTGGTGAATGAGCCTAATTGCTCCCGCAGAAAAGAATGGACATTAGAGAGTTGTGCATGAGTCTATGCAAGAAGCATGGATGTTTGTTCATTTGCTTACCCAAGAACTCAAGAACAATGCTTATGTAGTGTTGAATGCAATTATATATGGACTGTAAATTGTCTCTGCTAATGTTATCGATCACTGGGATGAGTATATATAAAAGCGGCACAGCTGTGATACCATTGCTAGCTGCTTTGTTTCGTGTGCTGCGAACAGGTATGATGAGACGGGGGAAGCCAGAATTGAAGATTACATTCTTTGTTTTTTAGATGTCAGAGCCACGATATAATTACACGTCGCACGACGTAGTGGAGAACTCCAGATTAACTTTGACCACCTGCGGTTCAATAACGTGCGCCTAAACCTGAATACGGGGACGTGCCTGCACTTCACCTGTCAAAATGCGACACCGTGGCCGGGAATCGAACCCGCAGCTTCGTGCGTAGCAGCGAAACACCATAGCCGCTAATGGACCACGGCGATTGGAAACCAAAATTCTGTATATTATGCAGCTGAGCCTTGCAGCTCAGCTCTTCGTGTTGAGGGTGAGGTCCGCCGGCTGCACAGTGTATCGTAGCCTCTTAAGCCATGCCCAAATAGGGTCGTATTCTGCCCACGCACGGACAAGGAACATGTCCGGACAGGGCTCAGTTTCTACAAAAACCATCGCCGTTCACGACAGTCGCTGGAAGGAGCAACTGCCCCGCTGCTCGCAGCTGGGCTGACTTGGCTGACTATAGGTGAGGAGTCTCACGCCGCACTTACACCGACACCTCCCTGTACAGCGAGCCTGCCACATTTATTGAACTCATATGTATAATACATACTCAGAAATTGATTTGGTAGACAGGGATATAGGAGCGAAAATTGGAGACACCAATTTATGTTATGCAGACGCCACTGCATTAGAAACAGAAAGCATAAAATACGAAAAAAGAAACCTTCATATTGAAGGTGAAAGAAGGAAGTCGGAAGGTTCGTCGTTTTCTAAACAAGGAAAGACTAAAGCTATGACAAGAGATGAAGCGCCGATGATTCAGATAGGCAACGAGGTTAAAGTTGGTACGTGTTTTTTTCAGGGTCCGAAAATAGGTAAAGATGGTATAGATCTACAAAAGAGGTACAATGAAGAATAGTGTTGGGAAAAAGAGCAACATGCGCGGACCTTCAAAGATTATCAATGACAAAGATGTCAGCATGAAAACTAAAATTCCTCTAACGGCCTAGCTTTTCCCGTGAATGATGTTTCGAGGCAATGGTACTGAAACTAAAACTTCCCTATTTGGGTAATGTCATGCGAGCTACCATTACAAGGAGTCAAAGATTAATACCAGCAAGAGTTAAATGTAAGAAAAAAACGAGGCCGCCCATGCACAATTCGGGAAACTACAGAGAAACGTCAAGGCTAGCCGTGTATTAAATACATTAAATAAATTTCACTGTCGTTCTTATGCTCATGATGTCACCAGAAGTCGTCATTGACACGATGGCACTCAACAACAAAAACAACAACTAAAATGTGACATCACAATGTGTTATAGTCAGTTTGCTTATGCGAGAGCAAACAACAGGAAAACGTTAATTATGTATGCGTAGGACATTGAAAGCCACATCTTTTATTTAAACCCTGGGAACGCAATTCACGTAGAGACATCACGCGTGATGCATAATAAACATTTTCAATAATTCTTTTTTGAATAACTGTGCTTTGCAACCCAAGCATAGCCAATAGCCATACTTTATAGTTAGCCATGCGGAATTTATAAGGTTTGGGGAAATATGAAGACTCGAGTAGTTTTCTGTCAACAAATTTAGTTCGCGAAGTGAAAAACAAACAAACAAACCATGTGTACAGCCTTCCATTTCTGCTTTTTCTACGCAAGAATTGAATAAACAGCGACAGAAAAGCACTTACGTGCACCTCAAAAGCATTGGTGCACCAAATTTACACTTGCTTGCACTCCAAACGCAGCTACGCTCGGGAAGCTCGGCGCAAATTGCAACCACGCGCCTCACTCTCATCCTAGATCTCTGCACGGTAGACCTATCTTGAACGAGGTCAGCGAAGCCTGTGTACGGGGTAATTGCAGCCACTTTCACGGCGTTTGCGCATGGCGATAAACGCGGGGAATTACTGTCCACAGAGGAGGCACCGAAACGTAACAGCTCGGTCGCGGTAGCCGTTATGCGGGCTTTTTAAACATTTATGAATCTAGCCATGCCTGAGGAACCACGTATAGGGCTTGCATACGCGAAAGCTTGTGCGCGGAGTATACTATACTAAGCGGAAAACAGGGTAGTTTATTACGGCGGTGCCTTGGTTGTAGTACTCGCTCGATGAGTTGTGCAGATTGACCACTGAAGCCATGGCGACAGCAGGGAGCTGTAGCTAAATGACCCCGTTCATTTTTTTTTCCAGCGGCTCACCCCGTCCTCCTTTTCACACAAACACGCACGAGCTACACTTTCAAGAGCAGTTCGTAAGGGCGGGCGCCGGCCAATTTGGATAGCGGGCATAATATACTAGCGAATATGGCCGGTAAATGAATTCTCATACATATATGAAAAGCTTGCCGAGTTAGGCACCTCTTTTTATTGCATAACGTTGACTAAGTCCCGTCCGCATTCCTGCATTTGTCACGCTTGTCTCTTGGAGGCAGTGCGAGTTGGAGGAATTCGCACACGTAACGTCATTGGAAGCTCAGAAAAACACACGCACATATACCAAGAAAGGGAATAAAATTGGGGTTCCTTTGTTAGGTAGAAGCATATGATGGCAATGTATGTAGATGCTAATGAAAGCACAGCAACAGTCTAGAGTGATGTAGAAGTCTCTCTTTCACGCTCTCTCTCTCTCTCTCACACACACACACACACACACACACACACACACACACACACACACACACACACACACACACACACACACACACACACACACACACACACACACACACACGTGCGCGCGCCGTTTGCCTTTTTGTTTACCTGCCCGCCATCTCCAGATGTATTCGTAAGAGGAATTACCAACCTTAGTGATGTTAGGCACACAGGGAAGACAGAAAGACTGATCGCAGATAAAACCTGGCTAAATGTTTTCCATGCAACGGATAAGACTGCATATCGCTTTTTAAGCTTTCTATGTATACAAAGTCGTTGGCGAACGTCTCTCCTTCAACGAACGCTATTTCTGCATGTATCTGTGGCGCTGTTCCTTACTGCGATTGTCATGGTGTACTGGATAGCTAAAAGCAAGCGCTTCTCATTTCCAAGCCTCAGATTTTTATCAAACGAACTCCACACATGTCTGAAGTGCACTTTTTGTGCACTTCCAATCGTTTCGAAATGAGAAATTATTCGACATTCGAAAATCACATTTCTCGAATATTTCACTATTTCTCAGAGTTTCACTATACTACCCCAACGCCCTTACTATTTATAAGTTACTGGCGTACGGAACCAAACTAGGTACGCTCACGTACGGAGAAATGTATAAGCGATTGCGTTTAATAATGTACGGATGACTTGATCTTGTCCGTAAGAGCTGCACCAAAAAGTTACCGAGAGGGATTTTCCCCTAAAGATACCAAGCGTTGACCACAAGTATTGGTTGCGCGCATGAATACGTCAGAACCGTAGATCACGGAGTAAGCGCTGTAGGCGCATTGTTCTGAAGAAAGGCGAGACGATGCACGCCTTCAGGCCACTGATTGTCAGCTGCACTTTTCTTCCGGATTCATGGGTGTGCCCGGACCACACTTGAAAGCTTCGGCGAACTGAGGCACGTTGCGTAGGAGTGCGTTGACGCGGTGGCGACCACCGAAGCGCAGCTCTCCGCACGCGTTGGCAGCATATAGCACGAAGAAGAGCTGCATGGCACTCAGGTGTTCTACACCATCGAGTCGGTGGTCACTGACCAACCTGCGAAAGACCACGGCAGCTCAAACATAGCGCGCGCGTTTTTTTCTAGCGCAGCGGCGGGAACGAAATTGCCACTCAGTCGTCTATTCATACCGACAGGTACAACCTGCGCAAAATGAAGCAAGAACCAAAATGCGCGCGAGCGTTTCGCCGCAAGTTTCGACTAGAGACTGATGATTGGCTGCGAAGGCATATACCAACTACTCACGGCAAGTGATGCTCCAGCATTGCAGAATATGGGAGCTATGATGCAAACATATTCCGTTCTTCCGGACGTCAAGTATGTACATGTTACCGCAGTCACAAACAGAGGCGGAAACCCGCGATTTCTTCCGAACTGCCCCGTCAGACGCTCTTGTTTTAGGAGGACCCTTGTTTTATGTCTGAAAATGCCTTGCCTGTTGCGACATGACTTCCTTATTTCTGGCTGACACGAGTCGATGAGCGTGCAGAAATGGAGGGACTTTTAGTTGGGCCGGACTCGCGAAGCCAAAGAGGAACCTGGGAGATGAGGGATATGCCTGTGCCCCCATTTGGTCCTCTCTTCTCGCTTATGTTGCGGTGGCTCGCCACAATCGCAGCGGCTCGTAAGATGGCGTTAACACATCTTTATCGAAGAATAGTTCGCAGAGCGATGTCGTATGGGTTCCCAAAACAGTCTTAAAGCGTTATACTGCTACACGAAATACTTATTATACGCAAAGAAATCCGTTCTCATCGACAGCTATTTGAGTAACCACCGCCTTACAGATATGTGAGCTGCCGTCCTCTATTCCGTTCGGAACGAGGCACTTTCCGTGCAATCCTCAAAAGTATCCGCTTTGGTTTTCTGATTAATACGTTGTTTATTGTGCACATTTAAGAAGAGATGTTCAGCGCAAATAAGTTAAGCGCAAATCAGAAGTTAAGCGCCAGTGCTTGTCTCTTCCATTCTTTGTGGTCCGTCTTGATTTGTGCTGAACTTCAAATTCTCAAATGCTATGTACCAACTAGGCCCAACAAAAGTTTTACTATGTGCACATGCCTCATTTCGACGTGGCGACTTTTCGCGGTTTTGCGACGTCACTTGAAAGATGATGTTGGCGCTGACCGAAATTATTTTACCATTGTAGCGATAATGCGTAGAAAAGTGCAGAACGCGAAATAAGTTATCTTTTTTCGACCTAATTGCGCATTAGCAGTCTGTATATGTCATTCTCCGATGGGGCGTTTTCGTGGTTTTCGTCACCTCACGTAACAGACAAACGCAGAGTGAATGACCAGAAAGATTTCAGCCAATCTTGGAGGCCGAGCTGCAAACTCGGGATACGGAAGGACGGAACAGATTTACGTTATACTGGCTTAGGTTAAATTAGCTGCCATAATGGCTTCATTCGTTCACAAAGATTTCTTTCCCCCCCTTTTTTTTGAGAAAGTGGACGACCTACCCCCGAAGATGAGAGATGATCGTCTACTCACGTTAGTGCTTCCTTGCGGAACGATTCGAGAGCCCCTCGCAGGCCATGAAGATCAGCGGCCGATATCCCGGATGCTGCGTCCTTCCGCCTCAGGCAAGCCGACAGTGTGTCGAAGCTCGTGACGAGTGTGTCTGCTGAGCCAGGAGTCATTCGTGCAAATTCGACAGCCTGCGCATGTACCGAACGTCTCGTCGTCAACTCGACTGCCAAGGCCAGTGACGGGTATATTTGTCAGGAATATAACGCGCATATATTTTCTTCAGTTTTTTACTGACTACGGCTGGTTTTGAATTACTTGTGCATGGTACGTGGTACAGCGTTACTGCAAAGCCCACATATTTAAACGTACTCCGACAACACACAAAAAAGTACATGAAGTGACCCTAAAGGTCACAACTATTTTAAATGAAGTGGCTAAGCTGTCGGCGAAAAACTGCTGGTGTCTGATTGATCTTGGTATTTCAAAATAGGGGACAGCTGCTACCAAAAACAAGTTTAATTGGTGAGGTTATGGGGGTGTGCGTGTGGGACCAGTTCCTAACCCTCTTGACCATGCCTACTCATCAGCAGTAATATTTTTCTGATGCCTTCGCGGAATTGTAGTCCAATTATGACTTCCCATCGAGTTGTGACCAGGGCGAGTTCGGAAAAAACGGTGCCGAAAGAATTCTTTCTAACTGAAGGTACTCATCGCCATTCTACGGTGGGAAAGGAACATCTCGAAGCGGACGCAGAAGCGGTGAATTCCGCGCACCTCGGGCAAATCGCAAATGGCGCAGCGCTCAAGAGACTAATGCGATAGTTCTTGATTCTTGATGCTCGAAAATTGAACGTCAGAAATCCTGACGTTTTGAAAAAATCAATCAATCAATCAATCAATCAATCAATCAATCAATCAATCAATCAATCAATCAATCAATCAATCAATCAATCAATCAATCAATCAATCAATCAATCAATCAATCAATCAATTTCTCGAGCATGGTACGGGCCCGTTGACTTGGGCACTATAGGGCAGGGTCAGATTTCAAATGTGTCTGCGCCCTGACATCGCGTCCACATCCCAACCTTGAACTGAGCTAGCAGCTTTGCTGCGCTTTCAGCTCGGGGCGAGCTTTGCTCAGGCTCTTTCGCACGTGCTTACAGCGTAAAGCTCCCGTCACCTTCCTGCGCAGCGTTGACCAGTATTTAACATCGTCGCCGAGGTGAGCAAGAGCGTAGTGCCCCGCTGCGTCACCTAAGGCACATGTGCCTATCAAGCCAGGTAGGATGCCAGCGTCTAAAGCGTGCCTCTAATTCTGTCATCCTCCTTCATATTGTTTTGTCATTTTTTGACGCGCTTTAAAGCACAGCTGAAGCTCAGCTATGGTTAATAAATTATCGTATTCTTGCTTCTGGTCTGACTGGTCGGCTACGCATGTGTTAGCCAACGACACGTCCTTCAGTTAGACTCGGTCAAAAAAGCGTGGCAACGTGATCGTTTGTGGGCATCCATGTCATCACTTTCATACGAGTGCCATCGAACTGGAATTGCCACTACCCCGATGATCGTGAGCCAGACTCCAGTTACGGCGTCGGATAATATTTCAGTGGTCCGGACACAACACTGAGTTCTGGCTGCGGAATCTTGCTGCTTGGTTCACACAGGCAGAAGCTGCATGCTTTTCGACATGCGAAGCATTTCTACCCAACACACTGAATACCTGAACATCATCTCGGTAAGTTCTTGCTGATTTTTTCATGGACGCTGCATTAAGGGGCTCACCAGGGCCACTCAACAGGGACCCTCAACAGGTTTGGACAGTGCAAACGAGCAACCGCGGTGCGTAGTCTCAACGGAAAAAAGATTGGCGCAAGTGACCGGTGGTCGGAGCGGCAAGATTGCGACACGCGGCGCTGTTTTTCCCGAGCACGCCGATATCGAGAGTGCCAAGCACATTCCATTTTTCAAAGCAGGGGTGGCCGGCGGAATGCACTCCAACAAACAGCTCTTTCGGGGCAACAGCGATAAAGATACGGTTGCTTGCAACTCCAGCGAAAAAAAAAAATCATGTTCATACCACATCTGCTGATAAGCAATGGAGAAGCGCTTCTTTAAGATATGAGCTTTCGAATGGCCAAGATAGGACTGCTTTAATCCGGACCGCCGGCCACCCCTGCTTGGAAAATGGAATGTGCTTGGCAATCTCGCTATCGGCGTGCTCGTGAGCAGCAGCGCCGTGTGTCGCGATTGTGCGGCTCTGGCCGCCGGTCTCTTGTGCTAATCTGAGACTGTACTACGTACTGTCGGCCGCAAAATTTTGCGGGATCTCCAGCGCGTGGCAGAGCGACGTAAAACTGCATTGCTGCGTCACCTACCGTGATGCGCCGGTTGTTGAGGCTATCGGCCTCGGCGATTAGCGACGGCGCGTTTAGACAACGTACCGTTGCTGGATCTAATCGCTGAGGCTGCGGCCGATAGCCTCAACACGCGCCGCATCACGGTAGGTGACGCAGCAATGCAGTTTTCCGTCGCTCGGCCACGCGCTGCACATCCCGCAAACTTTTGCGGCCGACAGTACATCCGACGCGAAAACGCCTGTGTGGCACGAAAGCGGACGAACGTTAAAAACAGGCCGCATGCCCTCATTCTTGAGGGAGAGGCGCTTGGAGAAAGAACCTTCTCGAATGATGTAACTAAAGGCTTTGTTATACTTTGACTTTCCCGACGCACGCGCGCGAGGACGTCGCGTTTCGTCACGTCGAGCCGGCGACGCTACCGTCGAGCCCACTGATCAGTGGTCGAGCCAGCTCCGAAGCGCCGGTACGATCGCATCTCGAGGAGCGCATGCGCAGTAAAGCGACGAACGCGCCACGCCACCTGTCGGGAACCGACGAAACAGCCCGCGCAGCAGGTTCCGGCGCGGCCGCGCGCCTCCGGCGCGAAATGCAGCAGGATCTATGCGGAGCCGAGCGCGCAAGCAGCCGTCGGCCGCGTTGGCGGTCAGCCGACGCCGAACTACAGAGGGCTGTTTTTTGTTGACGTAACGTCGCCGTGACGCGCACACGCGCGCGTCGACGTTACGCTGGAGTATGCCAGCCCCTTATCTTTCTTTACGAATAACGTCACCTGGCTATACTGCTAACCTACATCTTATGTCACACGCCCTTGAAGGGTCTTTAAGGAAATGAAGTGATGTGATGATATGTGTTGAGAGTGAATGTCATAAGCACGTATGCCTACGTAACGGGCGCTCATTAAGGCGTCACTGAACATGACCCATGAACATGAATTTGTTTCTTCATCCATTGCGGGGGGCGCCATGCACGCGTTGCGAAGCAAGACAGGAGAAGAAACGAAGACGGGGCTTGTCACGTGAACATGACGCGCTTCCTGTCCTCTTGAGAGGGAGTTACGCCGCTTGCGAACAGAAGCTGAGACAATGGAAGAGTGTCAGTTTTGGCAGTGAAACTCGCCTACTGGAGGTATTGTAACTAGTTTTTTTTCTAACTTACCTAACAGTGAACTGTTTTGAAAGAATAATTTCTCTAAGACATCTCCATAGACGGCCCCGCCTTTCAAGTTCCAATGTCTGATTAAAATTCGCAATGAGGTCTGGTGAGGGGTCCTTTAAATGCCTGGTAATGTAATTAATATAAGACTACATATAATGGAGTCAAGGAAAGCATAGGATACCTTAATTGAAGTCATTAATTGTGCCATAGAAGTTATATGATAACGGGAAATTAAAATGGATGAAGAAAACAACAATTCACCGCCGATGGCAGCGTCGCCTGCTTACCCGAGAGTACAGATGGCTAAGCAGTCGGGGCCCAAGCCGCGGCAGTAGGAAGGCCCTCAGCGAGTCGTCCGCCGGGTGCAGCAGTAGGTTGAAGAAAGTCAGGGGAGGCACCCACAGCCGCTGGCCACCGTGTCCTAGTTGTGGCCGCGTTGCCAGCAAGCCCAGGCCCTGCGGTTACAATCGTGGCAGTTCGACATGTATATAGGGCAGACCGATCGATAACACGCCGGCGTCTTCACGGCATGCTGCAAATGGTACTGAGGCAAAGGACGTGGTCGATAGCAACGGAATAACAGACACGTACATGGCATGTGAAATTCTTATTTTAAATGTAACGGAAAAGCTTTAGGCGCCCTTGAGCAAGAAATTAAGTGCTTACTTTTGCGTTCCTTCAAGCGCGACCACGCGACCCCTGAGTTAAAGTGAAATCTCAGCTCAACTGCACTCGGTGCCTTAAAGGGGTCATGAAGCACCCCTTGGGCTGATTGAAAAAACACATCCTGCGGAAAGCTGACACGGCTATGAACTGCTCTGCCAAATATTACAGTCGTGCGCGCCGCGTAATGGCCACAAGCGGAGCGCGAAGTTGCCGTTTCCCCAGGCACCCTCTTTTCAAACAGAGGCCGGTTCTCACTCTCGTCGGTGGGCGGGGCGTCTGTCCGCTGTACGTCGCAAAGACATAGCATGCTTATTGGCCGATAGCCGACGTAAATCGAGAGCGGCGTTCGGATCAGATGCGCTTCTTGCCGCGGAATGCCGCCACTTGCCGGCGCCGCACTCGCGCAAGCGAATCACAGCGGGAGAGCGATCGCGTTTCATGACGCGCGCTGGCGTAACTTCTTTCCCCCATGCCATCCCTCCCTGTCTAGCTTCCAGTGCGCTCGTCGGCACGAGAAAAGAGAGAAAGCGCTGGGAGCGTGCGCCAAACCCCCGTAACTCCGCTGATTCTTGACGGATTCGAAAAATTTTGCGGCAATCGATTCGGGAGGCAGTACACTCCGATACTGAGGCCATTAGATCATTACTTGGAAAAGTGGTTCATGACCCCTTTAAAAGCAATCACGCAGGCTCAATGACCTTACCGGCTGCTTTGGTCATGCTGATATTGCCACAAGCGCGACCAGCTTGACAGACGTTATAGCTGTGCGGATAGGACATTTGGAAACACCTAGTCGATTCCATCATTCAGATTTGGTGGTATGTCCTGTGGGCTCAAGGCCCGCAGTCGCGTGTTCACTTTTGCATCGAGGTGAATGAAAGTTACCTGTAGGCCAGCGCACAGTAGTCGGGGCTCAAGAGGAAGCTTCTGGCCAGGCCTGATTTTTTTTTCATTTAAGTACATGCAAAACGCACATATAACTTTAAAGATAACCGATAGAGCTATTTGAGTGACTTTTGTCGGATTTCACAGACGTTAAAATTTAGCAGCTCTAGAACATTATTTTTTTATTCAGGACCTCGCTTATCTTACAGGAAGTGCCGCAAATCGGCAAATGTTAAGTTCAAAAGTGTATAAAATCTGAATACGTCGTTTACAAATTCCTTATCTTGGACCAAAACAGATATCGCAGTTCTTTAAACTGACTGCTGGAGGATCTCAGAGAGAGCAGGGTGATAAAGAAATATTCACTTTACAAGATTGTTGCGATGTCCATGACAGCCTTCCAAAATTCTACTACAGTTAACAATACATTTCAGAATTGTTCATAGCACAGCAATAATTTTGTCCGCTTTGGAAGTAGTATTAGTGCACTTTACAGAATTCTGATGGCGTTTTTTAGCACCGGTTTAAAGAGTTATAAGCTAGATACTTCGGTTTTTAGAAATTTCAAGAATTATTATTAAGATTGGCAGCATGAATACGATTCGAGTTTGTAGGCGCAAAGAAGACACGGACGAGAAGGGAGACACACACACAGGGCGCCACTTCCAACAATGTTTATTCCAAGAAAAACAGATGCTATTTTATTTCTTGGAATAAACATTGTTGGCAGTGGCGCCCTGCGTGTGTGTCTCCCTTCTCGTCCGTGTCTTCTTTGCGCCTACAAATTCGAATCATGCATTACCAACACGCCCAGTTGCTCACTCTCACATGAATACGAAGTTCACTTCCAAAATTTATTGTTACCTAAAACAGTTTGGAATCCTTAGTTCAACTGTTTACGCAAGTGTAAACACAAGACGATAACAATATCAGTCGATACTTTTTTAATGCTGTTTTAGTTCATAATAGCGTCGCTTTTGACAGAGGTCCTAGTTGTTGGATTGATCAGCGTGTTTGCGTGGCTGAAATAACTAGTGTAGCAGAATTGCAGAAGCGTTTCACGGAATACATTAGCTGCGGAAATAGAGTTAAATGAATTTCCTCGTAAGGCAGTACTAGTAGTAAGAGTAATAAGTTTTGAGAGAAAAAAGAAAAATTGCAGGCAGTTTGCACTATGTCGCGCAAAGCTTAGCACAGCCAAGCACGGACCCGTCGCCGCTCATACTCCCGTCGACCTACACGTGTAGCTTCGAGACGCACGGCTTCCTCCTCGGGATTACGCTGCTACGCTATGCACCATGGAGCGGAGGTTGCGCGCGATGTCTCTGTCGGTGGGCGTGGCTTAACTATTCAGCGTGCGCGGCTGGGCCAGGTGGTGCGGTATCTGGTCGCTAGACGACTCGATGCTTGCTTCATCTTTCTATCTTTTTTCTCTCTCTCTATTTCTTTCTGCATTTCTTTCTCTCTATTTCTCATTCTTTCTGAGCAACGCTTTACTCGCTCCCCTCCTTCTTTCCCTCCTCCTCACCATCACATATCTCCTCCCCATGCTCACTTCCCTTTCCCAACCCCTTCCTATACTATACTATACAAGGCTATGCTATGCTCTGCTAGCGTGTCTCGATAGTCGAGTGGTTAAGACGCTCGCCTTGGGATCGAGGGTACGCGGGTTGGAATTCCGCCTCGTGAAGAATTTGTTTTCGGCAATAATTTTTATCTTTCTTCATAACTTTCTTTTCATCTCTCCGTTTGTTTCTCTCTTTCTTTATCTCTCTCTCTGTGTTCTCGTTCTCAGGTAACCGCACAGTGGCACATACCCGTTAAGATTACGGTAGTTTTCTGCGATCGACTCACAAGGAACGACTTGCCAAACAGCTTCGCTGTTAAAAAAATTACGTGCGTCTTGTCCAAGAGCGACGGGCAAAAATTCGATGGCTCAAATTGATGGTGTACGTTCATTAACGAGTAGGACTTTTTGTGGCAGTCAGACGTGTGCATTAGCTTAGTTCTGCAGCAATATATTTGTGCGCGCGTACGTGTGTATGTGATTGTGTGGCTTCGTGGGAACGGGATGGTGATGCCGCAACTTGTAAACCATTATAAATGGTTTACAATAACAGAGAGCTGAACTAGTTTGGTAAGTATTCATTCTAAAAAGACAAGGCATGCAAGCACGGACACAATAAAGAAGTCACGACACGACAAACGCTGGCTAACAACTGAAGAGACGCACAACGGCGGAAAAGAAAGAAAGCACGAAAACTTATCTGCGCATGCCCATGCGACAGGCAAACCTACCAATCCGGCACGCGTGGGGCTCTACGTGAAAGATAACTGTTAAGGCATTTGATTTCACCTTTATGCAGGTTAATCGACGGTTGGCTCATGCATGCGCTCCCACTATTATCGATATGCCTGCCTCAATCATCAGGCGCGTTTCTTCACTCCTATGCCGGTGCAAAACTGCGCATTCATCGAATTTTGGCGTGCACTTACACTCTCGACAATGTAAATATAGATTAGAAGGTGAGCCTCCGGTTCGCGATCTCTTATGTTCCAATCATCATCAGCCTGTCTACGCCCACTGCAGGGCAAAGGCCTCTCCCATGTTCCGCCAATCAACCCGGTCCTGTGCTTTCTGTTGCCACGTTATACCTGCAAACTTCTTAATCTCATCTACCCACCTAATTTTCTGTCTTCCCCTCACGCGTTTGCCCTCTCTTGGAATCCAGTCAGTTACCCTTAATGACCACCGGTTATCCTGCCGACGTGCTACGTGGCCGGCCCATATCCATTTCTTCTTCTTAATTTCAACTATGATATCCTTAACCCCCGTTTGTTCCCTGACCCACTCTGCTCTCTTCCTGTCTCTTAAGGTTACACCTATCATTTTCCTTTCCATCGCTCGCTGCGTCGTCCTCAATTTAAGTTGAACCCTCTTTGTAAGTCTCCAGGTTTCTGCTCCGTAGGTAAGTACCGGTAAGATGCAGCTGTTATATACCTTCCTCTTGAGAGATAGTGGTAGACTACCATTCATGATTTGATAATGCTTGCCGAATGAGCCCCATCCCATCCTTATTCTTCTAGTTATTTCACTCTCATGGTTCGGCTCCGCGGTTACTACCTGTCCTAAGTAGACGTACTCCTTTACAACTTCCAGCGTCTCGCCACCTATCGCGAAGCGCTGTTCTCTGCCAAGATTGTTCCACATTACTTTAGTTTTATGCATATTAATTTTCAGACCTACTCTTCTACTTTCCGTATCCAGTTCAGTAATCATGAGCTGTAATTCGTCTCCCGCGTTACTTATCAATGCAATGTCATCAGCGAAGCGCAGGTTACTGAGATACTCTCCATTAACTCTTATCCCTAATTCTTCCCAATCTAGGGCCCTGAAAACCTCCTGTAAACACGCGGTGAATAGCATTGGAGAGATCGTGTCTCCCTGTCGTACGCCCTTCTTTATTGGGATTCTGTCGCTTTCTTTATGAAGGACTATAGTGGCTGTGGATGCGCTGTAGATTTCTTCCATTATGTTTATATAGGCTTCGTCGATGCCCTGATTCCGCAGTGCTTGCATGACTGCTGATGTCTCCACCGAATCAAATGCCTTCTCGTAATCTATGAAGGCTATGTATAGGGGTTGGTTGTATTCCGCGCATTTCTCTATCACCTGATTGATAGTATGAATATGGTCTATTGTTGAGAAGCCTGTACGAAATCCTGCCTGGTCCCTTGGTTGATTGAACTCTAATGTCGTATTAATTCTGTTAGCAATTACTTTTGTGAATAGCTTGTAGACAACGGACAGTAAGCTGATGGGCCTGTAATTTTTCAGGTCCTTGACGTCCCCTTTCTTATGGATCAAGATGATGTTGGCATTCTTCCAAGATTCTGGTATCCTCCCTGTCGAGAGACACTTCGTATACAGGGTGGCCAGTTTCTCTAACATAATCTCTCCACCGTCTTTCAACAGGTCTGATGTTACCTGATCCTCACCAGCGGCTTTGCCTCTTTGCATTCCCTTTAGGGCTTTCTTTACTTCTCCTGTTGATACTGGTGGGATGTCAGATTCCTCTGGGATATTACTGCTTCTTACGTTATCATCCTGACTGTCTCGGCTGCTGTACAGATCTCTGTAGAACTCTTCCGCTATCTCGACTATTCTATCCATATTGGTTGTGACCTTGCCATCCTTGTCCCTTAACGCATACATCTGATTTTTGCCTATGCACAGTTTTGTCTTCGTAGCTTTGAGGCTTCTTCCGTTCTTTAGAGCATGCTCAATTCTCTCCATATTATACTTTCTTATGTCGGCTACTTTACGCCTATTGATCAACTTCGAAAGCTCCGCCAGCTCTATTTTGTCTGTTGCATTTGAGGCTTTCATAGCTTGACGTTTCTTAATGAGGTTTTTCGTCTCTTGGGATAGCTTACCAGTGTCCTGTCTAACGACTGTACCCCCGACTTCCACTGCACACTCCTTAATGATACTAGTCAGATTATCATTCATTGCGTCAACGCTAAGGTCGGTTTCCTCGGTTAAAGCCGCGTACCTATTCTGAAGTGAAACTCTGAATTCCTGTACTTTCCCTCGCAGAGCTAGTTCATTAATCGGCTTCTTGCGTATCAGTTTCTGCCGTTCCTTCCTCACGTCTAGTTGAATTCTAGATCTTACCATTCTATGGTCACTGCATCGGATCTTGTTAACTACTTCCACATCCTGTATAATGCCCGGGTGGTCGCACATTATGAAGTCTATTTCATTTTTAGTTTCGCCATTAGGACTCCTCCACGTCCACTTACGAGTAGTCCGTTTTCTGTAGAAGGTGTTCAAGATCCGTAAATTATTGCGTTCTGCGAACTCTACTAGTAACTCCCCTCTGGCATTTCTAGAGCCGATGCCATATTCCCCAACTGCATGATCTCCAGCCTGCTTCTTGCCTACTTTTGCATTAAAGTCGCCCATCAGTACAGTATACTGTGTCTTTACCTTACTCACTGCTGATTCTACGTCTTCGTAGAAGCGTTCAACCAGTTGATCATCATGGCTGGATGTAGGCGCATAGGCCTGTATCACCTTCATCCTGTACCTCTTATTAAACTTAATCACGATACATAACACCCTCTCATTAATGCTATAGTATTCCTCTATATTGCCAGCTATATTTTTATGAATAAGGAACCCCACTCCTAGTTCTCTTCTGTCAGCTAAGCCACGATAGCATAGGACGTGTCCGTTCTTCAGCACTGTATAAGCCTCCTGTGGCCTCCTAACCTCACTGAGCCCTATTACATCCCATTTAACACCCTCTAATTCCTCGAATAGTACAGCTAGACTCGCCTCACTAGATAAAGTTCTAGCGTTATATGTAGCCAAGTTCAGATTCCAATGACGGCCTGTCCGGACCCAGAGATTCTTAGCACCCTCTGCTGCGTCGCAGGTCTGACCGCCGCCTTGGTCAGTTGCTTCGCAGCCGCTGGGGACTGAGGGCCGAGGGTTAATTGGTGTATTCATGTGGGAGGTAGTGGCCAAGTACTACACCAGGGTGGCCAATCCTGCTCTGGTGAGGGAGTGCATTGCTGGCTGTGGTCGCCAGTGAGGCTGCACCCCAGGCCTTTTTACACAATTCCATCATCACGCGGATTTTTTTTTTAATCCGGTTGGGAATTGAAATGGCGTAGTGGGTAGAACATCAGCTTCGCATGCAAGAGGTCCGTGGTTCGAATGTTCCAATAATCTCTGGTTAATGCGGCGGCCCGTCTGTCCTACGTAGAAGCGGCCGCAGCTGAAAGGGACCTTATACACTACACTTGTACAGCAATCAGGGAATTTGTTAGTGTGTTTTACGAAACAAATATCGGCCCATTTCCTGTCTTTTACTTTCTAATGTTTTCTCTGCACAGCGGCACAACTTTTACCTAGCTTATTGGCAGCCGTGAAAACAACATTAACGCTATATCTACCTCCTACTTTCTTTAGCCTGTGAGATACGCAATGAATGTACATTATACCTACGACACGTTTCTTCCTATCGCTTTCTGCAACCATGCTCGCGCTTAACACTTCTACGAAAATTTAACAGCGGTGTTGAAGATCTTGGAAAATACTGCCAGCATGTGTGGTTCTTCTGAAGCGTTAAGGAAATGTCCAGAAACTGCATCTCATTATTCTGGGGCCATTCTTTAGTAACATTCAGCTCTCCTCCATTTAATTCAATTTTTTTCGCTCACTGAGGTTACCACGATTTCCAAGTCCTCACCCCTACAAAAAAATTAAATAATCGTCCACATAATGAAAAAATATGGCTGATCCTCCGTCATAGGAGTCGGTATAACACGAAAGTGAAACATGTCTTTACAGAGTTAGTTGAGCGTTTATTGTGAATCGTTTCGCCTCAAGGGCGAAGCAATCAATGCGGTAGCAAAAAAAAAATGGTATGTCACGCAAAGAACGGCAAAACTTGCAGCGTGCTGCTCAAGCACAAAGGACGCACGAAAAGAACACACACAGGACAAGCGCGAACAACTGTCACAGTTGTTAATTCTTTCTGTTGAAGCCCCACGCTCCTTTAGCATACAGGACCGCTACAGCGAGCAAAGTGTCCTTCGTACACTCTGTAACTTCAATGTGAACTTACAGTGAAAGCACAAGACGTACAGACCACCCCCATCACGAGATAAGCGCACGCACGAGCGACCACGCCCTGTAGGGCGAAGTACAGGTGGGGACTCGCGCGCATCGCAACGAGCGTGCGACGAGCTTTAAAGCGCACGCTTCGCGCCATCTCGCTGGTGATAACGCAAGCAAGTGCTTCCAAACGTGGGTTCGATTCCCGACGGCGATACTTTTTCTTCTTGTTTTTTTCTTTGTCATCTGTTAGTATACATTTTACAATGTCATATCCATGACGGAAATACGTCAGTGAAGTCTTGGTAGACTCCGGCATAGAACACTTTCGTGTTAAAAAGTAACAGTTTCACCGCAAGGGCGAAGCAATGAATGCGCTAGCAACAAATTGTAGTGTTACACGAAGTGAGGCTGGCAGCTAACTGTTTTGTATCCGATCTCGCGTAACTACTAAACGCTGGTGTAAGAGATTACGGCCGCTCCTGGGAGAGATGCTCTCCGCATAGTCACTTCGTGTCGAGAGCGCAGCACGTAGAAGGGTATACGAGCCGCCCGCTGTGATGGCTGTCGAGATAGCGCGCGCGCCAGCGATCGCGACCGCGCCCTTACATTCAAGTGCAAAGTTGCTGCTCGCGCGACACCTCCCCCCTCGCATCTTTTCATGCTCGTTAATGACAGGCGGGGCGTTTCCTGTCTGCTTCGACGGCAGGCCTGCTGAGCGGGGTGATGTCATCGCATGCACCCTCCGAGCACAGAAATGGGCCGGCTCGTTTGATCTCTGCTTCGGCCGCGTTCGTCGCCCCCGCTCGCGCGATTTTACCCGCGGTAGAACATACGATGCGCGGGGGGATCTTATCAATTTGGACTTCATAAGAGACATGACGGCGACGGCGACGGCAAAAACCCGTCGAAACTGTCCGTATAATTGCTATCGCAATAAAACCTTAAGAGTTACCTAAGGCGCCTTCTGATTCATTTGTCAATCTTGCTAAGGTATAAATAAGTAAGAACCGGGGCAACTTTAGAACCAATACCCTGACTTCCTGACTTATGCACATAAACGCCTTCCAACCTACCAGCGTCCACTTTAAATACATGGAATGAATTTCTAGAAAAGTCCCTGTAGAAACACCACATTTATCGGTGAGAACCATCTCGTGCCGTGCCCTTGTTCGTTAATACAGCCATGAACACATTTTAACGAGTCCTTATGCGGCAAAGAGTAATAGAGGTCTTCAATATCCATACTAAAAGCTTTACAACCACCGGTGTTCTCCTCTGACAGTAACTGACGGTGACGGTGTTCTCCTCTGATAGTAGCGCCTGAGAATTACGCATACGAAAAGGGTCAGAAAAAGTCAAATAATAATAATAATAATAATAATAATAATAATAATAATAATAATAATAATAATAATAATAATAATAATAATAATAATAATGTCTGGGGTTTTACGTCCCAAAACCACGATATGATTATGAGGGACGCCGTACTGGAGGGCTCCGGAAATTTCGACCACGTGAGGTTCTTTAACGTGTACCTAGATATAAGTACACGGGCCTCAAGAAATTTCGCCTCCACTACGTTGTGTCGTTTGTGTGTTGGTGAAAGTTAAAACGAGCTGACATAACGGTTCAGCGAAAACAAGACACCCACACAATCGAGACGAGCTCATGAATAAATAGACGCGCAGCTAATACAACTGCAATGTTCACCTGCTATTCTCGCATACCCGTCTCGTTTGTGCTCCACCAGTATTACAATATGTCGTATTAACATGTCAGCCATTGTAAAACCTGACACCTTAGAGCAGTAAAATTTGGTTTAACCAGTTTTTGATCCCATGTCCTCACGCAAGCCTTCCGTCTTCTACGGACTCCCCTTGTGGATACATGGTTCCAGGGTCGCATTAACTGTGCACTACAACTAGTCTCATACTTTAAAAAATCGATTCCAAGTAGAATTCGCGACAAGGCAGGCACAAGGTCCTGCTCAGGCCTACACTTACGCGTACCTATATCTATGCTCTCGCTCCCACTGAAGGTTGATCCGAGTCTAAATATAATTGTATGTGTTCGCCGTCTCATGTCATTACACTGCTGTTGTTACCGGGGTGCAAAGAAATCAGAAGTAAATGAATGATACCTTCGTTCCCCGATGACGCTGTGCATCGTGCAGCCACGCATAGATGAAAGGCATCTTTTCGGTGACGTTGGGCGGAGTGTTGGATTGAAGTGACACGGGCACCAAATCGAGCGTGAGGTTTTGCAGGTGCGACATGAGATGCGACGACGAGATGTCCATCTTGACTGCATCGAGGAATACGGCCTTGAGGCCCACAAGCAGCTCCCTCAGCTTGTGCGGTTGGTGACCAAAGTAGGACTTGTTGAACAGTGATCTAGACAGACAGTCGTTTGTTCAGGAAATGTAGGAAAAGTTATATGGGAAAGATTCATGTGGCACGTAATTACATACGTGAATACAGTGGCACAAAAAAAAAGACCACTCTAACTTCCTAGAGTGTCCAGCAAGCTTTCTTCGCCAAATTTATTTATGCTGCTGTAGCGCTATTTAGTTGCACGCGCGGCGCTATTGTTGCGCTATTTAGTTGCACGCGCAGCACGTCAGCGCTATTTAGTTGCACGCGCAGAGTGACGTTTCGAACAACCTGCAATGTGCAAGTGGTGGAATATTTCAGGCCCTCAGAAACTCACAAATCCCCACGCTCAACTCGAACGGCTAATGGGAAAGCGAACTCAAAACGGCAATGCACGAGGAGTTGAGGGAAGGGGGAAGTAAAAACCGGCGAAACAGATGGTGAGTTAAAAGAGCATCCGAAAAAAATAAAGAGATGAAGTCGGCAGTGAAAGTAAACGAAAAGAAACAATGCATGGCAATAAAATGCCAGCGAAAACAACATAGATCCACAGCAAAAGAGTTTTTTAAACGTTAGAGAAAAGAGCGAGAAGTGTTAAATTGCGTCAGATTGGAAAGATTGTGTTCTGATTAATTGCAAACACGCCGAAGTTTAATTGATTACTTCCTGTGTTCATGGCCAACATACCTAAAGTGCTCTCAGTTCCTCTCAAAGTATTGATTCCCGCTAACACTAATGTTTGAAATTCATGAATGAGATACCACTCTTTATTTTCCACTCCAGGCAGCAGTATACAGCGGGCTAGGACCAGTTTGTGCACGTTAATATTTGACAAACGTTTGAGGAAGCACTTAGTGTTTCAAGAAGTTAGCCAATTATTCCATGAAAGCATGAAAGTCTAAAGACTGCGAGTTTGTAAATTATATGTATGCGTTCATTTCCGTGTGCGACTGCTACCTTTACTTTCCTCTGAATTCCCCCACTGTAATACCTGCGGGCGATGTGAATAAAATAAATAAATAAATAAATAAATAAATAAATAAATAAATAAATAAATAAATAAATAAATAAATAAATAAATAAATAAATTAAAATGTGTGACATCAAATGCGTTATTAGTGCACTGCCACTGTTCTGTTTTAGTGTGTGTGTGGAGGGGATGGCAAGGGGATAATGCGCCGCACAAAAGTTACGTCGCCACGTGTCGGGCTCCATTGCTGTTTTCGACAGAAATTGTAATTTCCCTGTTGCGTGCAGTGCCGTAATATATGGTTCACAAGTTCGCAGGAGCCTCGACTGCAAATAGGGAACGTTTTCTACGCTAAAATATGTTTAGGGAGCTATTTAGCAATTACCTAGTAACATGCGAAGCGTAGAGCTAACCGCCGTGAGAACGTAGTTAATATCCTACAAATACAACACCACAACGGCGCACGCGTGGATGAATCGAATCATACCTGGCTAGAAGGTTAGGTTGGAAGCGGTCTACCATCCTCACGCAAGCACTTTCGGGCGCCAGTATCTTGTAGTGGCCGACTGTGCGAGCGTAAGATATGCTGCTCCAGTTGTAGCGTCTCCGCGTGGGGCCGAGGAACGGGGTGAGCGCCAGAAGCATGTGAAAGACGACATAGTTCATGATGGCTCCCGCCGGAGGAAAGTTGCTGCGGGGCGCCGGATAGCAGACGGACATCTTGGACAGGTCTCTATCTAAAATGGCGGACTGAAGCAGCTCCCTCCACCGAATGAAGCCTGTCTAAGAAGAATCGAAACACGGATACGTTGGTAAATACAAACACTGATGTAGCGCCATTGCGCAGGAAATTTGCACTAACGACTTAGAAGAGGACATCTGCCAGGACATCTGCCAGGACTCATAATTTCGTAACCGCGAGAAGAGCAGCGTTGCACAACTGTGACATCTTATATCACGGGAGCATAATCGTGTTCGTGTATTGTTCATTACCCGTCTCATAGTAGTGCGAGTTCAATAAGGCGATTTGTTTACTTAACTATATATTTGTTGGAAAGGAAGCACGTTATGAAGAAAAGCCCGCTTACTTTTATCCCGGGAAGATTATCTAGAATGAACTGCGAACATTTTAATCCCTTTAAAGCAAACTTGCCTAATTACACGCATGGTTGCCACCTGTCAGCTCCAGTGGTGGGTCTTACCCGTTCAGACTCGCTCAGGTCGCTGCACTTGGGCGAGTATTCAGAGGCCAACCAGAGGCCAACGCGCGACACGGAGCCTTCGCCCTGGACGTGTCCCCTGAGGTAGACGGTCATCTCTACGAAGCACCGTTCCAGCTCTTCGAAGTGGTTCTTGGGAAACATGGCTGGCAAGCGAGACCAGTCCACGGAGAGCGCGTCTGCGCCCACATTGCGCACCCGGAAAACATTCTCAGTCCTAAGCTCCCGGTAGATGGCGCCCAACGATGACGACAGCTGACTCGGGCTTTCCCAAGGAGGATCCGGATAAGGCCAGCCCAAGGTATCCGTGAGCCTAGAGAAAGTACGATCAACAATTGATACTCTAAATGGCGATCAGTATAGTATGCAACGCCAGCTGGAGGGTGCTGTCGCGCCACACAAATTCGCAGACGCTTCGCCACTTCGCTAACTCGCCTTCACAGCGTGAGAAACAGTGCTGATATGGGCCCTGTCAGTTTCTGCTTTGTTCTGGGATTCCAACGAGATTGAATCGCTTGAATTTCGAACGCAATCAGGAGGAAAGTAGCCGTCGCTCAAGCCAATCAAATCGGGCAGGAAGGATTCAACATTATTCTTGGACCAACTACGCCGCAGCCTGCAGACATGCAATACTTGGCCTCACGTGTAGTGCACGGGTACACTGAGGCACGTACACGAGTGGACTCACTTGCAAGTGCGCACATGTATACGTGTGACCGACTTCATACACGAAATAATTAAAAAAAAAAAAGAATGCAGCATTGTTAATTTCTGAGAACGCCCGAGGCTGTATGCATATTTCTGAACTGAAATTTATTGTTCATAAGCGGTACGGCGGACTGCAGCAGCGTAGGTCATCGCTTGTGGCTCAGGCTGCGCTGGTTCAGCTGCTCCCAGAGATTGCTGGATTTCCTCGCGAACGATGCGGCTATTGAATGCATCTGCGGTTGCGATACCGGAAATATCTTGCACAGCTCTTCACGCACGACCACTTTGATCGTTTCACGCAGGTCGTCGACGCCTAAACCTTGGGCTTCGGCGGAGTTGGTGTCAGAAAACTGCGGTTGTATTGCCGCGTTCGCCTCTCAAGCGTATTCTCTATTGTCGACGCTTCCGAAGCAAGTTCTGAGACCGTCTTCGGCGGCTTCCTAATCAATCCAGGGAAGAGTTCTTGTTTTACACCCCGCACAAGGAAGCTGACTTTCATTTCTTCGGTCATTCTAGGGTTGGCGGGGCGAAACAAACGGGACATCGCCTCCGTGTAGATCGCGATATTTTCGTTGGGAAGCTGCATCCGTGTCTCCAGCACAACCGCGGCCCTTTTCTTGCGGACGGCGCTCGTGAAGGTGTTTAGGAACGTCGTACGAAAGAGATCCCAGGTTTGTACTGTGGATTCTTGGTTCTCGAACCAAGTCATCGTGACGTCTTCCAGCTAGAAGTAGACGTGACGCAATTCCTCTTCGGAGCCCCAGTTGTTGAAGCTTGCCACTCGATCGTCCGTCTTTCTGCGTCCTCAAACGGTGATCCACGGAAAGTTGGCGGCTTCCTGCGCTACTGCATCACGACTGTATCCGGGGGCACAGTAGTCACCATCGTGGCAGTTGTCTGTGTCGCCGTGGCTGTCTTATTGGGTACGGACGCCTACACTCGTACGGACGGCTACACATGTAGATACAGTTTTGAGATAAATTCGGAATTTACTGCTCGTCAGAAAAAACGTACTTTTCCTATGTGACAACTATGCGCCAGTTTGGCGCCATGATTTACCAGCAACTGGTCGTCACATAAAACGGCAATGTGATAGACATAAGGCCAATGAAAACCTGATTATTGTCATTTATGTGCCACAGAGCTAAAATTCGATTTAACATATTATTTCACTCGCTTAAATAGAAGCACGAGCTATGAAGCACAGCTCTGCAAATAGCAAGTGACAAACGTCTCAAGCTGCATGTCCACAGGTGTAACGCTACACTTCACGAGTGGGAAGTCTACAGCGGGACTCATAAGACCTACTTGAGGTAAACTGCAGCAAGCGAGCGGAACATATCCATGCCGGGGTCAAGGCACGAGCTGAAAACTCCTGCTGTCATCGAGTCCCGGTCGCGCAGCGCCGCCGAAGCGACATGGCTCTCGAAAACTTCAAGAAGGTGCTCGTCGGTGACATTCCAGCGGCCGCAGGCGAATGCAGCGAAGTCGTCGCACGGTTTGGCGCCCTCGCTGTCGATCAGAGCGGCCACAGCAAGGCCCAGCTGCTGGCAAGACCGCCGCTGGCACAGGAAAGGCGACCGAGTCCTGTAACATACAGGCGTTTTTTTAAGTTAGTATACGTGCATAATGCCACAGCAGCGTTCCTCCGGTTTTCAAGCCTTTCATTTTGTCTTGTCGTCTTTCGCGCACTTCCATTTGCTGTTCCATCGTGCAAGTCTATAGGATAGTGCACTAACGGAAAGCAAGTATGTTTGGTGTGCAGGATAAGCCCAAATTTTTTGAAGAGCCAGCGCTTAAACGAAGGATTCCCGTTTTCAGCCATTGTGCGTCCTCTTCAGGGCCCAGGACAGTGACCCATTGACGAGGCCATAGCTTCTTCTACAACAATTGTCACGTACGAAATAATGCAATGCTACGCATGAGATTAGCTCCGAAGGAAGGACCTCTTTTTCTGAGACCATTTTCAGTGCTGATATAATGAGCGATTGGCTGATGGGTGCTTCTACATGAAATACCGTGACTTCATTGTTGCGACTTTGCTGTTAGCAGAGACGCAGTAGAAGCTGCCCCCGCTGCCTGATTAATGGTGCCTACTCTATTTCTGGTATGTCGTGTTAAATATCATCGTCGTTATTCATACACGCGCCTCATTTGTGACGTCGAGACTTTTCATGGCCGCGGCGGCTCATTGGATATCGATACACTATTTTCTCAAGGGCTATACAATGCCTGTACGACGTTATCCTCGTCGGCTATAGCGTTGCCTGTTCTGGCATGAGACGCACATGCATATCCGTCACCACTCAGTCTGTGTGCAGCACGACGCTGCATAAATAAGGAAGCGCTATTGTCACGATATGGATACTTCCTGATCGAAATTGTACAATACTGCGTGGCTACCGGTAACGCGGGCAAACGAGTTTTAGTGGGTATGGTGGGCTTTCAGTGGCCTCCATCACACTCACAAGGGAGCTCATAAGGGAACACGGTGCAGCGTCGTTGTGGGGAGAGCAGTAAAAGAAGAGAGTGCAGAGACGATTTTATCGAGATACGAGTATCCACAATACCGAGCGCTGAGGCTACCTCTCCCCATTAGAAAACCCTGTAGGTGCCCGCCGGCACAAGGAATCGAACCCAGTACGTCCCGCATTGGAGGCGAATGCTCTAACCATTTGACCACCACTGCAGTATTGATTGGAGGAGACGCACGCTCGCCTGGCCCCGCACCCCCTTCCCCATAGCGCCCACTCAAACGCCACCTAGAACAAGTCTAAGTAGTGCTCACTGAATCTTACGCCCCCTCCCTCTCACTCTACTCTCTCCCACACTTCCCTGTCTACGCGGGCGAAGACAGCGCGCATCAAACGGCCATCCTTGTCGGCTCATCCTCGAGCATTTTCCCTCGCATCCAAAGCATGCGGCAAACGGAGCATGATATGATGTTATCGAGTTTTGGGCTCATTACACGGAGCAGCGCAACACGACAGCGACCGAGAGGGAAGACACAAGCACAGCGCTGCGTTTGTGTCTTCTCTCTCGGTCCCTGTCGTGTTGCGCTTCTCCCTGTAATGAATACTAACCAACTATTGTGACAACGTGCCCTTGCGAGTTTTGGACATTACGCAATAATTCACGGCGACGACGACGGCAAATTTCCGCCTGCAGGCTCCAAATAATGATAATAATCGCTATCCCCATAATAATTCACGAATACGAAAAGCAGACCATGAAATATATTAAAGCAATGGCGACGACAACGCGAGTGCTCGACCCAACAACTTCGTTACTAAAAGTAATGTACAGGACGTCGTATTGCTGGCTTTCAGGGCCAACATTTTCAACTACTTTATTAGGATTGGACGATCTTGCATTAAACCAGATTCAGACGAGGAGACGTGAGAGAGACGTATACTCGCCTTTGCGCTCCGTGTAACCTTCTGGAAGCGTTGATCAAGGCGGCTGCGTCGAGCACAATCTTCGATTCCGGATCCAAGCGTGCGGGGGTTGGCGACGGCGGCTTTGGAGTTGCGCCAGTCAACTCGGTGTCCATCTCGTCCATCGCGTGAAGTTCCTCGGCAAGTAGCGTGACGCCCAAAGTGACGCCAATCAGCACCGTGCTCGCCAAGATGGCCACCTTGGGGACCTCAGCGGAGGCAGAGTGCGAGGAGGAGTCGGCCGTGACAGGCGGAGCCACGGGTAGGCAGAAGTCCACGGTCTTCGCTCGCTTTTTGCCCATCGAACAAGGGAATCGCGTGTCTCCACTTCGTTCACTTCTGTTAAGGGACCCGTGGTTGGAAAGGCTGCTGTGGAAAATATCGACGCGGGATGGGACCGGCAGCGTGGAGATGAAATCGCGACCCGCACACTCAACATACTCATCCGCTAGCTTCCATCTTAGCCGCGTCGCAGAGTCGTTTTCGACTTTGGGCGTTTCGTCCTTCGCGCGCACCAGGTTAGCCCAGAAAATGCGTTGCGAGTCAAAAAACATGCACGAAACAGTGCATATACAAAACCAGCTTTAGTAATATATTAACATCGACGACTAGGTCGTTCTGCACGCGATTTCTTCTTGTTCTTGTTCTTGTGCACCTTCAACTGTGGCTCACACCCACTGTGGGGGATTGGCCAAGAATTGAGTGGTTTTATATACTGTTATAGTACTTAAGAAGGAAGGTCACAGAATAGAAACATTACAAATTTGATAGGAAATTTTGGCGCTCGATCGAATATGTAAAAGAAAAATAGTAATAATAATAACAACAAAATAAAATAAACCATTTTTCAATGTCCGGAGTCATCGTCGTCGTCGCCGTCGTCGTCGTCATAATTTTTTTTTTTTGTGCTCCGTCGCACGCGTCGCTCGTACCCACTACGGAGGAATGACCAACAAGTATGTGCTAGCGTAAGTTCAGTTAAATGCAGCAAAATACAGCAATAATAACAGAAAAAATCAATAGTCAATTGTTCATAAAATGATACAATTCAACGCGACAACTTTTTGGACTCTATACCGAATCCCTCGACAGCGGAGTAAACGTAACTGTGGCTGAATTACAAAGTAGAGGCCCAGAAGGAAAGAATAACCGGTCCTGTAATTCCAGGCCGAGATATTGAAGAAGTACAGTTCGAATACGATTTTTTTCTTGGAACAATAAGCGCCGAGACGAAACAGAAAGAAGCGATCAATCGTTCTTTTCTGATTAGAAAAAAAAAAAAGAGCCGAGAGGGGAAGGCAGCGAACCTGACCTGTGTAAATCAGGGAGGGAATGCGGCAACGCAATTTCGTGACGGATACCTCCATCATCATTGTGTTGCCGGGTTCGCTTCGCCAGGAAAACACCGGGAGCTTATAATCTAGAGAAACGGTTATTGCTGGGACTGAAAATGTATTCATAAATGAACGCATCGGAAAAAAAAAATCGAGCAGACTCGACGTGTGCGTGATGGTGGTGGGCGCAACGAAAATGATAGCTTGCAAGGCGATGTCCTTGCTTTGTGAATCGGCGGTTTCGTTTAAGGAACTTCATGTATAGGCACCCGAACTAAATGAATACATTCTGGACGAGGAGGACCTGACAGCCCAACAAGTTCTAACACGGACGAATATTGAGACGCGGAAAGAGGAGGACCCACCGAAATAGCGATTCTGAGACGACGACAACTATTCTGGCTGGACGGTTCAATTTGCCTAAAACTAAACGTGTCGCAGTAAACTAGGCAAGAGGCGCACTAAATCAGACAACTGTAATTAAAAATGCCGGTTGAGTGCTGAACAAAATATTCGATTGACAGACGTTTACTCACATTGCGGTGCGTCGGTGGCAATGACATTTGTTGCTAGTGTGCTCATTATGCTGTAATAATCTGTTTGCGATGCCCCTGAGATAGTAATATCGCGCGAAGCCTGAAAAAGTTATCAAACTAAATTTACTGAGAATTAAAATGGGAACTCACGGGGAACACATAGCGAATTGGTACTTTCAGTGGTTCAAATAACGTTGGCGCAAATCTAATTTAGTTTACGTGCAGGGCTAATGCAGGGAAAAGAAATCTGTATCGTAGATGTAGATCATTTGAGATCGCTCAAAACTATTTTCATATATAGATACTCGAGAACGTGTGCACATTCAGAGGATGAAATCGGCCCACAAGGTGTTTGATTCGCGATTCCAATTATAAGGGTGAATATTAAACACACTTATCTGGACCTAACAACGGACGTATACACTTACGATACCGTTATTTTGGACATCCAATAAGCGCGCCTAGACGCACGATCCCGGGTTTTCCGCGCATCATTTTGAACTATATATTCGTGTTTTGTTTTATCAATGCTGAGGGAAAGGAACCGAACGGTTTTCGCAAATAATTCGAGAGTAAATAAACAAGCCCACTGATTTTCCTCTGTTGTGTGCTAATGTATCTGTTCGAAAATGAGAAAGTGCGCAGCACACAGGAATTTTCCAGCGCCCCTATGCCATAGGTAATGGCGTACGATTTTTTCTAGATCATTTCGAGAAATGTTGCTCCGCAGGCTTTCATTCCCTCACCGTTCATTTCTATCTTTTCATTTTGCCATGAAGCGCTTCACTGAATAGCAGGGATTACTTCCATTTAATTTGTTTCCCCTTCATTTCGGAGCTAGCGTTTCTCAGTAGTAATTACGGGCAGCGAACGTATCAGTATTATGGCAACGTCTTGTTTCGCAGTATTTACTCAGCGTAGTTCTATTGACACAAGATAATCTGCACTGCGCAATAACAAAAAAAAAAGGAGAGAAAGAAAAGTGCACGCGAGCATGCGCCATGATATTGAAAAGTGATTGCGTTTTCGCTTACATTTTGCTTTCTATCTTAGCTCACTCCCTAAAAGTTCGATACGCGAGAATAAATTACCCGCCGGTGTTAGCACAACCAGACGGCGACATAGAAATTAAGCTCGGTTTCAGGACCCCGAGCTTTTCATTCGAATAAAAAATTTGTTTCAGTGCCTCTTCACCATTCCAGCTAATTTGGATATCTGAAGATGATGGAAAATATACTCCGCTAACCCGAAACCACGAAATTCAGCCAGCAAAATTAGTTTAAAAGGAAGCTTTAACACCCTAAAAACGCTTGGGAACGGGGAAGTAGTTTTGCTTGGTATCAATTTCAGTGGTTTCATGAAATTTGTTCAGATTCATTATATTGAAATGAAAAAAAAATATATTCTTGACTCCTCTTTTATAGGAATCGTTCATAACACAAAACTGAAACGTGTCTCCAAAGAAGTATAGTTGCGGCTGCGTTGGATGTTAAGAAATGCAATTGTCGCAGCGTGCGTTGCTGTTGGACCGCCAGACAGCCTTCTACATGGATGCACCAATACTGACACCCACTGTTTTATCTGTGCCTAGCATTTTCAGCCGAGTCCGTAGCGTCTTTGGCGACCCGGAAAGTTGCATCCTGCTCAGATCCATCAATGCGAGAGGCGCAGTTCATATAGAGCGCCTATAAAGCGTCAAAGCGTTGTGCTTCCCGCTGGCGCGTACCGCGCCGAGACGCTTCCACAGCGCTCTGGCCCAGTATTTCGCTTCACCGCTGCTCTATGGCGGCGCCATCACTATCAAAGTGGCAAGCATATGGTGCGCGTTCGCGCCGAAGATTCTGTGTGGATTTGCGGCGTAGTTTTAAGCGAATCTGGCTCCTTTGCTCGAGCGTCGTGGAGTCGGAGTTTCGATTCCTAGGTTTGGTAACACAGTAAAGTTTTTTTTTCTGAATTTCTTTACGAGCTACTCACGTGCGTTTTAGTGACGTCACATTCGTGACGGAAACGACGTGCTTAAATTCTTAGTGCACGCCGGAATAAAACACTTTCGTGTTAAAGGTCCTCCAAGCTTAAAGAGCGGAACGCGATAGCGGGCCCCGTTCGCATCGCGTTCTCATTTGCGTGCACGGTATGATTCGCTTCATTGCAAACACCTCAACCGTGCCGCGAGGGAAGGAGCGTCTGTGCGCGTGACCTTGGCCGTTGTGAACTCTCCGAGGGCCCCTAGAGCGGCTAATGCAAGTACAGCTGCGAAGTGCCCACTACGCCTTAATTCACCATTATGCGTAGTAGCGAAGTACCAGCTACGCGTATGTAAACCAATAACGCGCACCTATGTAGCTGCCCGCTTATTTCATGCTGTGGCTGGCGATGGTTATGAATTATGGTTGAGCCCCTTTGTAATGGGCTGGAAGCGTTGGCAATTGACGACGCCAGACAAAATTTCCCCTAGCACCTCGGAAACGAAACTAAAACTGCTAATTCTTGGGGGGGGGGGGGGGTATTTATTCAACGATCCCCATTGCGATCGACATCACGACTGTGGCATTTTTTCCGGAGTTGGGAGCCGCAAAGAAGAAGATTGACCGAAGTCATGAGTGACGCCGAGGCGGGCAAGCTGAGGCGCGTAAGCGCCATTTTTGGGATGAAGTTCTGAAGTTGTTTCGAGAACTTCCACACTTCAAAATACGGCGTTGGTTCAGATTTTATGTACTCTAGTGAGTAACAGGAATGAAAAAAAGCCATTTTGCTCATTTGTTGACCACTAGGCCCCGATGGCATAATTTGAGGCCACGTCTGTAAATCCATAAGTACTTACACCACTGACTGAATACTTTGTTTGTGGTCTTGTGAGGTCATAACTATTAGAAGAATACGTACTAAAAATGTATCCGGCAAAAATAAAAATTCCAGGGCTGTAAGGGTTAAACGACTCTCTCGTTGCGCAGTTCACGTGGTGCGACACCTGGTGTGATTCTGCACTTCTGCCACGCAATATCTCATCTGTTAACGCAACACCTCGTTCGACATGACGCCTGTATAGGCTTTCCAAGCAACGCTTAGCGGCGCTGCTGCTCTTGACAGGCAGCGCCATCTCTGGCAGAAAAGGAGAAACTGGGGTGTAAGCAGCGCGCGTTTTCCCTTCTCTCCACCGCGTTGCTGCTCACTTCTGTGCACGTGCAGAGCTCTCGCGGGGCACTTGCGGCGCCACACAATGTACCGCTTGCAGTGCGGCTTCAAAAGGATTTTCAAGCTTGACTGGCACTTACGAAAAGCGAACTTGATAAAATGAGAAAGGCTCGTCAATCACGTTAACGGTGAAGAGCAGACGATCGACGACAACGACGCCCGACTCAAAGCGAAATGCATTTCCCAAGTCGCGATTACACCGCGGACGTATACCTCGAGGTAAGTCTCATTCTGTCATGTTAAAGATGAATAATGGTCCACATGCACTCCGAAATGAAGCCGTACACGCTATCGATGTTCTGCGGCGTGGACTACGAATCATATGATTGCTGTTTTGATATGGCATGCTCACAGTAGCGGCCGTGTACTTTCGTGAACAAACGTTTGCGGCGTGCGAAAAAAAGATTATACGGCCATGGCACTGCTTCCTGAGAAGGTTAGAGTCAAGTCCTCCGTGCCGCTGGAGAATCACCCGCCGATTAAGACGTGAGGCAGCTAGCTGAGCTTTAACCACTGTGAAGCAAGATGAACTGCTCGCCTCGTTTTTTCGGCTCTCGCGTATGCTTGCAGTCTCTTCTTATGATATCGACTTGACAGGCGTAAAACCTGTTGCGTGAACGCGGCTAGAAAATCGCACAAAATCAGAAGGTGGTTACTTCAAGGTTGCAATTGCAAAGCATGTATTAAGTGCCAGTTATATTTAGCGGCTTAAATATATATCACCCTAATAAATTGACAAAAACAAAGCAAACCTGCAGAACGACGCCAAAGCTTGCTGAAAATGCACAGACGTCCGTTCCGGCGTGATAAAGCAGCCTTCCCGACGCGTGAAATGCAGGCGCCGAATTTCTGACAATGTGCCGAGTTCAGTTGAATTCAACCAACCGCGCAACGCTAATGGTATAACGCGAATGTGAACGTTCAACAACGACGGGTAGGTCTCACGAGCACGGGGAATCAAAACACAAAGTTGCTTCACCTACAACCGTAACTGGACTTTAACAATGCGAGAAGACAGCGAGTAATCATTACAGTAGTCGCTGCGTGCATGCGCCGCGTTACTTACCGATTCAGGTAGTCGGAACGAACGAAAGCGATGAACTCAGACAGCCAAAATAGAAGGCGAGACAGCGCTGTCGGCTATCCACGCTTGCCGCCTTTATTTCTCGTGCGACACGCCCGGGAACCGATACAGTTTAACACGTGAATCGTGTGCCTTGGTGTTGTCTGCACTGTTGTGGCTGGCCACTAAAGCGCAATACTTCGGACCACGCTTGCGCTTCCGCGGGGTCGCTTCTGCCATCGCGGAAATGCGCAGCTTCGCACAGCAAGCCTCTCGGTTCAACGTACCCAGCTGACGGCCCCCCAGTTCTGCACCGAGAGAAGAACGCGTGCGCACGTGCGCTACCGCTACCGTGAAAGGGGCTGAGTCGGCCGCGCCTAAGGTTCAGAGCTTTCCGACAGAGCCGCAGCGCGGCTGGCGCGGCGCTGTCGTCGTGCCGCAAACTTGAGCTTGGGTTCCCTATAGGGTCTTTTTCCGGAGCAGTTTCAAGCAGTGGCGTGGCTCTGTGGTAGGATACCTGAAAGCCACGCAGATTGGTAGGGCTCGGTTCCCAGGTTGGGTAACTCAGTAACGTTTTCTGAATATCTTTGAGCTACCCACATGCCATTTCACTGACGATACACCCGTGTCGGAAATGACGCGCGTCAATTCTTACTGCACCCCGACATAAAGCGCTTTCGTGTTAATAAAATTCTGATTGTTGCTTGAAAAGCAGTCTTCTTTATTAGGAGCACTATTAATTGAACGAAAGTGTTGAAAATTGCAAATTAGAAAAACATATGAAACAAAATTTACAACTCTGTAGCTCAGCAACACAGTATCTCACAAATCTATAAGTTGCACTTATCGAGATATAAAAAGTCAAGTTTGCATTTTTGCACACAACGTTGAAATATAACACTAATTTATGAGCAAAACATCTGCAAAAAAATTCTCGAACATTGTAACTATTTAACTTATCCACTTTACATGTTCTCATAGATGCAGTTTAAAGATCTACGTTGTGCACTTTTGGTAGGTATTTACTACTTTGCAAATTTCGCCAATTTGATTAACTTAACACTTCTGAGCAACACTACCAAGAAATGTTCTGGCCCTCGATCACACTCCGGTTTGGCTATAATCACTTGGATTTGGCTTTCGCTCCCAAATGCGACAAGTCCATTCACACTGGGGCAGTGATTGTCTCATAAATGCATACGGAGTTGACAGTTAGGGCGAGAAAACTAGCTGGTACATACCTTCTAGCGGTTCAAATCATTTTTCGTTTAGGTCTTGCTTTAATGGTGGGACCTAAATCGAAGACGCTATGCCATTTATAGATTGGGAGCGGCCACAAGGCACGAAGCTTGATAAATAGTAATCTCAAAAATATTTAACCGTTACAAAATATACAAGCCTTGGTTTAATTTAACGAGGCTTCCTCTGCCTAGTTCACGTCAAAAGCGGCATTTCCCTGAGCATTTCCAGCCACTTCAGCATGTACTAAGCTTTTCTATACGCCTTGTGCACCGCCTATAGAGGCGCCACTGATAGCCACCTAGCGGGCGCCGCCGAGAGTACGTGCGGGAAGCTGAGCAGACGACAGCGCTTTGCACAGCCTTGCTGTGAGGAAATGAATGAAGTTCGCGGCTGCTATTTCCCCTTCGTGCGGGTGCCAGACAACTAATTCTGCACTGGCAGCTGCAGGAAAGGCGCGGGCCTCTACGATTGAAAGTGAACTTGTGCACGATGTTTGCCACGAACGAGCGCTTAACTAAGCGCACGTCGCCGACTTCGAACGACGGCATGAAAGCCTGGCGCCGACGGTTCGTGCGTGACAAAGCGCGCGCATCGAAAAAACAAATATAAAAAGGCGCCGGGAGCGCGCCCGCGCGCCTCTTACCTTCTCCGCAGAAGACGCCACCGACACAGCCAACGAACGCGAAAGATCGGGATATTCGAGAAAGCAAAGCCGAGCCAGCGGCGCCGTCTGATTCCGCAGACGAATCGGTGAGAGGATCTCGCCCTTTGCCTAGCTTTCGCTGTGCTACGCACAGACAAATCATACGCACCTTCCCGAACCCAGGCGCGAGCCGATACAGGCAATGCAAGCGCAGCAAGCGCGCGGGGTCAGAGTCAGTCAGTGAGGAGACAGTCGGCGATGAAGTTATGTCGTTCTAGTGATAGCATCGTTCGCTCGACCGCAGAAGACGTGTTGTTTGATGATCTAGTACTGTGAGTTAAGTATCAAGAGATGACAGTGACAAGTTTTGAAGAGGGTCGCCGAGAAGACATGTGATGACCAACTGCGGAGGAGAACGAACGTCCGCGTGGAGTGAATCGTCATGCCCAGGGGCGCAGCCAGAAATTTTTTTTCGGGGTGGGGGGGGGGTGGGGGGGGGTTCAACCATACTTTATGTATGTTCGTGCGTGCGTTTGTATGTGTGCGTGTATATATACGCAAGCAAAACTGAAAAATTTCAGGGGGGTTTGAACCCCCCAACCCCCCCCCCCCCCCCCCTTGGCTACGCCCCTGGTCATGCCGGTGAATATCAAAGGTGCGTCGCGCAGACCAGCGTAACAAAGGTGCAGCTCGTGGTGAACATCCGCTTTGTTTTGTTTACAAAGGTGACGTCTCAATCACTTCTTGTTCTTTCTGAAGTCAACCATTGTTGCATTTCTGTTTCTGTAAATAATAAATATAGAACTTAGCTTGTAATCGCGCGGTACATGTACCGCGCTAGTACAAGCTAAGTTCATGGATGACCATCTCGCCCGAACTACAACACTTCTGAAATATAGAACGTTTGAGCGAAGTGCCCTGCGCGGCGGTCGAACCGAACCAACGCATGCTCAGGCTGATAACTTTGGTCGTCTACCAGTGTCAACATGATCGAGTGCATCCAGCGAGCACCGATATGAATGAACGAAAGCATTAGAACAAGAAGCGACGTGTCAACCCGCACAATGACGAAGCGGCTCGTCTTTGCCAACGAACAGCGGCGATCCATTGCTTCCGTCGCTCTTGCTCAGGAGGCCTTGCGGTAGGTGAGTAAAACCGTGTTCCTGGCGCGTTTTTGTAGGTGTTTGAGCACTCCACTCCACGGCAATTCTTATTCGACATCCCTTGAAGTTTCGGCCACCACACATACGACGAACGTTGCTTATTTCACTACGGAAAGTGAACAACGCGGAAACACACGTACAACGACTTAGGAAACCACGGCGGCCGTCTGCTTGCTTTCCCGAGAGCAATGATTGAGTTCGCCGCCTATGCCGCTTCCGTCGGCGCGCACTAGGCATATATGGTTGGGGACCCGTCCGGCGAAAAAAAGTCAGTTTCGCCGCAACGGCGAAGCAATGAATGCGATAGCAAGAAACTGGAATGTCACACGAAGAACGACAAGCAGCTCGAAATTTGCAGCGCCCCGCTGAACCACAAAGGACGACGCTCAAAAAGAACGCACAGGGCAGGAAAAGCGCGAACTAACAACTGTCACAATTGTTACGTCTCTTGGAGCAGCGCGCTGGAAGTGTCGACTATGCAGAACCCGATGCTCTTAAATATTTTTCTTTTAAACTGCGGCGCGTCGTGTCACCCCTCTGCGTCTCCTGCCACGTGGTGGCGTCTGACGCAAGGGCAGCCTACGAAATTTCAGGGTCTTTAGGTAGAGTAGAGTAGACCCTGGAAGCTGTGGGTGAGCCTAAAGGTGTGCCCGGCGTCTTTTTTTTCTTTCGTTCCACCTCGAGAGTGAGTATACAGAAAGGGGCCCCTTTTTAGTGCGCGTTTCAAGGGCAGTTTTCAAATTGAAAGAAAATGTAGAAGCGTTGCATGATAGAGAACACGCTCAAGCTTCTCCGAGATCTACGTACCGCCAGCGGTAAATGGTGTATATAAATAGCTCGACGTTATTTTGCTGGCGAACGCATGGCTCGTGGTAGAGTTGTATAACGCAGTGCGCTGCTGAGCGTGGGGTCGCTGGTTAAAATCCCCGGTCGGGTGCTTCGAATTTCTCCTTCCGATTTATTTTTCCTTGAGCCTTTATTTATATATATATATATATATATATATATATATATATATATATGGGACATGACGGCGACGGCAAAAATCCGCCGAGTGTGTCCATATAATTGCTGTCGCAATAAAATTTTGTGTCTGCGAGCGTTAAAAAATTATAGCATTTGCCATTGCGGTCCGCATACCCCATTAGGGGCGTTCTTCACGTCAGCGGGTATCTCTCACATAGGCTCTTCTCGAGCTAAATACAACGCACTTTAACGCTAAAATGGTCGGAATTAGCTAAACCGAAGCTTTCATGCTTCTATATTCGGATAAGTGGAATACAATTTCATAGTTGCCATAATGCACACAATCGATAGGCGCAGCACCGTGCGATACAATGACAGCCGAACGTAGCGAACTACCATAAAAGTACCCTACCAAAAGCTAGAAGCTGTGTTCAATCCATTTGTCCACCATGCGCCTTGGAGTGCTCCAGCGGCCTTGCGCTGGAGCATTCCTATACAAAGCCACGGTCTTGGCCGACATCGTATGATGGATGTCAAGTGGCTGAAGTACCGACTTGTGAAGCAGTCGTGCGGTGATCTGGAGTCTGGTTAGCTTTACGATACTGTGAACTCGCATCTGGTGCGTCTGTATGGCCCTGTATTTTTATCCTAGTTTCTGCGAGAGCTGCGCTATAAACAAGATCACCGCTGTACTCGTGTTCAAATGAACAACGTTGGTACATGGCAGGGGCGTTGCCAGAATTTTTTTTTGGAGGGGGGGGGGGGAGGGGGAATTAGCCAACCTTTATGTATATTCGTGCGTGTGGTCGTACAGGTGCGTGCATACATACACATGCAAAATTGAATAAACTATAGGGGGTGGGGGTTCATACGGGCCTGCACTGAATACGAGAACAAAGATACCTTTCTGCATGGTCTTCAGGGTTAGTGCTACCGATCTAGCGTCCATCTGCGCCTTGGGTCAATACGACATGACGCGTGGAACGGCATACATAGCAGAACTCCAGAGCCATCTAGAGCATCGCATATGCCGAGACACCCAAAGCACTTAGCACGCACGACTTATGTTTTGATGCCATCAACATGCAGGCGCCGTTACGTCCAGACATTGATTGGTCGCACTTATGATAGGCGAAGACAACACCTGAGTGTGCGCTCCTTATTTGACAGCAAACACAGGCTTGGACACTTTAATGGATGAAAACCACAGAACCTGCGCGAATGAAAAAAAAAAAAAGTGCAGTCTCTCCCGTTTCACTTAAAGCTGCGCGATACCCACTTTTCTTCATTATTTTTTCCGTTGCTGCCTGTCGCAGCAACAAGTGCAGCGGCATGTTGTACGCGGGAATGTCAAGAGTGGTCAGCGGTGCTGTTCTCAGCCTCCTGTGCGATGGTGAGTAGTGGCTGCTCGGCCATCTTTCCTGGGGTCATGAGGCTGGCGTACACAGCTGCCACGAGTGGGTGAACGGGCCCGCACGCTCCTTTGAAGTCGTCGACGCTGATGTCCCACAGCATGATTCCAGCCACCGATTCATTGCGAATCACCTCCATCTTCTCAGCGATACTTCGTGCATCGTCGAAGTTGATCCACTCGTGCTTTCTGCCAGGACAGAATCAGCAGAAATAGCGCGCCGAGAAAAAAAGATTTCAGTTGCGCCGAGAAAGCATCCGCAGCAGCCAAATTATAGCTAGCGTGAACACTTAACTGCGGAGTCTAGCGTTGATCATTAAGAACACTATCCTTAAAAACAGCTTGGATACAAACTGTACGCCTACGTTTGCGCCAGAAAGAAAAGATGGAACTCTTCCGGAACTTTGAGAAGGAACTTCACGCGCAAAGTAAAACAGAGACGACAGGATGGACATTGAAAAGCACTGGTCCATGTCTGTCCTGTCTCTTTTCCCCTGTGCTTCTAGTTTATTACTAATGAAATTCAAGCTAGCTCGCTCTCAAGTCTTGCCTAATTTCAGAAGGAACCTTGCTTCATATCGGGCAGAAAACAACGTACATATCAGGGCACATAGATGAAACCACGTTGAAGACCTCGTGCCGTCAATATAGTTTATCTGTGTATGAGCGCTAATTTCAGGCCCTGTTTTAATAGGTGTCATACTTTCTTGAGATATTGTATATCTGTGTATGAGCGCTAATTTCAGGCCCTGTTTTAATAGGTGTCATACTTTCTTGAGATATTGTATGGCTGAATTGCATGCGATAACGTGAGCTGCTTTGACAGTGCGCAGTTTTTTTTTGTACGTCGCACCTAATCAGCAAACTCTGGTCACTCCGCAGCACCGGCCAAGAGCGCAGCTTTATATAGAAGGCGCAGCACGTTAGCCACGGCATCGAGCTGATAATTCACGTATGTGTACGCAGCATGCTGCTTGCCAGGGGCTCCCGTTTCGCCTTTCATATATACGACGTTATTCTCTCGGCGCACTTATTGTCGTGGCCACGTTACGTTCGTTGACTGCACTCCCAGCTAGAGCGAACCAGCGCGGTCCCGGTGGGAGGGCGTCGGGAATGTCCCCCACCGCACCTGCTTCCAATCATCTCCCCACGCGCTCTGAACACACTTAGCGAGCTCCTTAACGAGCGCAGCGAGCGTTCCCTAACGCCAGCTGTCCGCCGCCTAGTCGCTGTTCAAACTCTCGTCCTTGTCTTTTCTCCTCTAAACGCGGCCGCCCGTGCTCCGGCCGCTGTCATGCGAAACACAATTCACACCGCATCACTGTCTGCAAGTGCCGTATTTTGTTACTCCGCAGCATTTCTTCAAAACGCAATAAATACTCGGCCATAGAACAAACAACAGGCGTGCAAGACGACAGCGCGCAAGCAAATCACAGTTCCTTGCGGTTCCACGCAGCCTCTATTAACCGGGCACCTGCTAATGCTGTGCTGTCCAGGCGGATTTTGTGGGTTGTTATATTGTTACATTGCTAATTTGGCTGACCGGTCTCGAGAACTTCACAGCGGTCTGGCTGTGCAGCGTTGCGTCCGGCTGACAAAACGAAGAGCTTGTAACAGAATGGGCTGGTTGTTTCAGAACACCGCACTCTCGCCTTCGCCCTGGCATCCCGACCAAAATCCGTCGGAGTTCCGGTAACATGGCTCCTGCGGCTCCTATTGTGGCGCGACGTCAGCCGCTGCAGCCATAATCAGCTTTATGGTGGTGGTATAGAAGAAAACGTAAACCAAGAAAAAGGATCGGTTTAAGCAGCCCGCCTCTCAAATCAAACCTTCAGTGAAGTCATTTCCTTTGCTTTTCCCGTCCCATAGTCGGCCCAACACGTTACCAACACAGCGTATTGAACGAAAGCGTTTGCTTCGCGATAGTTATTATAGTCGATGGGCAATTGTTTGGCTGCGCACCCGTAACTTTTCCGTCGAGAGGGAGCACTAAAACATACCGCGCACTCTGACGTGTTGGCTGATATTTTCTGGCTACAACCGTGTTATAGGCAATCCCCTCTCCTAACTGGCGGCGGCATGCACAGTAACACTACGGCGTCTGCACGCCTTGTTTGTTTGCAAAAGAACACGCGCTGTTGTATTTCATCACCAGGCGCCCGATTGCTTTGACGAACGGCTGCATGTTCTGCTCGGTCACCCTTCCTTCGACTACGAGGAAGAGAGTGTTCTGCATCGTTGCAGTGAGACGGAGCGTGGTAACGACCATGCAGTCGAGCATACAATTCCTGGAGGGTGTTTTTCTTCCCCTTCAACTCCGAGTCGCAAGCCTGACCCAATGGGACCTGTGCATTTTAGCTATGCATTGAGCACGAAGCGTAGCGATAGACAGGTAAGCGGTATCGTTGTGACAACAGGCTTCCCGTCAAATTGCTGTGTAAGCATTTGATATACTGAGTTTCCAACTGTACGACGCCACCAGCTCATTATGAAGTCAAGGCAGCACCATATTCGCGTTTGGTCTTCTAAATTTAATCACTATATGACACCGCACTGCATCTATACGACGCAACGGGCTCATATCTGCGTAATGTATGCCTCTTTCGGCTTGATGGTTGGTTGGTTGATTTATTGGGTTTAACGTCCCAAAGCGACTCAGGCTATGAGAGACGTCTTCTCCCTTTTCCGTCATGAATATGCGGTCCAGAAATGAATCCCGCGGGGACAATCGACGGCGAAGTGGGGATCACTTACAGTTGTGGCGAGGACTCTTATTCAATCTATCATTCGTATATATTCCGATATACTGCAGTTCCTCAACTGGGTCACAGTCATTATTCTGGCTTCGCTGTGCGAAGACGCTTCGAATCAATGGCAGAAAACAATCATAATTGATTCCTGGCATCATGCTTGGGCGCGGCCACCCACTGTGTTCGATAAAAAAAATGCCAACGTCAGCCGGTAAGACAGAACACTTTCTATAACCACGCTACCGTCGTCTAAGCAGTGCAATGCGCAAGTTTGTGCTGGTTACCTTGGCACGCCATATACTATCTTAACGTCGTCGAGCAGCCATTATTACGAGCCTGCGCACCCACACGCACGACGTTGGAGTGCTATAACAGAGCCTTAACGTCGTGGTGGCCGATTTTATACTAGACGAATGACAGTTGAGTTGCACTGACAAAAATAATTAGAATAGAATCTTAAACCAAAGATTTGCCTGGCATAAATACCTGCCCAAGGCTTAATACTCATAATGCATAAGAACCCTTTCGCGCTCGAAAGGTACCTTTAAAGTGTGCATTGATAAAGTGTGCATCTGAATTAATGTGGTCGTGCTAGCTTCTTGAAAGTGTTTAGTCTGGGGGACGAACCGGCGCAGAGTGGTGTTTTGTAAGTTAAAGATGATGACACGATTATATGCAGCACTGGCCGTTTTCATACTAGAAGAAGCCAGTTGCGATGCAATATTAAGATTACATTTAAATTTAGTCGCAACCAATCAGTGATCCAAAGCTTGCTACGTACATTTATTATACATGTACTGTATGTTTATGTCCATGTACAGGGGGCACCTTGAAGAGGACATTGCGTAAATATTCCGTGCCGTCAGTTTACGATGGCCTTGTTTCAAGTTAACATTATATCAAACTACCTCTCTTGAATGAGTAATGTGTGTTTAGGATACTCCGTCAGGCATTCGTGATTTCGTGGCAGCCTCCTAGACAAGACGAACGAACCTTTTTTTTTTTTCTGTCATTCTCTGAATGTGCAAATGGAATGAAATAAAATGCTTCTGATGGACAGCAACACAAGACGCCAGATTCCCTAGCGGCTCCCTATGATATAGGATCTCGAACCGTAATATGCTTTGGCGACAGCCGCCTATAGGGAAGGTTGAAGATATGTGCCCTACATTTTCTCCATAGTGGCTTAGCGGCTAAGGCATCGCACTGCTAAGGACGGGTGCGCCAATATGATTGCCGGCCACCCTGGGCGCATTTCGATGGCGGCAAAATTAAAAAAAAAAGACAGCCGTGTACTTATAATTAGGTGCATGTTAAAGAACACCAAGCGGTCCAAGTTAATTTAGAGACCCCCCACCATTGCAGGAGGATCGACCCACCATTGCCACATAAGTATACTGTCGTTTTGGCATGCGAAACCCCAGAAGTCAATCGTCGGCCATTGAGCACCATGGGCCTATCGAAACAATCAAAATCTCTCAAGTTTATTAGTGCGAAGGTAATGGGTTTATGTTCCGTGTGTTCCCTGTTTTTACGGCACCATTATTGTAGCTCTCGTTTACGATGTCATTCATCGCCGACTCGCTCGTATTTCCTCATTATTGGGAGAACGAAAGAAGGGGAATGTGTCAAGGGCTCTTTTTCTTTTTTATACACGATCTAATGAAACCCGCAGACAACGAAGCCAAGGAAGGCACAGGGGGCGTTATTTGTAGCGCTTGCCTGTAGTGCGGTAATTACGACATAAATGGAAACGAATTAAAGTGCACGAAAACAACAACTTGCCACCCGTAGGCACCGAACCAACAACCTCCGGATAAGGCGTCCAATGCTATACGAAGGAGACGACGAAGCGAGACGACAAACAAGGCGCTGAAACATGATCGTCTTGCTTTGTATTATTTCCTTTGTGCTGCTCCCAGTCATAAGACTTAACCAACTTGATCACTCGCCGCTACTCCAAACGTATTCTCCCTCATCTCGAGCGAGAGAAATCATTTTGCCTAGAGTCGGTACTGCGAAACACTAACACAACCTACTTGATAGTTTCTAATCTGCTTCTACACCGGCTATCTGACACCGGCAAATGTTCTTCAAAAAAGAAAGAAAGCAAACCGACCAAAGTTGCTTTCGTCATGTTTCATGCCGACCAGAAGGGTCTCCGTGGAACTCTCGCTGTTCTTCCATTGTATAGCCTCATTTGCATGCTTGACACGCACTACGTTCTAAACAGCGAAGTTAGGCAACTATGGCCTCAAGCCATTCTAGGAGTCAGCTGTTATGGCGAGAAAGTATCTTTACCATTATATTCAGGGTTTCCCAAATTTCACGCAGCACGATTAAAAAAAAAGGAACGCGGTTACGTAAAGCACACCTAGTGCATATTGTTCCCAGTATACTGCAGCTGCCACTACTATTTTTTTCGTTAATGAGGTTTAGGTAATTAGTCCCATTTATGTTTATAACTCGACAAGTAATCACCTCATCATTAAAATGTGAATGAGGCATATGTAGGCATGCTCAAATGACATCTAACTGCGCTATTTTCAGCAACGTACTAATTACGCGCTCAGTTTTTCCGGCTGATAAAGAAAGCACGCGAAATATGGAAAATAACACGCGACTACGCTCTCACCCGCAAACGGTGGGAGCGTAGTCTTGACTTGCTAACTCACAGTGATCCGGTTTGGGGCCGCTGCTTCCTGATGTGCGCTAGAGTCACTGGAAAAATCAGAGTACCGCAAAGGTAGGCTGCACGCGGGCAACATTGGGTGGCGGCGGCCATGTCCCTTCCAGACCGTCCGGCGCGTTGCTAGCGTGTGTTGAGAAGTGACCGATCTTTTAGCCTCAGTGCCTTGTTACGATCGGCAGAACGGCAGTATGTGTGTGTGTTTCTTCAAGAGGATATTAGAAGTGATTTCAAGTCATCGACAGGTATGGATCGACTGCGCGGTTAGCGGTGTAACTAATGAAGCGTACGGCGAATGTTGCCATGTGCTCGCGAACTCTCTTCATGGCTTCATCGGTCTCTTTTCGTGTCACACCCGCGCGTGTTCGCTAGGTCCGGATCTATAAACATCGTTGCATTAGCGCAGTGACATCGTGTGAGATGCCATTTACTTCGACATTTGGTGAATCTTGACTGTTCGCGCTAGTTTTGCAGTCGGTGTTCAGGTTCACTGCACTCGAGAACGTTATCGAACAACATCGAGAACATTAAACATTGCGTCCTTCGACTGATCGCTGACGCATAGCTTCCTTGCGCACCGTGCTTGCTGTTCAACTGGTTGATAGTTGTGTGTGTACGGTAATTGGAAGTTGAGCGCGACGTCTGGATTTGGAACGCCAGCAGCCGAACGCACGGGCGAATCGGCGTGCAGTAGGTAAGGTGCATCTTATCTTACGATACGTAGAAAATAGGCCATCAAAAATGATTGACATCACTACTTAATTGCTTCATTTCCTATTTCTTGTCTCCTTAATATTCCCAACGTTGCAATGAATTTGCAAATATTTTGCTCTGTTCCGACAAACAGTTCCTTTTCTTGGCGTTGCCAGCACGTAAAGAGCTGGGGTTCGGTTTCTGCACTGCTGCACTCTTATTAAAACTTCCTCGGCACGGTGCTTTATGTTCTTTTGATCAGAAATAGCACATCCCTGAATTTTTAAAGCGCATGCTACTGCAACACAGTATGTATATAGACCTAGGGCTCGCATAAAATCGACTTCCTCAATGCGTGGGATCTGCTTTTTTTTTTTTTTTTGCTGTGACCATTTCTCACCAACTATACAGTATTTTAAGGGTACGCTAGGTGCAATGCAGCATTAGCAGCATTTTTTTGCAACAAATTTAAAAATACGCTTGATAGCATTGCCTTATACCAAGTTTATCGACAGAGTTCCACGCTTCTGTTTTGTGCAACGCCAAGGATCATGCCACAATTGCCTTCAAGGTATACCAGTAAACAGTTATTATTTTAATAAATCTTCGATTTCGCTCTCGTGCGTGACACGCTTAAACTCGGATAGCATGCGTAATCTGTTCAACAGATCGAGGTATAAACAGCCGAGCAAATAGAAAGGTATGTAGTTTTCAATATCGCTGACCATAGCGAACCGAAAAGGTGAAGTATCCTGTCGCATAAGATCTTTTCCAGCAAAGTTAGTGTAGTTCACTGCAGGAAGGAGTGTTATTTGAGGGGGGCGAATTCGTACAGGCCAATTATGCAGCCACGTAGAACGGCGCTCTTTAACATTAATTTTTCCCACACGGCAAACGAGATTTCCAGAGTAGCTCACCAGTAACGTTCGATTGATGGTGAGCTACTCTCTTCTGGCATCTGCATGCAGTGGCGTAGCCAGGGGGTGGCACACCGGGCCCGTGCCCCCTTCCCCCCCCCCCCCCCCCCACACGAAAAAAATAATGTCAGCTTACGCCCCTGTCTGCATGACGCGTTTAAAAAGCGACGAAGTACTTCAGGGGACCGTGGTACTGCTAAATGTCCGGCCACGCTCTGTATTGAACGCGCCTCCACCCAAAGCGCTTGGAAGGGATATGGCGGCGAGAGGTCACGTGATGCGAGTGAGCCAATCGCGTCGGCGGCGGCGCGCGGAAAACAGATGCGATACTCTGAAAATTTTCCAGTGACTCTAATGTGCGCGGCAATCTAGTCACGTGTCATTTTCAGATTTCGCAAGCTTTCTTTATTAGCCAAAAAAAAAAAGGAGCGAGCGTGCAATTAGTACGTTGTTGAAAATAGCGCAGTTAGATGTCATTTCAACATGCTTACATACGCCTTATTGACATTTTAATGATTAGGTGAGTATTTGTCGAGTTAGAAACATAATTAGGACTAATTAACTAAACCTCATTAACGAAAAAATTAGCAGTGGCTACTGCAGTATACTGGGGACAATATGCACTGGGCGTGCTTCGCGTAACGGCGTTCCTCTTTTTTTTTTTTAAACTGTGCTGCGTGATATTTTAGACGCTCTGTATACTACAGCTAGCTTGCCCTCTATCGTGGCTATGTTATCTTCCGTTTCCGGCCCTCTAACTTTCCATTAGACAGTTGCTTCTGCCACTGTCCATGCCATTAACGTATTTTTACTAATTAGTGCTCAGGTTCTCTTCCTACACCGTGAGTCTACAGTTTTTCCTGTATAATTAACTAGATAACCGAGTTGTCCTCATTTATTTTCATTCATACCCCATGAACGTTTTTCGAAGCAGATATTGTCATGAGCCCATCGTAATTCGAAGGATCCACCGCCTATTTGTTTGTGTGCATCCTCGTTCATAATCATCTCGTGCGCACCTAATGCCAAAGGTCTTACACCGGCCATTTCAATTATTTGCAGTCAGTATCACGCTTCATATTCTGTACGCAACACCGACTTTTCATTTTCATTTTTTTTTTTGTGGTTGCGTTTCAATTGCCTTTCGCTTTAGGTACTTGTTCATGTCCTCCCATTCAGGTATTTATTTACTCTTTTGTCCGTACTTCTCGTACGTCTCAGTATCTGTATGCTTCAATCATGAGCATTCAATTCCCCAGGATTTTGAGCGCGCAATCAGAGGCCTCGCCAAACACCACGAAATTGATTTCCATCAAACTTAAAATCTGGAAATTCCCCATCCTTCCGCATAAACATGGCCCAGTCCATTTCACAGAGCTCCTCTTTGTAAGTGTGCTCTTGTTTATTGGTTGGCCGGCGTGTTCTGAAGATATGTACAGCACCGAGATTGGCTGCATAATTCTCTTACGAACATTTCAACCTTGCCACGCTTTTACGGATACGGATTCGTAACCTAAATAGATACCTGACAATATATATGTCGCGCCGTCCGCGTGCAGCAAATCTGGCCGACGTAGCTCGACTGCTATGCTGTCTTGTTTGTACGAGACTATGGCCTATTTGTTTCTAGCTTTTCATCTATATCTGACATGCACTACGTCCCAAAAAGCTGAAGCGATGTCGAAAATCAAGGGCGCAAGCCTTTCTGAAACAGCTGCCACGCTACTGGGTCAATCTTGCCGTGATACCTGCAATTCATTATGCGAGCATATTTCATTTTTATTGCGATAGCAATTATATGGACACTCTCGGCTGATTTTTTCCGTCGCCGTCGCTGTCATGCCCCGGATAGGTATATGTACGCATATACAGGGTGTCCCAGCTATCACGCAGCACGAGTAAAAAAAAGAGGAACGGCGTTACGCGAATCAAACCTACAGCATATTGTTCCTAGTACACTAGAGTAGCCACTGCTAACTTTTTTTCGTTAATGAGGTTTAATTAGTCATAATTATATTTCCAACTCGACAAGTACTCGCCTAATTGTCAAAATGTCAATGAGGCGTATGCAGGCATGTTCAAATGGCATCTAACTGCGCTACTTTCAACGACGTGCTAATTGCGCGCTCATTTTTTCCGGCTGAAAGAAAGCCCGCTAAATATGAAAAATAACACGTAACTACGCTCCCACCCGCAAAGGAAACCAGCGCCCTCAAATAAGCTTACTGCAAACAACCGCTTTGCCTGTTGCCTGTTGCGAAAGACAGCGTTCCGCATTTTGGCAAGGGTACAGGTCGGGCGCCAGCGATATGCGTGCAATTTCGCTGGAATTCAATCCGTTCGATAGTACGACGCAATCATCCATATCTCACGGCCGACTCTTCTCATTGATAACGCGGCAGGTGTTCCGATTACGGCCTGACTCTGTAAAACCAAGCGGTGGGTTTCTAGGCCGGGGTGTGGCAGATAGGGCGATACGTTTTTTTTTTCTTTCTGCATTTTTTCCTTGATACTGTCTGCCTCATAGGGAGCCTGTTTGAGGGCGCTAGTTCCCGACGCGCGCAACACTCTAGTCACGTGTCACTTTTCATATTTCGCGGGCTTTCTTGATCAGGCGGAAAAAAATGAGCGCGCAATTAGCACGTTGTTGAAAGTAGCGCAGTTAGATGCCATTTGAACATGCCTACATACGCCTCATTGACATTTTGACAATTAGACGAGTACTTGTCGAGTTAGAAATATAATTATGACTAATTAATTAAACCTCATTAACGAAAAAAATAGCAGTGGCTACTCTAGTGTACTAGGAACAATATGCTGTAGGTTTGATTCGCGTAACGCCGTTCCTCTTTTTTTAAATTGTGCTGCGTGATAGCTGGGACACCCTGTATATAAAGAGGCACAAAGAAAAATAAGCGGAAGAAAAAAACAATCTGAAGTACCCGACCGCGGATTCGAACCAGCAACCCCTCGCTCCCCAGCGCGCTGCGTTAGACAACTCAACCACACGCCATGTATGCTCCGGCGAAATAACGGCCAGCTATTTATATACACCATGCACCGCTGGTGGTAAGCAAATCTCCTAGGAGCATGAGCGTGTTTTCTATCACGCAACGCTCCTAATTTTCTTTGAGTTTGAAAACTGCCCTTGAGACGTGCACGACAAAGTGGCCCTTTTCAATACCCACTCGTGATGTGGAAGGAAAAATAGAAGTCACAGTTTCACCTCAAGAGGGAAGCAATGAATGCGATAGCAACAAATTGTAGTGTTACTAGTGTTACACGAAGTGAGGCTGGCAGCTAACTGTTTTGTATCCCATCTCGCGTAACTACAAAACACTGGTGTAAGAGAATACGGCCGCTCCAGGGAGCGATGCTCTCCGTATAGTCACTTCGCGTTGAGAGCGCAACACTTAGAAGGGTATACGAGCCACCTGCTGCGATGGCTTTCGAGATAGCGCGCGCGCCAGCGATCGCGACCGCGCCCTTAGAATTAAAAGTTCAAAGTTGCTCCTGGAGCGACACTCCCCCCCTCCCCCCTTGCGTCTTCGCGTCTTTTAAGGCTCGTTAAAGACGGCCGGGGTGTTTCCTGTTTGCTTCGACGGCAGTCCTCTCGAGAGGGGTAATGTTATCGCATGCACCCTCCGAGCGACGGGAATGGGCCGGCTCGTTTCAACTCTGCTTCGGCCGCGTTCGTCGCCCGCGCTCGCGCGCTTTTACCCGCGGTAGAACATACAGTGCGCGGGGGATCTTATTAATTTGGACTTCACACCGGAAGGACATGACGGCGACGGCAAAAACCCGTCGAGACTGTCCATATAATTGCTATCGCAATAAATAAAAGAACACCGAGCACACCTAGAGTCACTAGAAAAATTTCAGAGTATCGCATCTGTTTTCCGCGCGCCGCCGGCGACGCGATTGGCTTACTCGCATCACGTGACCTCTCGCCGCCATATCCCTTCCAAGCGCTTTGGGTGCAGGCGCGTTGAATGCAGAGTGCGGCCGGACATTTAGCAGTACCACGGTCTCTAGAAGTACTTCGTCGCTTCTTTAAACACGTCTTGCAGATGCCAGAGAGTAGCTCACCAGTAACCGAACGTTGCTGGTGAGCTACTCCGGGAATTTCGTATATTTTTGCATTCCGTGTGGGAAACATTAACGTCAAAGAGCGTCGTTGTACGTGGCTGCATAGTTGGCCGCGGAATGAATTCGCCCCCATCGAAGAACACTCCTTTCTGCAGTGAACTACACAAACTTGGCTGGAAAAGCTCTCATGCAACAGGATACTTCACCTTTTCGGTTCGCTATGTTCAGCGCTATTGAAAACTACATACATACTATTTGCTCGGCTGTTTGTATCTCGATCTGTTGAATAGATTGTGCATGCATTTCGAGTTATAAGCGTGTCACGCACGAGAGCGACATTGAAGACTTATTAAAATAATAACTGTTTACTGTATACCTTGAAGGCAATTATCGCATGATCATTTGCCGCTGTGCAAAACTGAAGCGTGGAACTCTGTTGATAAACTTGGTATAAGGCAATGTTATTAAGCGTATTTTATTTTTTTTTCAAAAAAGAATGTTGCTAATGCTGCATTGCTCCTAGCGTACCCTTACAATACTGTTTAGTGGGTGAGAAGTGGTCACAGCAAAAAAAAAAAAAGAAAAAGGCTTATCCTCTCACGCATTGAGGGAATCGATTTCATGCGAGCCCTAGATCTATATACATAATGTGTTGCAGTAGCATGCGCGTTAAAGCTTTTCGGGATGTGCTATTTCTGATAAAAATAACATAAAGCACTGCACCGAGGAAGTTTTAACAAGAGTGCATTACGAAAAAAAAAGTTGAAAATAAAAGCAGTGCAGAAACCGAACCCCAGCCGTTTACGCGCTGGCAACGCCAAAAAAAGAAAAGAAAAACTTTGTCGGAACACAGCAAAATATTTGCAAATGCACTGCAACGTCGGGAATATTAAGAAGACAAAAAATAGGAAATGAAACAACTGAGTAGTGACGTCAATAATTTTTGAAGGCCTATTTTCTACGTATCTGTTAGGAAATGACAACGTATTCGCAAAATAAGATGCGCCTTACCTACCGCACGCCGATTCACCCATGCGTTCGGCTGCTGGCGTTCCGAACCGAGAAAAATACTTCACGTACAACTTCCACTTACCTTACACACACCACTTCTATTACAGATAACACACAGCTGAACAGCAAGCATGGTGCGCAAGTAAGGTATGCGTCAGCGATCAGTCGAAGGACGCAATGCTGAATGTTCTCGATGTTCGATAATGTTCTCGAATGCGCTATGAAGTGAACCTGAACACCGACTGCAAAGCTAGCGCATACAGTCAACATTCACCAAGTGTCGAAGTAAATGGCATCTCGCACGGTCATTCGCTAATGCAACTATGTCTACAGCTCCGGACCTTGCGAACACACCCGGCCGTGAAACGAAAAGAGACCGATGAAGCCACGAAGAGAGTTCGCGAGCACATGGCAACATTCGCCGCACGTTTCATTAACTACACCGCTTACCGCGCAGACAATTCAGACTGTCGATGACTCGAATCACTTCTGATATCCTTTTGAAGAAACACACACACACACACACACACACACACACACACACACACACACACACACACACACACACACACACACACACACACACACACACACACACACACACACACACACACACACACACACACACACACACACACACACACACACACACACACACACACACACACACACACCACACACACACACACACACACACACACACACACACACACACACACACACACACACACACACACACACACACACACACACACACACACACACACACACACACACACACACACACACACACACACACACACACACACACACACACACACACACACACACACACACACACACACACACACACACACACACACACACACACACACCACACACACACACACACACACACACACACACACACACACACACACACACACACACACACACACACACACACACACACACACACACACACACACACACACACACACACACACACACACACACACACACACACACACACACACACACACACACACACATATTGCAGTTACGCCGAGCGTAACACGATATCGAGGCGAAAAGATCGGTCACTTCTCAACACACGCTACCACGCGCCGGACGGTCCGGAAGGGAAATGGCCGCCGCCGCTCAATGTTGCCCGCGTGCAGCCTACCTTTGCGGTACTCTGAAATTTTCCAGTGACTCTAAGCACAGCTTGCATCAAACGCCCCCGTGTGGCTGGAGGCGCAGGGGGTCACTCCACGCGCCGCAGTTTAATAAAAGAAAAAGAAATATCTAAGCGCGTCTGATTTTCCATTGTCGACACTAGCAGCGCGTTGCCGCAACAACTGTGACAGTTGTTAGTTCACGCTTGCCCTGTACATGCCTGTGCGTTCTTTTCTGGCGTCCTTTGTGCTTCAGCGGCGCGCTGCAAGTTTCGAGCTGCTTCTGGTTCTTCGTGTGACATTTGAATTTCTTGCTATCGCATTCATTGCTTCGCCCTTGCGGCGAAACTGCGACTTCTCTTATGTCTTGATTTTCATAGATCCTATTATCTACGAATAATACACAAAAGTTATGCTTACGATAGCATTGACCAGTGACACACAAGGAAGCCAAATAAAGAGTCCGCTTATTTGCTTGGGCTATTTTTATAGTGTGTGGAATTATCCCAGTCATTTTCTCTATCTTTTTCTGATTAGTTTTTGTTGTCTTTTCAAAAGCGTCTGTTCTAAATGTACCTATAGTGTAGCTCAGTAGCGACTGCAGCGCCATTTGCGTAAAGCACTGACCTGTGAAGGAAGTTGGAATGGGTACTGGAGTCGAACATGAGTTCCCAGCCTCCCTGCTGGATCCGCTCGCAAACCGTGTAGTATGGCAATGCCACAGGAGATGTGGTGTTGATGGAGTCGAGTGTGTCCAGGAACTTGTACACGATAACCTCCATGCTGAACGTGGGCACCAACTTGGAGGCCGGTACGCCGCACTCTCGCAGGAGCTCGATCGCACTGCCGATGTTCAACGCGCTTTCGGCCGCGCTTCGCACCGATGGTTCCTTATTTACCTGCAAGGAAGATGTCCCTAGGGCTCCTGAGAATTGCTGTCAAGAGATGAAAGCTAATGGCCTTTATCTCGACGCACATTTCTCGTATCCGCGAAACAAAGGCGCGAAAATTGGCATTAAGCACTGTTCCTGACCCAGACAACGCGCTAAGCACGATGACTATGCTACTCTACAAACACTTAACGCGAGTCAAGTGAACGGTTTCATGAAATGAGAAATTAAAATAGCGCTTTCAAAAGACGGATACGTTAAACGAAATCAATGTGTTATGCCTTTTCTTAGTTATTTGACCGCTGCAACGGCTCGGTTACTGTATATTCTGGATGAACGTCACACCAACAACGGCGACGACGTCAAGCGGTGGTCACTAGCACAAGCATATGTTGAAGATGACATTGAAACACATGTCTCAGTCCATAAAGCGCATGTAAAGTACTATGTTTAGGTACGAAAGGCGACCTTAAGGCATTTATAGGTATGCTTATGGGGGGGGGGGGGGGGGGGGGGGCTTGGAAGAGATCCGAAAGACCAATTAGTCACGGCGGCCACCACACGAAGATACCAAGCTGAAGCTTGAGAAAGGCAATAAGAATAACTCTCAACAAGGCATAGTTGAAATACACCACGTCTGAGATTAAACGCACATGTGATATGCGGGGTCTGCCTCGCTTGGCTTTGACAGTGCATCGCGAGACATCACTCATGCACGCATAAATAAGTGCACCAGGCAATGCTGCATGCGACGCTTCCACCCGAAGCGGCACGAACAGTCACGCCTCCGTAACATCTAGAAGCTCACCGTCACGACGACAAGGTCCACGAACTGTGCCAGCTTCACCCCGGCGCCGTGAGTATGGAAGAGCTGCGCCTGCGGTGGGACGACAAGGCCCAGGTTGATGTGGTGGACGCGAAACAACGTGCCGAGCTTTTTAACCATCTTGACCATTGCGTTGCGCATGTTGGCAGGAGCCGGAAACACGCCGGCAAGCAACGCGCCGTCCAGCTTGTTGCCTAGCACCCATCGCACCATGTTGCGTGAGAAGCGCGCCATGGTGTCACCGTTGCCCGCAACGTCGGCCATCAGACTGGTCACGTCGCCGAACGCACCTACGCTGACCAGTAGGTGAGCGTTCTTGCGCTCAAGCAGCAGGTCAACGGCCCGCCAGAAGAAAGGCCGCGTAGCCACGTGGTACACGTCGTAGTTGATGAGGTCGTTGAACCAGTCTTTGAGGCCCGGCATGGAGAACACTATGTGGGTGCAGTGCTCGGTCGGTATGTGTTCCGCCCGGTATGCCCAAGGCTCGGGTCGCGAAAAGCTCTCCGCGTTCAACTGGCACAACACTAAAGGTCCCTGCAAGCCCTGCTGTCGTAGTCGGCCTTGGTCCTCAAGTTTCGGAAGGTCGGACAGGTACCGGACCTGCGCATGCCAAAGACGCAACGGCGTGGTCGCAGCGCAAACGCTCTCGAATCATTATCGTGCTATCTTGCTGCTAGCGAGACCGACAGCTTTTGTGTAACTATATGGAAAACTAGACAGCAGATCCAAACAAGGAGAGGCGTTGACTTGAAACTACCAGAGGCGTCAGTTGCAGGGGGGCAGCCCGCCTCCCTTCCCCGGCCAATTGAGAAACCTACGCCTCTGACAACTACCATGATATATGTCACCATGATATATATATATATATTATATATATATATATATATATTATATATATATATATATATATATATATATATATATATATATATATATATATATATATATATATATATATATATATATATAATATATATATATACCTACGACAACACAAAGCACACAACTAGGTAATGAAGAGCAGGCTAGTACTTAGCGCCGCTATTCCATATTTAGATTGTCATGATTATGACATCCCTATAGCTGCGTGTGAGTGCGTCACGGGTGACCTTGCGCTCTGCTATTAAAGAGCCGTTTATACTATGTATGCATGCCTGACCCACTCAGGAACTTTCAACTCACTTTTCTGTTATGTATACCTTTTCAGGCGGGTAAGACCGCCCATAATGCTATAAAGAATTGCTGTGGCTGCATGGTGGGATCGAATCTCGCACCTTCCAGCGCGGGAGCCCATTGCTCTAACCATTATATGTCACGATCGCATCCATGCTGCTCTTGCGCCATCGGGATCAGCCCAAATTTCCTCTATACATATAACTAAAGCCCGTCAACCTATAATGGACACACCGTTTGAGCCACATACGCACCTTCTATAACAATGCGCGTGCAGTAATCTTCAATAAAATCCTCTCTTCTCTATTCAAAAAGATTGACGATGCTGTGCAGCTTGGGCATTGCTAAAAGTTCCTTTCTCACACAGGCGAAGTTTGATCGTGGCGGCTATTGTTTTAGATGCCTACATGGTTTATAATGCACGTTGCAGACCCGGAGAGAAAAGATGATCGTTCGCATTCCTTGGCTCACGTGGTTGATGTATTGCATCATATATACTTAACTCTGTCAATGTGTTGCCCCGTTCATGATAAGAGACGTGCTTGCGTGGTTAATCATAATTATGGACGTCTCATGAATGCCTTAGAATGTGCTGCGTGTGCAGGCAATACCACCGGGCAAGAAAAGTGATGTCTTCTCTGGTTCATGTAGTGCGTGGCAGCAGTGTGAGTGCTTTCTTTTGTTATTCTTAGGCTTTCGCATTCTTATTTATACATTCACGTTTATCAGGTCACTCGAAGCATTTTGAGCAGTACCTCTCGAAGAGGAGAAAAGAGGGGAATCATCGCTCACGTAAGTAGAATGAATGGGCGGCTGGAGCAGAGCATTGGTGGAAGAGGTGGTGATGCAGTGGCAGCGTGGCAAAACGCATGCACCAGAAACACGTTTAAAATTACCCGTATATCGGGAAATAAATACAATGGAGAAAGTTCACGCAACGTCATAGATAAGCAGAAAATTATGCAAAGACCACCGCACAGTGATCGAATGAGAGAGAGAGAGATACGAAAAGAAAAGGCAGAGATTTAACAATGGTAATGCAGCATAGTCGCTGAAGTTAAAAGCACAATGATAAACAAGTTCTTTATTCTTTTTTGTTTTAAGCACAGATACCATTTTAACAATGAACTGCGTGCGTTGGGATCGGGCGTTAAACCTCTCAAGACAGAGGTCAGCGTGGTGACCCATATCAGTACAAGAATTGCGCGCTTAAAATTTTCTCGAGTCACAGCACCACCGCGAAGCAAATTCCGGCGGTTCGGGAATACATAGAGCGCTTAAACGCGTTTTCTTGATACTGGAGCCACATGCTGGAGCACGATATCTTGGTATGAATACGCTCCCGATTTTTTTCCCCGCGTACATAATACAAACAGTGATACAGAAAAAAAAAACGATTTTTGATTACCTCATCGGTTTCTCTAAGCTGGGAAGACGCTTGTAGCAGTTCCATACTTCTCTGAAGTCTCCGATGGAGTTACTGTATATATGCTCGGTACGAAAGAAAGGGAATTGTTCGAGGGGCTGATTTCTTTGTTAGACACAGCTAATGATACCAACAGACAATTAAACCAGGGAAAGCATACAGGACATTATTTGTTCTTGTTTCTTTTTTAACTACAGTTTAATGATTCTGAAATAAACTAAAGGGAACTATAGTGAACGAAAAATCACTTTTTCTGTCGGTTGAATCGGAACCCACAACCTTCGAATTACGCGTCCGATGTTCTACCAATTGACTCTACGACGGAGGGCGCTCCCTTGTCCACTTTTTAGGGTAGTCCACTGTGTAGGGTGACCCACGGACGGACAGGGTGATTTTTCGTCGACTATAATTTCTTTCAATTTAGGTCAAAACGATTAAACTACATAAAAAAAAACAAATAATATCCCCTATGCTTTCCTTGTCTTAATGCTTGACCTATGCTTGGCCTCTGCTTCCCATGAGAAGGGTAAATCTGAGAAGGAAAGAAAAAGTTTAGGGGCCTTCTCAATTCGTAACGAAGGTTACAATTGTGTAATTTCGCCCTCTCTTACTATCGGAGAGAAAAATGGACTTTTTGAAAGAAAGACTGTGACTATGATTAGCGATTGTACGATGTGTGCATGTTTCTTCCGAGACTGCTGGAAGAGGCTGGCTTTCTAGTAATAAACATTCAGCTGGCAGTCAGCGCCTGTGCCGTGGTCTTCGTTCCTTTGTTGTCCCTGTTCTAATCGCGCTGTTTCATGCTCTGTTTTAATCATTCCCTTACGCACGGTGTTATATTGATAAAATTGTAACTACGCTTCATCAAGGTTTGATCGTAGCAACATGAGATGCATAGCAACATAGCCGTGGCAGCTCTAAAAAACCCTGTTTCACCTCGCGCAGACTGCATAATCACCCAAGCTGTGCCCGCATTTACGGTTCAACACATGCATTTAGTAACTCGGCGCTTACACAAATGTGATCCGTCCACGAAAGAGTCTCCCGGATCAGGTTGCTTCTTCCACCGTAACCTAACAATCACTTTGCCAATCAAAACGTTACCGTGCCTGCTTAGCGACGGTATGTTGGTATTATTGGTACAACACATTTTTTTATAACTTTATCTTGTTACATTTTGCATTATATAAATTGGTTCTATCGTACTGTTGTCTCTTTTGTACCACTACTCAGCTGTTCCGGTTTTGTAAAGCATTTATTTTTTCTGGTTTCCAAGCGAAATGCTGGTATCGATGTTACATAACGTTGTAATCTATAAATTTCTTGCTCTACGCCTACAATATATAAAATATACACCAATACAGCTATATATACAATATAGCAATATATGCAGCAATATATACAATATATTGCTGTTCAACCTTTATGCTTTCATAGCGTATCTTCCCCCCCCCCCCCCCCCGCGCGAAATATGGGTATGTAATGATGTTATAAAACGTAGTTTATTTTCAATGTATGTAACTATCTGTCTGCATTACCCCCCTTCGCAATGACCCCACGAGGCCTCTGAAGTATCTAAATAAATATAAAGAAAAAAAAAGAATCTTCGGTACATATATCAACGACGTTTATGGATTCAAACAGCATAACAGCGGCGATTAGTCGAAAGTTGGTCGTGCCATATCGATGCTACGTTGCTTCCCTCAAGCCTTCTGGCCAACCAGCAGTAATCGCGCTATGTCCCATGATAACGAATTTTTTAAGCGGTTGGAGAGCGCTTGTGGGTGTGAAAAGTATGACTTTCTTAAATATAATGCGCACCCCAATGTGATATCAGATACAGTAAAACTCGAAGTAAAAAATGTATAAGAGAAATAACTTCGGGCAGTTTGACTGCTGGTCAAAACAATAAAACAGTAAGGCTGAACGTTGTGCTGAAGTTTACCAGACATTTCTGAGACTACGCGGGGACAATATGCTTGTGCCACACCTAACACGAGGCAAGCATTAGGTGTCCCATAACGCTGGCATAGTGAGGGCGGCCGCCCCCGGCGTGGTGTAGGGGTCATACCTCAGCGGTGCACGAGATGAGACATGCAAAACAGACTTTGTAGCGTGAAGTGAACCATTGGTTCCACTGAGACCGTGTAAGTAATATCGCGCTCAGTATGAGCTACATCACGCGAGCGCGTGGCCGAGCGCTCTGCAAGGTTGTACAGTGGCGCCGATAATGGCATATTTTCGAGTTGGCGGGAGAGAGCTTCGCTGCCCGTGCGAGCGCGCCTCGCCCCCACTTGCTTGCTCTCACCCTCGAAGTTATCGTTTTCGAAGCTGATATCACCGCAGGGAAAAACGAGGGCGAGGGCGAAAGCAAGTGGAGGCGATGCATGCTCGCAGGAACAGCCAAACTCGCTCCAGATAACTCGAAAATATGCCACGATCGGCGCCACTGTACACCCTTGCAGAGCGCTCGGCCACGCGCTCGCGTGATGTTGCTCAATCTGAGCGCGATAGCACTATAGCGCGCCATATGCTTACAGTTGCACAGCAGGTAAGCTATAGCGTTTTCCCCAGACCGCTCATACGAGCAAAGCTACCCGGGCACAGCTGCAGAGTTGATTCAGCAAAGCGCGAGAGTGCGTAAACTTAGCTTGATTACACATGCAGTCAAGCGCATCGCATCTCTGGATGCCTCCTATCTATCCAGCGCAAACCGGACGAGCGTCGTCGATACCGTAACAGCACGGCGGCGGTGAACAGGGCGGGAATGTCTGAGCAAATTCCTATCGCAATAAAAAAAAAGGAGTCCTGTCCTTATAGGTTAAATATAGCTGATGCCGTTTTCTTTAGGAGAGTTCTAACGGCACCTATAGCTGCGGTAAAACGGGACGTCGATCAGCGCTTACCTTGCGGAAATAAGGTACGAGTGCACCGGGCAGAACGACAAAGAACACCACCACAAGGAGCATGCAAGAACTGACGGTGTACACGTAGGAGGTCTTAATGAAGGGGTCCTCCGTGTCACCAGCCCTGAGGTCCCGCCGGCTGAGAAGGTTTTGCTCAGAGAACCGCATCCTGGGGCGTTGGACAGGTCCCTGCAACCAGCTAGCGCGATGGCGGGTGGGCCGGCCTTCGTCCTCTTCACGCGCAGCCGTGCCAGGAGCAATGGCGGACAACCAGGTGCAGAACGTGCTAAATTATTCTTCATCTTTTAGACTTCAGCTTGCGCCAGCTGATTATGATTATGACAGCTTGCACGCTTTCCAAACCCATTCCCTGTTCTTACAATTCTGAGAGCATAAGCACAAATTCCTACGCTCTCTTGGTTTCATTTATTGGCGTTTCTTAAATTCGTATTTTTTTTCTTCTTCTCCACGCTCGGACACGAGGTGGGTTCGCGCCATTCCTCGAAAGCCTTCGGCTGCTGCTAGATAGGGACACCCATTCCCACTCCGATTTGGTCTCAATAAAGTTTATTCCCCACTCCCCGGCAGCAGCTATTTCCGAATGTAGTGATGCCGCGGAGAATCAATAGAACGCAAGATTCACTCATGTTTGTTGTTCTAGCTTTTCTTCTATAGCATCTTATTATAAAGTCATATGAGATACATCAAATGACTTGAAAGTACACGTGACCTATAGGCACCATGAGCGTGTCGCCCGCGGCTCCGGAGCTTTTGACAACACAGAGGCATCAGCGGCGAGTACTTACTCGGTGGCGCGTTCTGAAGTTGGCATCATGCGTGGCCTGACGCCGTCAGTATTTTGTGCTACGGTTTTAATACGCTTACAGGGACGTCCTTCACGTGCACCTTAGAAATGGGAACACCACGCAGGTGACTGCCAGTAAATTAACTTTAACAATTTCTGGGGTTTTCCGTATCAAAACCACGATATGATTATGAGACACGCCGCAGCGGTGGCCTCCGGAAATTTTGGACCACCTATCGTTTTTCTTCTTTAGATTAGATTCTTTATTCAGCATTAGTACAGAAGGAGGTCCCGAAGTTACAAAACTGTCAGGGGGACCTCCTATTAGTATTTGGACAATGTCAGTAAATTCTACATAAAGACAACCTAGGGTTCTTTAACGCGCGCCTAAATATAAGTGCGCGGACCTCTAGCATTTCGCTCCATCGAAATGCGACCGCTGCGTCCGGGGTCGAACCCGGGTCTTCTGGGTCAGCAGTCGAGCACCGTAACCACTGTGCCACCGCGGCAGTTTAGTAAATTAACTGTGATTGTTTCTAAGTACAATGTGCAGTATTCCGACATTGGACATAAAGCGTCCGTGAAACTGAATACAAAGAAATCTATTAGCTGCCAGGCCCAGAAATGGCCTCACCGAGTGTGACATGTTCTCTGTTCGGCTCGTTTTGCTTTAGTGAAATATTGATACAAAATTTCGACCACTAGATGTATCTGTTGTTGGTTCTGATGTATCTTTCAGCCGAGTATTTATAAGCGGATGTTGCCAAGGAAATGGGCGACTGGCTTCAAAGTGCGGTATCTCTCCACACTGAGGCCACAAGCATGACGCGTTCGGCAGCTCCCCAGATTTTGCGCGGGTTTTACGCGGCAAATGTGACATTAAATTATTAGTAAGCAAGGAGGCTCGCTTCCTGCAGATACTGCAACGATGAACTGTAAAACACATTATCCAAGAGGAATCGCTCAGAAGTTACGTTTATCCTTTCTTAAAGTCTATATGGGCGCAACTTACGGACGGTGTTCCCCCAAGTGCATATGCAAAGTATGACGGGCGCAACGGCTGCCGGAGCAGAGGTTTTCGAACATTCGACACGGCCTTCCCGTGGTAGACCCAGGGTACAGGACTCTGATAATATTCGAGGTGACGTCATCGATTAGTATGCTTGGAGGGAGAGGCTGCCCTTCCTTTGCCGAGTTTGTCGTCTGCTTGTGTACAGACTTCTAACGCATGCGCCCATTCAGAGAGCCACATTCGCCAATTTAACATTGAAACAAAATAGCCACGACGTGACATCTGTAGAAGGAAACTGATATTACAGAGCGCAAGACAAGATAGAGAAATATCTGCAGACAGAATCCCCATCCACTCGTTCTATTCCAATTAGGCTGGTAGATAACCTTACTTCGTTACTACTTCCAACGTAATTACCTGCAATCGTCCTAACCAACTTGTGACAGTGCTTCTCCTCCAGTTTACTCCGCACGCAAGCTTGCCACCCCCTGGTTAACCTCCCCAACTTTCTATAGCTCTTTTCGTAAACATTATAATTGTTTTCATGGTCCTGTTTATGCGTCTAAGGTTCAGCAGTGCTATCTAATTGCTTGAAAGCTATCGTCTTTCCCTGTTCCTCCGTTACCTTCCTTTTTTTTAAACATAGAATACGAACAGCGACTTCAAATAACATTGGGTTGGTAAAGTAGCCTTTCGTGAACCATACCTTTTTGAAATTGGCGAAAAATGCTGACTGCTGCTGAATGAAGGTTAATTTTGATGTCACTAAGAAGTATAAACTGCTGGGCGAGTTGCCAATGCGTTACAAAAAAGTACAAATGGAGCTGGAAACTCGGCTTATAGGTCATACACTAAAATTAATTCGAAGCATTTATTACACTAGGGGACCGCTCTTTTTATTAAAATTTAAACTAAAGGAGAAATAAATAAAGTTCATTAATTGCCTAGTGCCTCAATGACGTCAACCCCCTGTAATACATTCGCACGAGAAGAGAACAGTTTTCGACTTGGTAATTTTTCACGTCATTTTCACTATACAAATTTTAGAAAATCCAATAATTTTTTACGTCATCAATATCATACTAATATGTTAACGCCAAGACTGCTCGGGAGTTAATAATCACGTAAGAAATGCAATGCTTACGAAAGCAGGTTCGGTTATGTTGTTTAGGCTAGGTTGTGTCAATTCACGTTAGGTTAGGTGATACACGCGCCTGAACACATGTTGCCCTAAGCTATATGAAAGCGGCGCTTCGGACTTTATACGGACATCAGATGTAACCTTTTACGTCGTTGCTGTCACAAGTCGATACTGCAGGTTAGGAACTTTGTGTTGTTTCAGTAACACAATTTTAAATGCAAAGTTCTCTATGAATGTTATTTCTTGCACGATTATGAGAATAAATATGACATTTAATGAAAACAAATAGCCTTGAGGACAGATTTTGCGTTTTACATTCAATTTGAATAGCGCCAAGGAATAAAGACGAGAACAGGACGGCGACAACAAGAGCGTCGCTTTGGTTGGTGTCTTCGGTGCCGACACTTTAACGCAACTACGCCGCTGTGACGTGATCGATTATAGATTGTTTCATCGCATCCCGGTTGTGGGCATTGTGGGCATCCAGGCTGAGGGCATTGTTCCTCTAGAATTTAATATGTGCCGCCCTTAACAATAAATTGTAAACCATGGAGTTTTGGCTTCTGCTTTCATAAGGCTTTGCGACTTCACCAATTGACAAGTTCTCGATAAATGATTCCGATACAAATGGAACAATATTGCAGTGTTCGTGGTGCATCAAATAGTTCACAAAGGGGGTAGGGTTGAAGCACAGTTGAAAATAATTTTTAATTAACTACTGACCTTTCGTATGTGGCACCGGCTTTTGTCGGATTGAAATCGTCGGAGTGGTTTCACTCCAATGAAGACCGGGCCTACGGCCTAAATATCAGTAACTTACAAAACATTCTTTGAACTGTGCGTCAACGCTCCTTCTACATCAAATCAAATCAAATCAAATCAAATCACATCAAATCTTTATTTCCACCGTGTATTTTACAGATGGAGGACAACGAAAAAAAAAAGCTGCCTATAGGCGGCTTGACTAGTCCGTACATATGCCTCCGAACATATGTCCTCCGCCTTTAGTACGTTCCAGCAGTTTCTGGAACTTACTAAGGGTGGCGCCTGACTTTGTTTTGAACGCGAAGCATTTCCTAGCGAACCAAAGGCACTTTCACCGTTTCTTTTGTATTGTTCACTTCCAATTACGGTTTAAGGTTGCGTTCAGCAATAGGTGGTCTGAAAAATGAGGCCCCATGCGAAAGGTTTCCCTGAGACCCAGCCACGTATCTACAGGCCTTTTTCTTTTGTGTAATTCAAGCGCCAAATTCAATTTTGGGAGCTTTAAACACGTCTTGGCCGCCATGCTTTGGCATCGCATACTCGAACGCAAACGGCTGCTACGTCACTAGATATTGATTATCATCATCATTCTCAGCATGTTTTAGTCCACTGCCGGATGAAGGCCTGTCCCAATGATCTCCCTATCCTGTGCGAGCTGATTCCGTTCTATCCCTGCGAATTTCTGAATTTCGTCACTCCATCAAACTCTACGCCTTCCTTGGCTGCATTTCCAATCCGGTAGCCATTCTCATACTGTCCATTGGTTGTCAGTTCTTCGCATTACGTGACTAGCCCACATAATGCCTGGTTCAAATCAAGGGACCAAAAAAAGTAGCCAAAAAAGTAGCCAAGTAGCCAATCCACTTTTTCTACCGCGACCAGCCTAAAAAAGCAGCCGAATTGGCTCATAGTAGCCAAACCTCGCAACGCTGGTCTCACGCTGTGCTTTGGCATAAACGTGCGTTTTGCCTTTAGGCTTAGACTGTCAACGGTGTAGCGTATTACATCAACATGGCATTCCATAAAGCCGCGACCTGTGTAGCTCATTGCATGGTATAAAACACGTTGTACAGATGACAATAAAGACAATTTCAGAATCAGCTTTATAACATTAATACAACCGTTTCACGAAAGCCAATATTAACAGTGATTACAACGCGAACATTGGATCCGCATAAATATTACTTGTCAATGCAACGCTCCTCGGTTTATTTCTATTTACCGCTTTACTTCGCAGCACGCAACTTACACATTGCTGATAGCATTTGCTGTTCACTAATTGCACAGGTTCATTGCTGCTATAATTTTCCATTATTAACATGAACGTATATTCTCATAAAAGGTTCTTACGACAGAAATATTTCTGAGAGCAGGCGCCAGCCAACGGTATACAATTTTAGATACATTATAGCTCATAGCAGGCTTTAAAGCCGTACATTTGAAGGCCTACAACCACAACGGACACAGTTGTCTTCCCAAATCCCATTCTAATGGGCATTTACATCGGATCGGATGGATTGATTAGGAAATTCCGCGGAAAACTTGTGCCTTTTCGCCATGTGTATCACTTTGCTTGCGTCAGTTTCCCATGTATTTGTTAAAACATGCACGTACTGCCTCATAAAATAGGTGATAGCGGTTTTCAGGTTCCTGTTCATCCCAAATTCCTCATGGTTTCCTTCTATGATTTTAATATAAAAGTCACCTTAAAATGCCGCCGTACCAGCTCAGCTGATCCTCCGCTGTGGCTACTTTGCCACGCCTTCACCTAGTGGAGAGAATGAAGTTCGAAGAAGGTGACCGTTTCACAGATCTGGTTCGTTTCTGACCCTATCATCGGGGCTTTTGCGACGAAACTAAATATACAGATAATATTAGTATGCCGTTGACTTGAAATACAAGAGGAACACCTTATGGAAATTTTCTTCGTCATTTTGAACTGGTTTTCACCATTCCGGAATGGTGGTCGTCTTCCCCTCATTCTTTTCCCTTTCTCTGGGCGCTCGCACTTCGTTTTTGCCATAGAGCCGTGTGGGAATCCTCAGCTAATTTTGTACCTGAGACAAAGGCACTCTCATGCCAACTATACTACTGTGTGTACTTGAATAATGTTAGCACTAGGTAGCAAACTTATGTAATTTCTTCTTTCTTGCACTCTTAAAGAGGTTGGCTTGGTGGGCTAGCCGGTATTGCATCTTAGAAAGGGTGCAGCGCACACAAACGGGGACAGAGTGATGAAGAAAGAAGACACAGCGCTGAATTGTCAAGTTCACTCTACAATAAGAAAAGGGCAGTATGTTACATTGCTTGATGTCAATTGGTTATTATTATTATTATTATTATTATTATTATTATTATTATTATTATTATTATTATTATTATTATTATTATTATTATTATTATTTCTTATATATTATTTTCATGTCCTTGTTTTCTACCCCTTGACAAAATGATTTTTCTATCCCATTGCATGCTATAGGCCGTTCTTTGGCCTAACACCAAAAGTGGGTTGCGCCCATTTCACATAGGGCCAGCAGTCAAGCAACGCTTGTGAGCGCCGGCTTGCCGGCTGCTTGCCGCGGCCGAGGAAGAGGAAGACGAGGCAGGCAACAGCAGCCATGCCCAAGAAGGAGGCCTCGGCCCTCAAGGGCGGCATCGGGCTCGACGAAGATCCCTTCCTCAAGAGCACCTGTGTTTACTCCATCAGCTCGTGCATGATCTTGATCTTGGTGTTCTTCGTGGCGCTTCCCGGTGCACTGATGCCCTACCTGACCCGGGTTCGGTTTATCAGAGAAGTGCCCAAAAAGGAAGACGTCCAGCTGGATAGCAGAGGTCCCGAACCCCTCCTGATCTGCCAGTTGGACCCGCACAGCTTTTCGAGGCCTCCGCCGTGGACGTACGCCCAGAGGTACATCCCTATTCACCTGTGCTCGCACATTGTGCTCCCGCTTGTAGGTCTACCAGACTTCTTCAGCGACATGCAGAACTATGACAGCCTGAGCTTGGCCAACCCTCCGTTTCACCTTGCCGATCTGACTCCCCTCGTCAAGTCTAAGCCGCACCTCAGGCTTATCGCAGGGCTGGGGAGTTTTCAAGATGCCAGCGGGCTCCTGCAACACCTTGCCTTGAGCCAAGAAAGAAGCATGGCGTTCTCACGGAACTTACTCCGTTGGACTCTCGTGAACCACCTAGACGGACTCATGGTGACCGGTCTTTTTCCAGTATCAGACAGCCGCTTACGCAACTGCGCCGTACGCTTGCTCAAGAAAATGGCGACTCTCTTCCGCCACAGGGAGTTCATGCTCGTGTTGCCCCCCGAGTCTTCCTTATTAAGCAGGCCTAAAGCGGGCAAGAGGCTTGCGCAGCTGGTTGACAAGATCGTGCTGCCACCACAGTGGCTTGGACTCAGCCGTGCGCTGGAGAAAATTCTCTCCAGCGGCTTTCCTCCTTCTCAGCTTGTTGGGGCAATCCGCTTCGAAGGTATCCCATACACGCTAAACCACAGGGATAGTTACACTGGCACCGTGCCAGGTAACGAGAACACGTTCGCGTACCACGAGTTGTGCGTCAAGCGAGGATGGAAGCGCCACAGGGATGGAGACATCACTTTCTTGCACCGCGGCCGCTCATGGTACATATACGAAGACGAGCACTCTCTGGCAGCGCAAACAGCAAAATTCATGGAGAAAGGACTTGCGGGCATCCTCGTGTGGGACGTCAGTGCCGACGACTTCCTAGGATTCTGCGGCCGCAAGAACATCCTGCTGGAAACAGTACGCAATGCTTCTTTAACGATGGGTGCACCGTTATTGAATTTGACGTCGGAAGCATTGAATAAGGATCCCATGAATGCCTCTTCAGTTGCTGAATTAAACATGTCTATTTTATGATATTGATTGGCGTCGTGTAAGAATGTGCTGTGCAGGCATACGCATTGCGGTGGCTTATAACGAACACGAAGCCCTCGTATTCTCGCGTTTCGCCGTATTCCTGCTATTCCAGCATTTTTGTTCTAGGATTTAACTGCAGGGCAGAATAAAATCTTCAGTAGGAGGCGTCAGACTGGTAGCGTGGAGATCACGGAACATCTTTGATAACTCAACATTTCAGTTTCATGAGGCTTCAATCCGAGTTTCGTTTAGCCTATTTAGCCCCTCGACACGCGCTCCAGAGCACAATTAAATCAGCATACGGCAATAGCGTAGCGACAAGTGATTTGCACTTAATGCGGTTTCCGATACGGTGAGATGTTGGTCCTCGAGCTCACAGTTATAAATAAGGCTGCAATTTCGTTTTTTTTTTAGTGTAATACTCAAAGCGTTCAGGGTAGGGCGACAATCCGCCTCGGTTTCCGTGCGTTATAAGTTACGCTACATTAGACATCTTTGAAAGGTTCAAACTGCTAGTGAAGACTCACGAACGAATTGAGCCGAAAAATGGCGAGGAATTACAAAAACCGACGGGCTCTAGTTTTTGCAACTACCACTCACCAACAGATTTCCAGTGGGAGTCAGAGCTGTCAAGCCCAAGTACCGAGGACTAGATATAGCGTGTGAACCGGGCCGGGCTGTCAGCCCAAGGACACGGCTACCTGGCATGAGATGGCCGCCCGCCTCCAAGCGTGAACAGCCTAGTCAAGAAAATAAAGCCTAATTCTCTCTCTCTACCTCTCTACCATATCACGCGAATCTGCGCGCCCAAGTAAGGCATATAAAAAAAAAGTCACAGATCCTTTTACGCAATGCTAAGGAGAGCACAGGTCAACGCCTCCTCTATCTTAATAGAGGAGGTGCTGCACAGGTGCAGCGGTTCCAGGAGCAATGACGCCTTTTTATTATGTGCTTTTTCCACCTCATACTTATGCTGTGGCCTGCTCAATAACCTCGTTGACGACCTTGCTGCAAAAATTAAGCAGTTTGATGAACAGGGTCTCAGAAACCTTGCGTCTCTGGTTGACGGCGAGCGTTTCATGATCAAGTAATGCGAGAAAATGCGCACGACTGTCGATGGACTGGTAACTTCGAACAAAGACTCGAGGGCCGAAAATGAAGCACTAGCCAATAAGATTGCGGAGATGGAACAACACGGCAGGATAAACGATGTCGAAATCAAAGGCGTCTCCTGTAAGCAGGGCGAGGATTGCGTTGCGATTTTAAGCGCAGCTGCTGAGTTTTGTAGCGTTAGCTACACTGGCCTAGCTGAGCCAGTTTCGCGTGGATCCTCGAGAGCCGTGCTACGCATGCGCGAGGATCAGTGATGTCACGCACCGGAGCCGGCAACTCCCGCGCACTCCGTCGCCGCCGCGCGCGACTCGCTGCCGCCGGTCTGCGCTTTCCAGAGGAGTGACGTCGTAGCCTTGGCAGATGTATAGGCGCCGGCGCGCGCGCAGCTATTCGCCTTCGCTGTGCAGTCGCCGTCTGACACTGCGCTGGAGCCGCTTGATAGCGCCTCTGACTGGCGTTTGCCAGTGTGGTATAGCCATGTAGAAGGAGAGCGCAAATGCTGCTCAACGGCGCAGAAGAGCGGAAAAGCTTAACTCATCGGATCCCGAAGTAGTTGCCTGGCAAAATAAATATACATGTGCCACATAATACGTATACATTGTGTGTGTCATTAGAGCAGCAGTAAGCATGATAATCAAGCTAATCCTAGACAATCAGGCAAGCTAAGAATAATTAGCTGAATCTTTGCTAACGCTACGTTATCCTGGCATAGCCTAGCTAAGCCACTGCAACATTTTTTGAATGCCCCATTTCATACTCAGACATCGACGCAGTCTATTGTGTAGCTAGCGCAACATCAGAAAAGAGCATTATCGTTCGATTTTGCTCGCGTGACAAGAAAAATGAATTTTTTTAGGAAAGCTCGAAAGGCGCGTTTGCGCTCTTCTCGGTTAGGTCAAACTGGAAGTACAGACAATGCTGCCCACGTCAACGAACACCCTATCATTGACAAGAAAAAGTCACAGTTTCGCCGCAAGGGCGAAGTAATGAATGCGATAGCAAGAAACTGGAATGTCACGCGAAGAACGACAAGCAGCTCGAAATTTGCAGCGCGCAGCTGAAGCACAAAGGAGGATGTTCGAAAAGAACGCACAGGACAGGACAAGCGCGAACTAACAACTGTCACAGTTGTAACGTCTGTTTGTTTGAGCTGGAAGTGTCGACTATGCAGAACCCGACGCTCTCAGATATTTCTTTTTCTTTTAAACTGCGGCGCGTTGTGTCACCCCTCTGCGTCTCCTGCCACGTGGTGGCGTCTGACGCAAGGGGAGCCTACGCCATTCCAGTCAGCAGCGCCACTCCAAACCTCATGACAGAGGGGGGTACGGTGGCTAGTTTTCTTTCCCCATGGTCGCGCAATATGGCTCACCTGACAACGCTAATGTTGTGTTTCATCGCCATGGGTGCTCCGGGCCCAAAAATCTTCGGGCGCGTGTTCACAGCAGCGTTTTAACTGCGGGCAGGAACGATGGGAGTTAATCGACGAGTGGTTCGGTGCGGCCGTGGCGACTGCCCAGCGTGAACGCATTCTTACATGCAAAGCCAATGACTGAGGGTTTCGCAGGCCAAAGTCAGGACGTTTTATGGCGCTTGCGACATACGCGACCGAACTACGCAAGAAGTCCGTGTCTTCGTTTTGGGAACGAAGTTGTGAAGGACTTGACAGTTTTCACATGTGTTCTTCTACGTGCGGAAATGATATAATATCCTTTAATATCAGCACGCGCTCGCTTTTGAACCAGGATGTCAGTGAAAGTTTTAACGAAAGGCCTAAGGGCCAAACAACGAAACGTTCCTTTCCTCAGTAAGGAAGCCTTCATTTTGGTGAGGCCGCCTTATGTCACTCTGAAAGCTTCCTCACTGAGGAGCCCTCGGTGAAGGCTTCCTTGGCGCTTCCTCAGCTTAAGGTTGCTTTAGGGCTACTTTCGTGCGCCCTTAGGTCCGCTCCTGGCCCTGAACGAGCGCTTCATCTCACAGCTAGCCCACGTGATGAGATAGGCCACGTGATGCTTGTTTCCGAGGCAACCCTCCCACCCCACCTCTGCGGGGAGACGCGAGCATGCGTGCACGGCACGGACGGTGAAGCGCGTTTAGACTGCATGACTATGGTACACTATAGCATGGACAGCGTTTAAAGAGGCGGGCGTTTCAGTGTTGCTAGAACGCACAACGTTTTGCGCTCGACTACGGTGGCTTTTCACATTTAGTAATCGCAGTTGGAAGAAAGCGTACGCGCGTCTCTATTATAAACACTTCAATTTAGAAGTGATGTGGTGACCAAACTTTTTTTTTACAGAATAAACGCTTGTGAGCAAAGCTTATACTCGATAATCTCGAACGCAGGAGCGCGGCAACCATTCCTCCCGCGAGGACGGGTGAAGGGAGCTTTCAGAGTACGCTTGCTTCCTCCGTCGGTACTTGGCTGTAAGGAGGCCTCACGTAAGGTGAGGACCTGGTCGAAGGAAAGGAACGTTTCGTTGTTTGGCCCTAAGTATAGGCCTTTCGTTAAAACTTTCACTGACATTAGCGTTAGCGTTAGTTTTATCCACCCCACCCTAACCAAGTTGCACCATTGGCCTTTGTCGCGTTTTAGATATTCGTCCTGTCGAATTATTCGAAACTTCGAATTGTAGCTATTCGAAAGTCGAATCGAATTATTCGATTAGGAACTATTCGATTCGAATTCGAAACTCGCATATTCGCACACCCCTAGTTCCGACGCTTACTTGCATTTATTCATGTAGATTGCATTCCAAACAGTGCCACTCGATAAATTTACTACCGACAACTTCTTAGCATGTCATTGTTCTCAACAGAAGAAATGAAAACGTTCCTTGTCGATTTTAACTGCACTATACTACACATGAAAGCGTCCCCCGCCGCGGTGGTGTGGTGGTTATTCGCCGCGAGATCAGGCTATAGGTGGCAGCACCGTCGCCGTGTTAGTGTGGATAGGCGGTCGACGGCACATATACAATTGTACGCAGCGGCGCTTCGCCGTAGGCGGTTTGAGTTGATTGTCGGCAAATAAAGCGCGCGCTTTGACTACAGCCTAATGGTGCTATATACGCCATCCATTGCCACATTAATGCACGAAGCCGGCCTAGCGTTCCTATCACGTGTCAGAGAATCGCAATCTGCCAATCAATGGGGTACTGGCTTTCGGTCACAGTCATGTTTTGCAGTGTGCTCGATTCTCGATGTTTTTCTTGCCCTATTTGTACGTGTTTAACTTGCGTTCAGCCTATACCACAATATAAATAGCGTTGCTCGACTGAGCTAATTAAGTATGTACTTCTTGCTTTGGCGGCTACAAAACAGACAGCCTGTATTACTGCGTAATTAGATCAAGTAGAACTTTGCGCAATCTGCTATTCTGTTTGCTTGAATACGCGTGTACCACTATAGAAATGCTTGGTTTGCGGTCTTTTTTACCGCTAACCGGCCTTTGCAGATGCTAGTTCATGCTTTGCGGCATCACAAAGGTTTCAGAATCGCCAACACTTTACGAGACGGTGTCGCTAAAACTGTACATTCGCAACTCGACATTTTGTACTTCTTTCGCTTAAAACGACGCCAAGTGCACTATGTGATGTGGTTGAACGACAATGTGGCACCCACGTTGAAATGATTTTTTCGAATGGACGGTACGATGGTTTGACCTAGCGCCATACCGACACGTGTATGCACTCACTTATTAGAGTGCATGCAAGTCTAGGAAGGGGAAATGCTTGTGTATATAGTGTATGCACAAGTACAAACATTTGTTGCTGTGCTAGCACAACGGAATAAGCTGTCATCTGAGGACGTGCGTGACGTACGCACACATACGAACACGGCGTGTCTAGCAGACGACGCAAGGAACCGTCCACACCGCGGGGTTTCATCCGCTCGCCGCTAGGTGCCGACTCTGCTCGATCTCGCGGCCAATAGCGCTCGACGGCTGACCCGAAGGACGCGGGACTGAATCGCGGCCGCGGCGGCCGCATATCGCTGGAAGTGACATGCTAGAGGACCATGTACTTAGATTTGGGTGCACGTTAAAGAACCCCAGGTGATCGAATTATCCGAAGTCTTCCACTACGGCGTCCCTCGTAACCATATCGTGTTTCAAAATTGGGACGTAAAACCCCAACAGCTGACTTGTGTTGAGACGCACTGAACTGCGAGTCCGTGTGGATTGAAACTAACTTGTCACGTTCAAGTAATAGTGACAGTCCAATCATTGGTTGCATCTACCGCTCCCCATCTTCATATATTACCGAGTTCTTGCACAATATTCCCGCAGTTCCTTCTAAAATATCTGCCGAAAATAAGCAGATGTTAATAGTTGGTGATATCGATTGACTTACTGGTTACTGATACTACTCTAGTATCATCCTACAGCGATTATTTTGTTGGTTTTGGATTGGAATCTTTAATTACTTCTCCTTCCCGATTTTCAACATCCAATACTATTCTGGATCGCGCCTTAAGTAATAGCACACCGTCTCCGAGTGCAGGTACATTGACATTCTTATCACAGGCCATATTACCATTTTCTTTGCCTTCGGCACAGAGAAATCTCACTATGACACTAGCTATTTCGCTTCCAGTTTCAACAAGGATGACTTTGTAAATGCCATAATAGGTACCAGTTAGGTATTAATTAGTGCTGAATGTGACCATGAAATGACCCTAGAAAACTACGGCTCTTTATTTTTGAAAGCAGTCTATGCGAGTACTAAGACTGTTAAATGCAAAAAAAAAAAGGGCTCAGGTTTGTTCGTAATAATTGCATGAAAACAGGTGACAAAAAATCTAAACCGCTGTACTGGAGAAAGAAATCTGCAAAGATAAGAAGAATCCTAAGAAACAATGGCAAGTTTAAATAATTTTTTGAACTCACTCAATGGTAACAACACCATTGATAAAATAGATAAACATTAAACCTGCACTGAATCAGCTAGTATAGTAAACGCGCTTAGTAATTACTTCGATGAAGTTTGCAGTAATAGCGCGGTAGGCTCTTCATTTTCCGCTTAACCGTTGCAATCACACCTTTTTCCTTTGGCCCGTTTCAGCCGATTAAGTCTGTTCTACTATATAAAACCTTTAAAACACTAGTCCTGGCCTAGGAAAAATGTCTGCCTAATACTTAAAAGCTGTTGCTTCCTATATTGCACGCGGAACCACTTGGCAGCATAATTAATGTAATCCTTAAAGGCGGTGTCTCTACGGACTCGCTTAAGAAGGCGAAATTAATTCCTGTCTATAAAAAAGGGAAGTAAATCAGATGTTTCTAATTATCGCCCTGTCTCGATTTTATCCTCCATTAGTAAGCCTATTTCTAAACGTATTTATAGTCACCCCACAAAATATAAATGATTGAATCCTTGCCAGTTCGGTTTCCATCCGGGTAGCTCGACCAGCTTCGCTTTTATAGCATTAAGTGAATACACAAAGTCTTCTATTGCTAACTGTAAATTAATTGGTTCACCATTCGATACTATCAATCATACCATTTTATTTGGCAAACTTGAGTCATGAGGCATAACAGGTCCAACTCTAACTCTTATAAAAAAAAAAAAAATTAAGGCAGCTTCGCACTGGTGGTGCCAAGCCTGAAGGAAGGGCGGAGCTGGGCGGCCTTCCTTGTTTCTCTTCCTTCTCTTTCTTTCTATGCTATGCTTTACTCTCTCCCGTCATCCTTTCCCTCCCACTGACGCTCACTTCCCATTCCCATCACCTACACTATACAAGGTCACAAGGCTATATATGCTATGTTCTATCAGCGTGCCTGGACAGCCGAGTGGTTAAGACGCTCGCCTACGGATCGTGGGTACGCGGGTTCGAATCCCGCCACCTCATGCGGCACTGTTTTGTCGCCAAGATTTTCTCCCTATATATTTATTTCTTTCTGTCTCTCTGGTTCTTTCTTTATCTCTCTCTCTCTCTCTACTCGTTCTCTCACCCATCAGAGTTATTCCACCTCGCGCCGGAGAAATCGGCGCACGTGTTTTAGAAGCGAAGCAGAAGAGGACTGAGCGGCAGAAGAGGACGAAGAGAGGGCGTTGTGATTCATGACAATGATAGTTTCTGTTCACATTAGCCAGTGCAACGAAAAGCTGAAAGAGCTCCGCTCCTAAAAGTTCGGGAACATAATCGGGAACAAACAGTCACCGTTGGGGGTCCTTTTTTTTTTTTGGCTCGATTGCTGACCCGATGGTCGCGAGATCGAATCCCGGCCGCGGCGGCCGAATTTTCGATGGAGTCGCCAAAAATGCTTTAGGCCCGTTTACTTATGTTTAGGTGCACGTTAAAGAACCCCAGATGGTCGAAATTTCTCGAGCCCTCCACTACGGCGTCCCTCATAATCATATAGTGGTTTCGGACGTCAACCCTAGCAATTATATTATAGGGGAGCTTATTCCGAGCCAAGGGTCTTTAATTAAGGGGCACCAGAGAGCTCAGTACTGGTACCTTAGTTGTTTTGTATACACATTAACGACGTACGCGATTTTCTTAATCTTTCTAATACCATTTTATACGCTCATGGTACACCACTATTTCCATGTCACTTAAGTCCTTAGTAATCTTACTACACAGACTAAACAAATACCTTGAGAAGGGTGTGGAATGGTGCCACTTATATAATTTGGTTTTAAACCCTCTTAAAGCGCACTTTATGGTATTTCCCTGTTAACAAAGGTTTCTGCCGTGCATACCAACAGTAACACTCGGCACTCATCTCCTTCCTACGACAGAGTGTGTGTCGTTGCTTGGCATGAAATTAGGTTCTAACTTAAGATTTACTGATAGTATAGCATTCATTAAGCAAATAACTGATTTGGGCATAAGATGAATCATTAAAGCACAGTAAGTTTTCCCGCAGCATGTATTATTATCATTATAATTTGCGCTGATTCCCAGTTTAGCCCCTGTGGCATTCCTTCTTCTCTATCCCATCTAGCATTCTCCCTGCCAACGTGTAGGGTAGCCAACCAGCAAGTGCTTGGTTAACCTCCCTGCCTCTCCCATACGTCTCTCTCTCCGTAGTTCTCACAAAAGTACACAAATCGCGAGCGGGCACTTCAGTTTACAACCGCCGGCAAAGAGATGCGTCGCCGAGAACACGGCCCTCGTGCTTCAAACGGCCCGGAGGCGAAACACGGAGATCATTCGAGAATCGCATCATGACGCTACCGCATCGCCATCGCGCCCGTCAACTGTCTGCAACCGGCACCGTACGAGCAGGGCTTGTCCTCCTTTCCCGGCTTTTGCATGCCTTTGCATGTACTGTGGGCGGGGGACTCAGAATGAAAGCTCGATAATCTAGACAGTAGCCGATATAAGCGTGCGGAGTCGACGGAGCGGGCAGCAAGAGAGTTGTGAGAACAGCCATACGACCAGCCCCGAAGTGGAAGGAGAGAATTCCCGCGCTATAGACAACGAGTGGAAAGAAGAGTTACTTCAACGCCGTGGACTCCTGACTGGAATCAAGCATTGGAGAATATCAAAGATATTTCGACTAAGAAGCGCACATGGAAGAACTTGAACATGCGCTATATAATGCTTGTATTAGCACTGTAGCGTTAATTATTATTGTTGATCCATTTGCGAATTTATTGCGTTTTAACCAGCCAAGTGTACACTTATATGAAGATTTGAAGCTGCTTGAATTGATAATATACATTTTTTTGGGTGTGTTTTGTCAACTCTAGGCTCTGACTCGGTCTTCGGACCGTAACTGGCGTTCGCTGGCGCACCGATGGACCAACTCAAATTGGCCGAGCTTCCGTACGGTGTTTTTGTCATTTTCATTTTTGTCACTGTTTGCCACGTTTGTCGACAAATTTGTCAAATTTATCGAAATTTGCCACTAGCGTAGCCAGGGAGGTGGGGTTCCCCCGCCTCCCTGGCTACGCCAGTGGACACAAGGACCTTGTTGGTTCTAACGGGTGTTTGCAGCATCTCCACCGGAAGTTGCCGATAATAAGGAGGAATGAAATTGATCATTAGGCGCCTATGATCAGGACCACAACAATGACCTTGCTGAAAACCATACTCACTTTTTGCCATCGTCTGTAACTCCTCTTTCCATTTTCTCTGACCCTCTCTGTTTCATCATGACTAACGATATCTTATACGGAGGAACATGCATAAACTCATACCCTGCGTTGTCCGATCACTTCCGCAGAAATCTTCCCGCGATGAGAAAGCCTCTCCCCTGTCTTCGTACAGTTGACACCAGACACAAGTGATGGCAAGTGTAAGGGGGACGCCCGGAACTTAGCCTATGTTAGAGACGGCTAGATATGGCACATCGCTTAACTTAAAGGAGTACTGACACGATTTTGAGACATCGCAAAAGGGACATTTTTCGTTTCCTTGGTATGCAGTGTCAACGCTGTCCACACACCGGAGTCGGAGAACACGTATAAAATATTTTTATTTGAATTTGAAGTTTTCGCCGCTGAGCATCTGCAAGCCAGCCCACTGCAATGGGCATTATCCCGACGAGTCAAGACAGTTCCCCCGAGTTTGCGAGTTCTGCGTACTTCATGCACCCTAAATCGTAGAAATCACTGTCAGGGTTACTGGACGACAATTCACTCGTCGTTGTTTATGTGCACCACGAGCCGATGACGGATTTACCGCTAGTACTTCGCGAGTTTCTGTATCCCAGTGACGTCGCACTGCTATGAAACGCCACTGAGAAGCCGCCCCCTCGATATCGAAACCGAAAGTGCCTTCTAAGGTAGCGGTAATTAAAATATATACGATGTATTCCCAGGCACAACAATACTCGCTTTAGGTTTCTCGACACCAGTATTTTTATTTAGAGCAACAATCAGAAAATTTTTAAAATTCGTGTCAGTACTCCTTTAATGGCCCCAACTGACCATCGCGGGTAGACCAGTCAGAGCCCCAGTGATGCAGCGAAAGAACGTACGTCTCAGCGCCAACCGCGCGGTGAGACACGTGAGAATACTGAACTGCGCAATGAACGCTTCCAAACCTGCGCGCTTATTGCGCTAACTTGAAGTAATCTTTTCTCGTCAGTACTCCGGTGCGGCCGCTTTTGACCGAAGGACCGACAGATGGCGCCACACAACTTGTCAGCGCGCGACACCCTGTTGGACTTCAACAGGCAGCCGAGCCGCAGCCGCCGCAGCTCCCGGCTCGGGCTCAGAACGAGCGCGGTGGCCCGGCTAGCAGGGACATCGATCGCGCGTGATCAGCTCCGTGTGTTTCTCAGAGCCGGGCCCTTAGCTAAAGGTGTTCGTACTATCGGGGGAAAGGAACCCCCGAGCGTGCTCATGCCAGCAGAAGCGCGGCCGGCGGACCACGCGCCGGGCTGCGTTCCGCGCCGCATGGCACGTCATGCACACTGGACAGCCGGTGGCAGGGCCACCTGTTTGCCTTCGTCCCTTCTCGTGGCTCTGGTGGTGCTCGGATTACCACCGTCAGCACGACCACGCGACCAGACACCGGTAAAAGGTCGGTATTAAATTTCGAACTTCGCGACAGACGACAGGACGCTTCTTTCGGAACTTCATTTGTGGTGTTGCGCGGTCGCACACATTTTTGTCGTGCGTCGCTTGCAAGAATACCATACTGTTCCGTATTATGTACGGTATTCTTGCAAAGTAACGTGATTTCTATTTTGTACAGGCTTCGCGCGTTACTTTTTTCTTTGCCCTTAATCCGCCTAGACTTGTTCTCACAACTTTTTGCACGGAAAATTCGCGTCGATGGATTTGGTGCGCGCCAGCGGACCGTGGCGATGAGTAATCGTGCCTATAAAATATTCACGCGATCTCGATATACAGGCAATTAGTTTTTATGACGAGGGCACTGTGGGCATTCTGCGTTGCTGTTTCTTTTCTTTTACCCTACCACTTTCATGTTTCAGTCCTTCAGTGCACGGAGTTTGAAGAGATAAAATGTAAACCTCTAGGCTTGGCACTCGTGCACTCCGCAATATAGTCACCTGAGAGAGGGTGTTATAATTCGACAGTTTAATTATAAGAAGACCTTAAAATGTCTGTCTGAGGCTCATTTCTGTAGCCAGCTGTATGATCTGGGCTGGGGGAAGGACGAGAGAGAAATAACGAGGTGCAAAGCGTGTGATGATGAGCAAGAAATATGTGAAGCATGTAATTAGCGAGAATACTAAAGGCTGAGCGGATGCCGCTCGTGCCGCCTGAGCATGAAGCTGCACTATCATAAAGCTTCTCTTGGTCGCAATAACAACGTATTTACTGCTGTAGAGTATATTTTACATCGCGGAATATAATTTCAACGATGCGAGTTCGTGTAAAAGCACTTTTTTCCTGGCTTTCAATAACGCAGTAGCTATACGGAACTAATATTTATTAATAATTAGTTTGGATGCACTTCCGATTTACGTTGTCATAAGTTTACTTAGTTCCAGTGGCCTCTAGAATATATAAATTTGAAATAAAACAGTGCACGAAGAGCAAGTCCGTGTCAATTCGGCTTTAGTGTTCTAAGTGTCATGAAGTACATTAATGGTTACGTAATGAATTTAACGTCTGTGGCGAGGGTTGTGCACTGAATGGAGTTTATGCATTTATTATTATTATTATTATTATTATTATTATTATTATTATTATTATTATTATTATTATTATTATTATTATTATGATATATCGTTTTTCTTACATATTATTTATTTATTTATTTACGTACTTACTTACTTACCATATCTGATGCTCTACTTTCTTTAACCAGTCGACGTTTGTCGCCATAACATTAAAAATGATGCGGTTTCTCGCAAGACGACGGCCTGAAAGCGTTAGTACTGCATTAGACAACTACACAAAGTAATTGAAAACATTGTTCATACTTTTATCGGGCGTATATAATTGCAGTAAAAATTCACTTACTAATAAAATTAACAAGTGCGGGGTCATGCGCGCACAGGAAAGCATGAACAGGTCGCACATGATGACCGCAAACATATACCAGTGTCCCAACACCGGCGTGATCAACAGGACAAAGAGAGAAAAGCTTCGACATGCCTAAGAAACTTGGAGATAACGCGGCCTCCAGCATTAAGCGCTACTCGTCTTATCTTAATTCCCCTTCCTCCCCCGCTTAGCCTTCTTCGTACGCTCTGGACACTTATGCGATCAGCCGCGCGGGGAGCTAGTGCAGCCGCCACATCGGGCTGCTAGAACTAGAGGAGGCGTACTACGCTCGCCTGCCCTCACCCATAGGGAAGTGCGGTAAGGTCCCGACTTCCCTACACAGGGAAGGGGGTGATCCGGGACGGATCGTGGTTTAATGCGAGCGCTGTGCCCGTGCTGGGGTGGGCGGGAAAGGTTCAGGATATCGCGGCCATAGCTGGGGGATAGTTGAGCGCGCACAATAGTGGGGGCTGTTGCAGGTGAGATGTCTCCTCCTCCTCCAGTCAGCGCGGTCGTTTGCTGCTGAGCTTGGCCGAGTTCTGCCGGCCGCGACCGTGCTGTGCGTGCTCCGCGCAGCTGAACGCAGAAGAGCCCCATGCGCCGCATCTCGCAAGTAATGTGTGCCGGATGTAAAGGCTCAGCAAACACAGCTGGCTGGTTGATTCATGTGCGCCGTCTTTTCGCGCGAATATGGTGCCATCACCGAGATTCAAGGCTCTTTAAAGGGCAAGGCGACGCGATGCATTTGCGAATATTTGTATGCGCTGTTCATCATGCCAGCTTTGGGACAGTGGGTGCTCGCTGTCATCGAGCGACACTGTTTATGCTTGCCTGTGCGCGCGTGACATCGTATTTGCGAAGCTCATTAGTAGGCGAATGTTCATTGAAATATATGATTCCAAGACTGGATTCCAAGAGAAGGCAAACGCGCCATAGGGAGGGAGGCAGAAAGAGGTGGGCAGATGAGATTAAAGAGTTTGCGGGGATAACAAGGCCGCAGCAAGCACAGGACCGGGTACATTGGCGAAACATGGGAGAGGCCTTTGCCCTGCAGTGGCTGTAGTCAGGCTGATGAGAATGATGATGATACACTCTAAAAAAAAACAATCGAGTATTTGGGGAGTATTTCTGCCACACAACAATAATCGTCATCCACCTCGCGTACTTTCCTCGCGTTATCACCGCGGTCCCGGCAGTTCCCGGTCACGAACGGCGCGCGCATTATCAGCGTGACATGGCATTCTTGATAGAAAAGTGACGAGAGCCGGGTTTTTAAGACGGGAAACGCGAGAAAGCCAGATGACGATTATTGTTGTGTGGCAGAAATACTCCCCAAATAATCGATTTTTTTCTTAGAGTGTATATATGAAGATGGGCAGTGGTACAACAGATGCCCCACAGTGTTATCTATGAGCTAGACTATAGTTTCAACGACTGTTGGCTATTGTAATATGTAATGAATGTGCAATTGCAAAGGCGACAAACTTTTAAGGGAAATTGAAAAAGATTTGTTTGGCTGAATAGTGACCTTTTCGAAAAGTATTTGGCAGTTTCACTGGCGTGTAAAACGTTTGCATGTGCCTTACAGTCGCCTCCAGCAGACAAAAAGAAAGATTAAGAAACAGGGGCATCGACCGTAAGAGAAGTGAGTTAAATTACAGGGTCTTTAGCGGTACCAAAGCAACTCGGGTTATAAGAAACGTTCGCGGTCAATTTCGACCATAGCGGTTCATTTCACGTGGACCAGTGTTGTTTCGTTCGGGCCGCATCGGAATGCACCAAAACACGATATGGCAGCAGTACGAAATAGCCATTGGGCCAGCGGGGTGAGTCAAGCTTGACTAAACCCAACTTTCTGTTGCTGTATAGTTTGCAATAGGTCATGGCCTGGTGCTCCTTATCTCCGAAGTAAAGAACTAAAGTGGCAGTGAATTTCAGTGTTTTGAAATATTGCTCAATGCCGAATGACGTTTTAATTTAAATCAGATAATACACGCTTGTTTGGGGAAATAAAGGCACTCTGATGGACATGACGTTGATAAGTATGAGATTTGAGAAGCAAAAAGCAGTATATGCTTGCCCAATGGGCCGTTCACAGCACACACGTCTGATGGCGTCATGTCGAAGTATCCGGCGCCGGGCTATTCAAGGAAGCCACCATCCTTCCTAGTCACAAAAAAAAAGGATTCAACAGCTTGAAATAGAACTCATTCACTTTCGTTATGCTAGGAGCTGATGACAATGTATACCACCAGAGCTGACGGGGTATTGATCTTCTGCATGCGGTTACGTCTTCGAGTATACACGGCCTCCTCTAAAACGATGTTCTTCCTTCTGCGGTTTGAGCTAAAGACGAATTCCCGAATGATATTTTGCGCATCCTGAACGCGCCATCTCTTCAAATATTGTCTTTCACAAAGCAAAATTACACAAAAATCCGCTTCTGCGTTACATTGCACATTGCATCAGGTAAAAAGGCACAGTTTCGCCGCAAGGGCGAATAAATTAATCCGATAGCACCAAATTGGAATGCTGTACGAACACTAGCGGCTAACTACTTCATCATCCGACCTGGCGTAATTCAACATATCGCTGCCGTAAGAAAACGCGGCCGCTGTGGCGAGCGAGGTCACCTTCGGGCTGTCTATTGCTTCAACGCACACTGAGCGGTCAGAACACAGTACGCAGGTATGAGTCATCTGTTGAGACCTGTCCAGATAGGGCGCGCCCGACCGCTCCCGGCTGCTCAAAGCACGCAGTTGCTGCCGGAGCCGCGCAGCCCCCTCCCCATCCGAGACTGCCCCCCCCCCCCACATTTCCCGGGCTTTTCACGCTACGGAAGGTAGCCGACGAGTTTACTATAAAGCCGCGTACGTTGGCTGCGCTCTCACGCTTTCACTCGCACATAGAACCTACGACGCGCGGGCTTATGTTATCGTCCTTGGACCTTACACGGAACCTCACGGCGACGGAAAAAATGCGCCTGGATTGCCCATGTAATTGCTATAGTAATAAAAATAAAGTGAAACAATGGACAAGTGAAATGAACGGGCCCCAACTCAACTGAGCGTAGCGCGACAACATAGGAAAGTGGAGTCAAACTGATTGTGGGGGTCAACGAAAGAGATTATTTGGCTAAAGAGCAGCGTAAACCTAGTGTATGGTATGAAAGTAATGTGTCCGGTAACATGTTCACTTGTAAGGTGCATGCATTGGCGTGAGGATCAGCACACATGATATATATATATATATATATATATATATATATATATATATATATATATATATATATATATATATATATATATATATATATCAGAAGGGGAGACTAGAGAAGCAACTAAACAAAGCGAATCCTCTGAGCCTATTAGGATGCGTTATGACGAGATTGTAACTGCAGTTTCAGCGGAATGTGTCAAGTTTGGATGTTTAATTCTCCTAAATACTTCTTGAATTGGGCAATCATGGAGCATTATCAGATAGATAGCACCATCAACAGGCGCATGTTCCGCGTCGAGACCATACCGCAATATTTCAAAACTTTTGAGCCTTTACGCCCCCATGCAGCGTGATTTGGCTTCGAATATCAGCAGAACGTGACATATTTTCCCTGCCTTATAGCAAAGCTAGCACATAGACTGGTAATGGAATGTCTGCGAGTGCTGTGGCCCTCGTAAAAACCATAGGCTGGTCAGGTAATACGTTATCGTGCAGTCAGTCGGTGACGCCGTAAGCTGCCGCTAACTAAACACGTAATCCACGTGCCTGTGCCATTTTATGTATTTCGAATCAATGAGCTGCCATATAAATCTATTCTGTCAAAATGGCTGCGGCATCGTGCCAAATTAAGCTGTCATCCTGTGCGTTATCGCGCAATCAGTCGGTGGCGCTATAAGCTAAGTCACTGAACACGTAATCCACGTACTGTGCCCTTCCATGTATCTTGAATTGATGAACGGCCATATATATAGGTCTATTCTGGCGAAATGGCTGCGGAGTCGGGCCAAATTGCACTGTCATCCTATGTGGTCATGCCGCAACGTCTGCTTGCGCGGGCGTCGATAATACGCCATCGGTGTAAAAAAAAAGTGACGCGTGCGCACGCACGCACGCACGCGCACACACACACACACACACACACACACACGCACACACACACACACACACACACACGGATGAACGCACGCACGCTGGACTGAAACCCGCAAATGAGACGTACGCACTGGTGCAACTGGTGCATTTCAAAGCGCGCTTTGAAATGCAGCAGTGCGTACGTCACTTTTGCGGGTTTCAGTCCAGCCGCGAAGAAGAAGACTTTTGTGAAACAAGCAAATAGATTGTCGCATTCACAAATGGCGAATTATTTACCATTTGTGTAAATTATGATGGAATTATCCTATTTCGCTATTTTGTTGTCATCAAAGCAAGGATTCAAGAAGAAGAAGAAGAAAAGAAACCCCGGCTTGGTATTTTTAAGCTAAGCTTACGTATGCACGACAACGCCCACTTGGATTTCTATAACGCCCCACAAGATCAAAGCACTTAGAAAACCGGGCGCCCATGCGTAATGCCCTTTCGCCACATTTGCAGTCAGCACAAATGCACTCATTGAAAGAACGCGCCTGACCTACCGTGCAGTCGTATCCTGTTTTTACTCCTACAATTATTTTCCTGCTTTACTTGCTGCGTCTGTTCTTATTTAGCTCCAAGAAAGAGGTTTTGTAGGACGCGGCAACGGCGTCGGAACTTCGCGCTGGGATAAGACGAAGAAGCACTGGGGAGAGCGGCGAAAGCAGCAGATTATTGCGGTTTCGTTTGCCAATAAGTGAACGCCTCTTTTCGCTTCCAAGGACTTTCCAAATGGAGCCGTAACGAATTGCTGATCAAAAATCTGCTCTAACGGTCAATAGACGGCACACAAAGGAAAATACGACCTTTGCTAGATTTTCTTTTTGAAATTTCTCGCCGGAATCTCGAAAATTCATTCTTTCGAAAAACTAGCTTTTCGGGGCGTTTTTTCCCCGCCGCATTAGGAACGGCTGCAGAAGATAAATAAGAGGCAATATCACCGAACTCGATGCCCGTTTTATTGATGATACTCTAAACGACACAACTGCTCATCAGCTTGCTTGCAGAGTTAATGCATGAAGTCGATGTTTTGACGGAAAGCCCGTCTGGTCGAGAAGTAACGTCTTAAAAAGTGAGAGAGGGACACCGACCACGAAAAAGAATACGAAAAAGACGTTTAGGCTGCCTTGACCAGAGCTTTGTCCACAATCCAGATTGTGAACAAGGTTCCCCTAAGGGAGCTGAAACGTCTTCTTCCTTTTCTTTTTCGTGGTCGGTGTCCCCCTTTTTCTTTTTAAGAGTTAATGTATGTTTTTCATTAGATCACTATTGGGACTTGTTTGCGTGATGGCTTTTGTAAACATCGTGAACGGAACTTTTCGGGGAGAATATGAAGTGTTACACGTATACATACATGTTGGCACCTCTGGTAGGCTTAACCTCATTAAATTAATTAAATCAAGGGGCTTTACGCGCGAATGCCACGATGTGATCAGGAGGCACGCCGCAACCTGCACCAGAAACTATGCAGCGTATACGGGTGTTCTGTAAATGGTCGAAGGTAAATTGTAAATGGTCGAGTAATTATTCATATAGTAATCGCGTAACTGAACTGCCTAAAACTATTAAACAGCACTTAATTGTTATTCACGTAAGGCAATAACAATTTTGTATATGTGGGCATAACATTAAGCATGCAAATTTAATCGCGTTGCGAATTACCATGATTTAATTGGCCAAATGCGCATGTGTAATCTATGCCAGCTAATTGCGAGTGTGGCGGCTAACCCACAGCATTAAAATCTTCCATCTCATCTCTTGGTCGTCGCCCTCTCTCTGTACCAAAACTTATCTTCGTATCTATTTGGGCGTATTTTGTCGAAAAATAAGCTCGGTCATATAATAATAATATCTGGGGTTTAACGTTCCAAAACCACGATATGATTATGAGGGACGCCGTAGTGGAGGGCTCCGGAAATTTCGACCACCTGGGGTTCTTTAACGTGCACCTAAATCTAAGTACACGGGCCTCAAACATTTCCGCCTCCATCCAAAATGCAGCCGCCGCGACCGGGATTCGATCCCGCGACCTTCGGGTCAGCAGTCGAGCGCCATAACCACTAGGCCACCGTGGCGGGGCAAGCTCGGTCATACGCAGTGCGCCTTTGAGTACAGCAGTGATTATGAACGTGTTTATAGTAAAATACTTCATATGAATGCCTGTCTCGTTCAACGGCATTTCCTGCCAACTTCAGTCATGGTCTAATGGGTCATCAGACCATGACCATTTGGCCTCAGAAAAGACAAGTCGCTGTGCTCAGAAAACCGGCTTAGAAAGGGAGAGAAATATCGAAAGAAAGGAAAACGACAGACACGAAGGTTGATTAGTCCGGACCTCGGTTACCCTATACATGAGGAGGGGAAAGTGGTTATGAAATAATGTAACAGAATGAGAGAGGAACAGAGTCTATGACGACACCATAATGTCGTTATGATAAACAACAATCAAACCACCTTACTTCACGGCCTATGCGTCACTGGGTATGCGTCGCACTTCGAGGGAAAAAAAAAAGTGTTCCGGTGCAGGTCGAAATTGAGCCCGCGTTATATATGTGTTTACACGAGCGCTATGCGCGGATTTCTTGGTGGCGCAGCTAGACGGGACAACGTGTTAGTAAAGTAATAGGAGCCATAAATGCTAGACTACATCATATGTATGACATGCTCTACGGCATTCAGCATATGCTGTACAGAAATGACTAGGAGGGCGCATTCATGGCTCACAGGTCGATGGCCGCAGCTCAGGAACGCTTGGGACAAATAAAAAAATAAAAAAATGCGGGCAGTTCGCACTAAGTCGCGCGAAGCTTGGTACAGCGAAGCACGGGCCCTTCGCCACTCGTACTCCCCGTCGAGCGACACGTCTAGCCAGTGGCATAGCCAAAGGGGTGGCACACCGGGCCCGTGCCCCCCCCCCCCCCCAAAAAAAAAAATAATTTTCGAAAATAATTTTTGAAATTCCTTATTGATAGCTGCGTTCACATTTGGTCGTACGGCAGATTCCTCGTTGAACTACCGCAATGACAGCAATGGGGAAGAAGAAAGAACAAAACTTTATTTGCGCAAGACTTCGTTGCCTCTAAAACAAGGCAACGCTGTGTGGTCCTTCAAAAATTATTTTCTTCCTTAAAGCGAAAATTGTAATGATAAAGCTTCCCATATAAAAAGAACTATTTATTTCCTTTCGATTGAGATATAAAGGAGATTTTTAATTGTAGCTCCACGTGGTGTAAATCGCGTGTCAATGTGGACCAAAATGATGATTTTCTCTAATTTGTGATTTTTTTCTCGTAAAATTTAGAAGCATCAGCGGTCTTAAAATATTTTTTAACGCAAGATATACGGTATGTAGAGTAAATATTCATTACTCAGATATTCATGCAGAGCATAATCTTATAAGGCGAAAAATGCAAACATTGAACCTTTTGGTATATTTGCTGGAGGTGCGTATGACTGAAAAACTATAAAAGTATTACTGAGTTGCGAACACCTTACACAAACGTACCCTTTTCTTAATATCGAAGCCAAATTTGTTATTGAAACAAGAAACGATACTCTCAGAATAATTTTTCTGACAAACAATACTCGGGTGATATTTCGCGAAATTCGGGAGGCTCCCGCGTGGCCAAAATTTTTTTTCACTCGGAAATATTCTAAATCAGCGCGATGTTTTTCGAGCACATTTGTGATGGTCGCCAAATGGCTTACCCACGCATCACCCATATATATATATATATATATATATATATATATATATATATATATATATATATATATATATATATATATATATATATATATATATATATATATATAAAGCACCTATTCATCACAGGCGAGATTAAACGAAGCGTAGAAAACTGCCCCTGCATTGATAATGCAATATACCACTATCTAGCGATGGCTGAGGGACGGAAGAACATGTCGCAGTTGGCGTACCTAATGCGTGTCCGTGCTTTATACGGGCCGTGTAGGACCTCTGCGAGTGTGGCCGAGAAAATACAATAACTACGTGTATTGAGTGAAGCGATGAAAGTTCATAGAAATGTAATTACGGTATGGTGGCACATTTTCATCCCAGTGAAAGCGACCTGGCCTTCTTCCGTGCTGCAACGCATCTCATCACGACCAGTTGAATGGCGCATCACTGCAGAGAACAACTATGAAGCTTTTCTCTGATGGGATGATTCGTATTTTGTCGGATCACCTGTAGCTTTTTCGAACGAACGCAATGTTGGACGTATACCTACTTTTCCATAGTACTCGTTTTCGAAGAGAATGATGCGTATAAGAGTGGCTTACTGCAGATAAGTACAAGCGCATTATCAAAGTTGTAGTAATGAAGCCGTCTCAAAACCTGGCTACCTGGGAGCGCTCTTTGAGCCCCCGCGGCTTTGTTCAGAAAGGTGGATTGCATTAGAAAACATGGCTCGACACTTCAAAGCGAAAGCTGGCGAATCTCCTGGGAGCAAATGTATCGCGATGTCTGCGTTGTGAGACAGAATTTGCATCTAATCAACGTGTTGACTGAGGCGCACAATATTCGGAACATCATGCAGAGCACGCGTTCCATTAATGAGTCTCATTAGTTTCCGTGGAACTTTGTCACTTGCTGGAAAAGTAATGGCGCCCTTGGCTCCGCTGTTACTCCGTATACGAGTGCGCTACCAACCAACTATCCCTGTTGCTGCGATTACTGCCCGGATTACCATTCAAGAACTCACGTAAGCTGTTGAATTTATTACTGAAGCATTATACGCTCATGACGCCGGAAATCCAGCGTCCGTCCGGTGTTCGTCGGCTTTAACATTATTAGATGGCATGAAAATTCACGTGACAAAGTGATGACGTAGGTTTTGGGATCATTTCGAAAATTTAGTTGACCCACGTTTAAAGCCGACCTGATCCTATCGCAAAGTTGGCTTGGTCCACACCAAAAATTTCGGCAGCCTAGCCTCAAAATTGTTTTTTTTTTCAATTAGAGAGCATGACCGAGTTCTCAAGCGATGCGACAATGTCACATGGCATGGGCAACGGTGTAGTATGACCTCGCCAGCCGCGCCTCTCTGTTTCGTACGTTCCGTGCTGCTTTCGAATTCAGTGCACGTAAGCAGACTTAAGTGCCTCTAACCTTCTTCCCTCTACCCCTGCTCATGCTGCTGTTTTGTTTAGATCGCACTTGCTTTCAGATTATAAAGCCGTCGTTATGCCGAAGTGAAACTTTCTTCGCACACTTACGCCCAGATAGACGGTGTTGGCAATTCCGGTGACAGACCGCTCATTGCTGAAAACACAGTAACTTTGAACTTTTCGGTGTTTAGAGTATCCTGATTAAGCTATGCCACCTTTTTAAATAATTGCTTATTCCTTCGTGAGAATGTTATCTTGCCTTCATCACTGCAAACTGCAAACAATAGCGTCATTATGCCTCGCTCCTTACTTTAGCTTGGACGTATTCAGCTCATCGATACGGTGGCCTTTTTCGGCGCACCTCATTCCGTCTCCTGCTCCGAGGTCAGCAAGATGGTTTATTCCCCTCCGTAGTCCTTGTATGTCTACGCCGGACGTGTTCGACAGCAGTAAGTGCCCTCCCGAGTACTATACAGCGTTTCTGTTTCTTAGCCTACTTCGCTTGTGATCGTCTATACGTTTAATTGCCTTGATTGCCAACAAACCCCTTTGGGCCACACGTCGACGAGCCCGTGCCCGGGCCCGGTCCCCCCCCCCCCCCCCGAAATTTTTTTTGCTATGGCATACACAGCCCAAAATGACAAATGACCACATCTGCCTGCCTGGCCCCCACTTCAAATCAAGGAGGTGCCCCCCCCCCCCCTCCCCGAAAAAAATTTCTGCCTACGCCCCTGCCCTGTAGGTACTGTAAAGAAGGAAGATAAGAAACCATCTGGTTTCGTGTCTTTTTCGAAGGCCTTCTTTTTTCAGTGCAGCTGAACGATTACGAGGACGCAGAGAAGGCCCCACGGAGGGAGATTGGCAGCGCCGAGAGGGTCTTTGACCTCGTTCCATTGTGCTTGAAGGAACGCATCGTACGGCAGCACTCCGTACATGACATGCAGGCATGATTTGTTCCCACCCACGCACCCGGCCATGGCAGCAGTCAAGACGTCGCACTGTTGCTGCAGGCGTTCTCACTAAATACGTACCTCAAAAGCGACATAAAAAAATTTGGGGCAGCTAAGCACTAGTGGTGCGAAGACTGAGGAAACAGCGTAGCTGGTCGCGCTCCCCCCCATAGGCGTGCGCACAGGGGGGGGGGGGGGGCAGGGGGGGCGGCCGCCCCCCCTAATCACCCATGAGGGGGGGGGGGCGCAAAATCTGCCCCTTACATTGACCCTTCTAGTCACCTAAGAGGGGGGGGGGGCGCAAAATCTGCCCCACACATTGACTTAGTAGGGTGGGGGGGGCGGTGCGACGAACCTTTGCCCCCCCCTAATGGGGAACCCTGCGCACGCCTATGGTTCCCCCTTTTTTCTCTCCACCTGACCCTCATATTCAGTCCTCCTCACTCTCACTTCCATTCCCCACATCCTCTTACTTTAGCATTCTGTACATGGCTATGCAGGGCTTCATCCTCTCCCCTCATCCTTTTCCTGCTCCTCACATCACTCATCCTCACTGTCACTTCCCTTTCCCACCCCCTTGCTGTACTATACTATCAAAATACTATACTGTGCTTCACCCTCTTTCCTTCCGTCTTGTCATCATCCTCACCCTCACTCCCCTTTCCCCCCAGCAACGCATTTATACACTCTAAAAATCCCATGCTTACCTAAGCGTGAATTTTCGAAATTTTTACACGCTTACGGACAACGCCTATAAGCGTTGACCGGCGACATCCTCTTCACGCATGCCAGGCGTCACATGGGCCGCTTTTCCCACGTTTATATTGGCGTGACCGTTGTTCACGCTTAAAGACGGCGCCGAGGATCTGCGCCAGAGGAGGAAAGAGACGGAGTGGGGCGAGCCCCACTCCCTCTCCTGTCTCTCCTTGGGCGCAGATACTAGCCAGCTTGAAGCAGCGGTCGCTGTCGGCTTCGGTCGCTTCCCCGAAGCGAGCTTTGCTCACAAACCTGTCCTTTCCTCTAGACCTTGGCAGTAGGCAGGCGAAGTAGGTGCTGAATGTTCTGCATAGAGATTGCGCAAGACACTCCCGCCGTTGACACTGAAACTAATTCATTAACAAGCGGTTTGGGTAAGCCCTGATCGACAATTTCGTCTGTAAACAAGCCCTATACCTATTTCTTCGCACAAAGGGGTAATGCCCTCTCAAAAACGCTGTGCCGCGCCTTGCGTTCGAAGATAGTGAACCATGACCACCCTATATTAAATGATAGGACAGCATTCCCAGAATTTAGGTTTCCGCGTTGTCCAAAATACATTTTCATATTATTTTTCCGTGGCGTTCTATCAAGCAAACACGAAGATTGTAAGCAGCAAAAGAAATACGACCCATATATTTTTTCCTTTTACTTGTGAAATATAAACTCCCTCAAAATGCGATGGAACGAAGCAATGGCTCAAAGAAGTTGCAGAGCTGACACCTGAAATATTTTCATAGTGCTTAAGACGTCGTTTCTTTAAATCCGCAACGCGGTAAGCAAGTTCTTCAATCTTGTGTGGGCCCATGACACTTCCTTGCTCGAGCCCGGCTTGACGACTGATTGGACGAAGCCAAGCAATTGGCCATACACTGCCGGATACGTTAGGTCTTTCATGTAATACATGCATAAGCACATGACTAGTGCCTTCTCTGGAGAGGTCTCTGCCCTCATTTGAATGGTCTCCTGTTCGCTGCCGCAGATAAGGGGCTTTCTTTCACCCCAAACAATGCACGGTCCAATGTAATCACTTGGGGGCGTCTGTAAAAAAAAAAAATATTTCCTTAACCAAACCTCAGTGCTATAGGTGGAAAAGACACTTCAACTACACTGTTAAGGTAACCAATGATCGCTTGCTTTTACAGCAGATAACAAAACAGAGGACAGAAGAACGACACAGACACAGCGATATGTCCACACATGGGCTGTGTCTGTGTCGTTTTTCAAAGCTCTGTTTTGTTAACAAGCGCGCTAAAATAGAAAAATGGATTCCCAACTCGCCCAAGAGTATACACATCATTCAGAAATGCCCGTGTCACAATCGAACACGGCAAGGCTTCCACGGATGGAGTGGCCGTGCACCGCGCGACATGAAGAGCGGTCTTTTGCACGACAGCGTCGATTGTGTTGTTACAAGTTCGAACCAATACGGCGTAAGAACCTTAATACTCCAGTAACCACGTTATAAATCTTGAAAATATGCACGGTGTAGAAAGCACAATGGTAACTCTGAGCTCGCCACTGAAACCCGTTTTTAAATGTCACTCGGTGCGGAGAACTGGAGGGTGAAACTAATGAAAGAGATGTCGTTATGTTCGCGTCATAAACTACACATGAAAGATGCACAAGCAAGGAATGCCTTTCAAGAGACGAGTCATCATTGAAAGCGCAGCTGTAAATAAGCGAGGATGCAGGTGACGAGCACGAAAAACGAAGCTGTCAAAAGAAAAGAGGCACACGTTTTCGAAAATGAATTGCTTTAACGCGCTGTTAATATAATTTTCCGTTCGGTACTTCACCACAACAAACACAAAATGCTCTGAGAAATTCACTGCATGGTCTGGCTCAAAAGATGTTTGTAACATAAGGGCGAATATTCTTCTTTTTTTCTGGTTTTGGGACGTTAAACCCCAGATATTATTAATATTCTTTTTTCAACACAGTTGATGCTCCCCTAAATGGTTGTCGCACTCCGCTAAACAAAATGCGTCGTTAAGGCACAATTCGCAACTCACATGTGACAAGCAGACACGAGAAGGCGTTGTAAGTCATTTGTTTGCTCCCATTGAATACGAGCGAAGCGTGACTAACGTTCTTACCTATATATTCCAGTCGCCCATGAACGGCAGGTGCGTGGCCACAGTAAATACACCATCCGAATGGAAAGGCCGCTCCTGACCCGTCGGACCTCGGTGGATTTTTTCTCATAAACTCGGAACAGTCACAGTCCGTGTACTTGCACTGCCCGCGTTGCACGCCGAGAATATCTTCTGAAGTGAACATGGCGATACAGACGCTCTTCGGCAGTGTGGCTGGCGAGGCAGCCTCGCGAAATAAAGTTCGGTATTCCTCGCAACAGGCGCGACGACCGCGGGGAGAACGCGTATGCGCATGCGCCCCGCCACGTTCGTCGTTGAGACTGCGCATGCTTGCGCTTCGTGGCGACGGCGCGGCGGCGGCTTGTCGTGGCATATCGCGACTTCGCGTGATGGTGAGTATCTACGCGTGAGCTCCGCGGGATTGTAAGCGTGCGATTTCCGCTCCTCACGCGTACACGGCTCGCTCACGCTTGCACATGACTGAACCACGGCATGCAGCCTTGCTTCCACGCTGACCTGAAGGGACCTCACGCTTATTTTCGGTCACGTGGTGCTTGAAACGTCATCCACAGCTCATTTACATGAGCATCACGCTTCAAATAACAGTTTGGCGTGATATTCAGCGTGGGATTTTTTAGAGTGTATGGTTCCCACAAATGCTTGTACTCTGTAGTGGGGCGTGCCCGATTCCTGTGGCGCATACCCGCCAAATGGTTTTTCTTGTCCGCGGATTACACCTTACGCCCGGCTTTAACAGTTCCGCGGTTAAAATTCATTGTAGCTCCCACAAAGAAAAGTCCCACAAGTAAAAACACGCCTAGCGGGCGGCCAGTGTGCGTTCTCGAGTAAATAGCGAGCTTTAGTACTGTGTACGTAGCGTCCGTAAAGGCGTTGCGTACTTAAGAACGCTGCGTTTCACATAGTGCGCATGTGCAGAAGAGCTGCGTACGCGTTCTGTGCTAAACGTGGCGTTCTTACGCCGTTACGGACGTTACGTACGCTGTACTGAAACTCTAATGTCTGCGCTCAAAGTTACAATGGATTCGCAATTTCAACTCGCTCACATCAGGGATAAAAGTCACAAAGCTCTTAGTTCGTATGTGTTCTTTGCCATTGGTCAGCCGGTTTCTGTAATGATGTGCCCAGCATCTGGATTGCGCGAAATTTCCCCTTAAAATTCCTGCAAAAGACGTTTTTGTGAATGCAGGCCCACTGCTTCATCGACAAAAAAAAAAAAAAAAAGAAAACAGACCGACAACGTTATAAGAAACGTACTCATTACAAATTCAAGTTATGCAAACAGGGGCATCATTGCAACATATTCAGCAGATACAAGTAAAAAAGCAGTAACTGTATCTCAATATGCTAGTATAAAAGCTTGTTTCTAAATTGTACCAAGCTCAAGTTAGGGCGCGACGTTTGCGCGGCTGAGCTATGCGTTGGTAGGGGCAGACGGGGCAGACGCTGTCCGCGAAGGCGGTTTGTCGCCGGATTTGTCGCAGGACACGTGCGCGCATTCGCTCCTCATTCGGCCCAGAGCACTGCTAGTCGGCAATAGTTACATTGTGACGCACCACAGATGCAATCCGAGAGCTTGGCGCGTGCGGCAGTGTTGTGGTCGTGGATGCCCCCAGTTGCAATAAGAGCAGTGGCGCCGCTGGACGTTGTTTTGGAAGCCTATTTGCTTAAAAGATATTACGAAAGAATTCGCGGTCCTTATTCTCAACGTTTCTATTGCGTAAGTGGGACGCCCATTTGGTCACTGCCAAGATGGTCGTCTCGCTGTTGCACCGATCGCATCATGGCTGGCTAGCATTCAAGCGCTGCCCGGTCCAAAAGCGCTGTTATCCAAGACAAGCATTGTGAATATGATCCCTGATTGCGAAAACAGACTCGTGCGCGCGCACGCACGCACGCACGCACGCACGCACGCACGCACGCACGCACGCACGCACACACACACACACACACACACACACACACACACACACACACACACACACACACACACACGCACACACACACACACACACACACACACACACACGCACACACACACGCGCGCGCGCGCTATCGTTTTTTCAATTGCTAGCTTGCCTTCGCTTCTCGATGGAGACGTATACACAGTGCCGCAAGGAAAGCCAAAGTGCAAACGCCCTCTCTCTCTTTGCATCTACCTCGAATTTTCGCTCACGACCAACGCTGCTCTTTCGCTCAGAACCAATGACGCCGACGCCGCCGACAGCGGAATTTATGCGAAACGAGCTCTTTGACGCTATCGCGTCAAAAAAAAAAAAAAAAGATGTACAGTGAAATCTCGGTGATACGAATCTCACGGGACCACCGAAAATATTCGTATCATCCAAAATTCGTATCACCAGAAAGCATGGAAAATTAGCATGCGGCAAAAGAAAGCTGGCGTACATTTTCATTTATTGTTTTTCAGGACCGCTCTAACGTCAGGAAGAACCCTGAATGATTGTCAGTTAAGTTTTTAGATGTCGACAATCATACCAGCGCTCGTAAATATACGGCCCTTAAGCGCGTATTTAATTAATGAACCACGTGCGTTTTGACCCATTACAGCGGTAGCCCCTTCCAAATTTTAGTAACCTTTTTTGCATGACAGGGGAGTACTGCAGTGAAAGTAACAAAAGAAGCGCTTTGACGCGATGTATCAAGACCACAAAATTGCAGAACCACGGTCCTGTGTTATGATTTTGTTATCGCGGAGGTGTTGGGGATGTTCTTTGGGAGTTTTACGGCCGTTCCCGCACGAGTGCGACCTCAACGGTCGCGCATGTTGACGTTGTGAGACCTGACTGTTGACGTTGTGAGATGTTGACGTTGTGAGACCACACATGCACGCACGGCGCATGTTGACGTTGTGAGACCACACACGCACGCACGCACGCGCAGACACACACACACACGTGTTTCCCTAGGCTGCCGGACAGCCTTTGCACGCAATAAAATAAAAAAATTACACCATCTCCCACTAAAGAGAACCATGCGTGGATGCGAAGCAGCGGGGAAATAGTTCGCTTGAGCGAGAGATGGTGTAATTTTTTTTAGGAGCTGGCTCGCCAGGTTCTTAAGCTGGGGCGATGTCCCGCGCCGTAAGCTGCATCCATCCATTCAAAGCGTCGTGGAACGCGAAGAGGAACGCTACGCGCGTCGTGTCTTCCCTCTAGCCAGGCCGTTAATTCTCACAGGACGAGCGGGGAAAGCGGTCGACAGGCGCGCGAGAAGGGGGGGGGGCGTAGGAGAGGAGAGAGAGGGGGAGGGGACACGCATGCACTGGCGCTCATCGCGGCGTTGCGCAGGAGAGAATGAGGCGCGCGAGAGGGAGGGGGGGCGTAGGAGGTGGTGGTAAACATTTTATTCAAGAAACGCACAAGAGAGCTGCCGTGTGCCTGAGTGGCAGTCCCTAGTCCGTAGGCAAATGTACTAACTGTATAAGCCAGACTCCATTATCACTCTCGAAAAGAGAATTGAGAAATGCTCTTTGGAAGGAAGGTATCTAGGTGCTGACACGTGCTTTAACGTTGCGTGTGAATATATTTCCTTTCTGTGTATCAATAAGAAAACCTCGGCCCCTCGGCGCTGCTTCGCCTTGCTAAAAGTGTCCCCATGTTGGGAAAAAAAACTGTCTCGGCGGTCGTACACGTCGTTCCATCTGCTCTTTGTTGACATCGCGGCTACGTGATCTATCTCGCTAAACAGCAGCGCAGTGACAGTTTAGAAATGGCAATTTAGGCTGACGTCAGTGCTGCTTTCCAGTGAGTCATAATGGTATTTAGCGCAAACACTAGACAACAGACAAAGGAGAAGACGTCTACAAAGGAGAGGACAACAAACAAAGGAGAGGCGCTGCGTCGAGGTTCTCTCCTTTGTCTGTTGTCTAGTGTTTGCGCTGAATACCATTATGACTGACCTATTCCAACTCGCCCAACATGCAACGTTGTTGAGTTATATTTCCAGAGAGTATTTGGTGCAGAATATACCCTCTTTCCAGCGAGCACGTCAACGAAGACTCATGTTTGCAGTGATTATCATTTGGGACATTAAAAAATGTATGGACATAAGACGCAATCACAAGTGCCACGCATGTATCGCGCATTCTGAAACATCAAACTTGAAGTGTACGCCAATTCACTACAAAATAAGCACTTCACAAAAAGAAGCTCGTATCTACCGCAGATCTAGCGTAGTTCAAAAAAGCAAGTTAGCAAGACCGGGTGGATTAACAGCGTGTTTAAAAGAATGGTAGATAATGTTTGTTTTCGTGATGGCTACATGCAATTCTTAGTACAAAGACTTCTGATGAACAGAATGCAATAACAAATTGTGAAAATAACCACAGCCGTCGTTCTGTCCCAGATGCCTTCGCACGTTCGGAGACCATGGATACAATTGCCGAAAAATCACTTTTGAGAAATGCCCTTTCAACTGCTGCTAAAACGTTAGAGTGATGTAGTTCGTCCGCAAACTTCTTAATGTTTGCGAATGCCGGAGCCGTCGATGGCAGTAACATAGCGGGTAACGACATGTTGTGACGTTTTGTCCAACTACAGTACATTTGAACATTTTTTATTGCGATAGCAATTATATGGCCACTCTCGACGGGTTTGTGACATCAATGTTGGCGTCGTCGTTGCCGTCATTTTCCACATAAAGTCCAAATTGATAACACCACCCCGCGCATCGTATGTTCTACCCGCGAGTACAAGCTCGCGAGCGCTGGCGACGAACGCGGCTGAAGCAGAGATGAAACGAGCACGCAATCTTCTTCACACGGAGGGCGCATGCGATAACATCACCCCGCGTGCGAGGCCTGCCTTCGATTGCTCCTCATGCAGAGAGGAAACGCCCGTCCGTCTCTCGTCAGGAGCATGAAGGGACGCTATAGGGAGGGGGGAGGGTTGTGTCGTTCGAAGGACGCGCACTATCTTGACAGACGCTGCGCCGTGCTCCCGACTGGGCTGCAGAAATAAGCGTATCTTCCTCTACATAACCACAAACAACAACATCAGAAGACGGCTTGCAAACTTGCTCGTGCTCTCGCCAACTTCATTCATTCACAGGAAAGAAGAAGCGCGTCTAATGGTTGATGCATGCCATATCGATAATAGCGGTAGCGCATGCGTGAGCCAACCGTCGATTAACTTGAATAAATAAGAAATCGAATGCCTTAACAGTTATCTCCCACGTAGACCCCCACGCGTGCCAGATTCATAGGTACAACTTCTTGCCTGGGCATGCGCAGATAAGTTTCTGTGCCTACTTTCGTTTCCGCCACTGTGCGCCTTTTCAGCTGCTAGTCCGTGTTTGTGGTGTCTTGACTTTTTTCTTGTGTCCGTGTTTGCACACACTGTCTCTTAACAGGAGGTGTTGGTTTTACTATGAGCCGGAGATACCAAATGTGTGTTGAACTATGCACTACACACAGAAGAAAAACCTGATTTCCCGGGTCGTTAGCCGCTATTGCCGCTCATTGAGCAGGCGAGGGCACGCATCATGTAGTGACGTTGTGTTATTACCGCTACGAAAAATTGTGTTTTTTTCGAAGCTGTAATAACACACGGTCACTTCATGACCCCCCACCCCCAACGGCGCCCCTTGATGCTCCTTCGCCCGACGAAAGACGAGCGGGGCGTTTCATTTCTGCTTGAGGAGCCATCGACATCAGGCCTCGCACGCGGTGCGGTGTTATCGCATGCGCCCTTCGTGCGACGGAGATGGCCGGCTCGTTTCATCTCTGCCTCAGCCACGTTTGTCCCCAGCGCTCGCGCGCGTAAAACATACGATGAGTGGGTCAATGTTATAGAATTTGACTTTATACGGAACATGACGGCGACAGCAAAAACCTGTCGAGAGTGTCCATATAATTGATATCGCAATAAAAGAAGTCGAACGTTAACTGTTATACGATGGGAGTAACGCGGCGAAATTAAATGGGACCACAGATACCTGCTCACTTGAAGACAGAAACACGCTTGTATCCTTATCATTGATTACTCGCAGCTGACACAGCTGCGTCTGCAGTAATGTTGAGTGACCGACATTTCGTCGACACCTTTCGGGGCCATGACCTGTTTATAATGTTATTGTGAGGCTTAGAGAATTTTCGGGCCGTCTGGTGTGCCATTTCGGGCCTGCAGGAGCTAGCTGGATTCAGACGGCCGTGGTCGATATTGTTTCCGCCGGTCTTTCAAGTGCACCCGCCATATTGTCAGGAAGTGCGTGATCCGCTAAAAAAAGCCTTATATCCAAGCAGCGACACCGCTTCGATTCGGAGTTGACCTTAAAAGGGGACGCGAGCCACCCTAAGTGGATAGGCCGTGGCACAAATTCGACGCCGTAAGGCGCACGCTTCGAGGCGGACACACGAAAAAGTGGTGCCGGCTGAAGGCACGGCACGCAATATGCTACCTTTCTAAGGTAACGGACTTCGAGAGAAATGCGATGTGCGTGGCATTGGCGCTGGAGGATTACGGACAGCGCGACCGCATCGTTGAGCCCGAAAGGATTTAGGATCGAGAGCGTTCCGCTGTCATGGGACCGGCGAGGAACAAGTATACGCTCACTGGAGATAAGCAAGAGCCTAGAAGTAAAATGAATTTTTAACGTGCGCGCAATAACAAAGGATACATGAACGGGCTTCTTCGTAATCAACGCACTTACAGTATTATCTTCTTTACTCAGAAAATCTAAAATCAAGGTGGGAGCCGACGGACGGAAACACGAAGTGCGGATATGTGCAACGAGCAAAAGAAACTGCATCAGACAGGCAGGCCGAAGTTTCGATAGGAGGGCCTACTTTTGTCAAAGGCGCCTTGTAATCCTTGACGTGTCAGTTTTAAGCAAGTTAAAAAAAATGAATAAATTAGAGCTTGCAGCAATTCCATGCAACATCACCATCACGAAAATGTGAGCCTTCGACATTTTACAAACGGCGCCAAGAAGCTCTTCGCTTCCCATCCGTCTAGGAGAGGATCAGGTCGGATAGATATATATTACGGCTGATACGAGGCCCGATAACCATTAGAGCACGTAGTGCACAAAGCTGAGCAAAACGTGAAGCTAATCATTTCGCATGACGCCTTTGCCTATCGGCTCAAATAATGACTGCCACTCGCGCGTTTGCCGCTAATTAGTCGTTGCGCTGTTTTGCAGCGAGATATGTATTCAAAGGTGGTGGATCTAGTGAAATATATACGAGCCACCTCGCAGGACAAGTAGAGATATTCAGGAAAAGGAGGAACGTTAGTACGTTAACTTTTTTTGTGGCTGTATTTGAAGACTAATTTTCCAGTTGTGAAGTATCGTTTTAGTATATGATTAGGGGCAGTTGATTGAAAGAAAACCAACACATTTAGATGACCACTTCCTCTAATCCGCACGTGCATGCTAAATGTTACTTGTTTCGTTCGTGATGGCGGCCCTGCTCGATGGCAGTCAAACTACGTTTCGGGAAAACAAATTTGGGGTCTTTGTTGGAGCCAAGTTTACGTCGTAGGACATTACGCAGCTGCGAGAACAGAGACTGAGACAGAATAAGTAAATAAATAAATAAGTTCCATCTTTATATAGTTAAAAAAGTCACAGTTTCGCCGAAAGGGCGAAGCAATGAATGCGATAGCAAGAAATTGAAATGTCACAAGAAGAACCAGAAGCAGCTCGATACTTGCAGCGCGCCGCTGAAGCACAAAGAAGGACGCCCTAAAAGAACGCACAGGCATGCACAGGGCAAGCGTGAACTAACAACTGTCACAGTTGTTACGTCTATGGGCTAGAGCAACGCGCTGCAAGTGCCGACAGTGGGGAATCAGACGCTCTTATATATTTCTCCTTCTTTTAAACTGCGGCGCGTGAAGTGACCCCCTGCGTCTCCTGGCACACGGGGGCGTCTGAAGGAAAGTCTGCCCGGTGTTCTTTGTTCTTTAATAGGGAAGTGTTTTATGCCGTGGTCCACCAAGTACATCCGTCACGGATAGGACGTGGATAAAATGGACGCGAACGGGCGAGAAAGAAAAAACCAAGAAAAAGATCCCCCGCTGGGAATCGAACCCACGACCGTGCGGCCGCGACGGCAAGCGGCCGACGCCGTACCGACAAAGCTAACTCGGTAGATGCTGGGCACGGCTCGAACGCGCCTTATATCTTTCACACATTCTCTTTCGCACGGTACTCTCTGTTGGCGGTGTAGGTAGGCGGGGTGGAGCGGGGCGGGGCGGTGCCGCCGTCTGTGAGAGGTGAAAAGAAGTAATGGTTCACGATCGACACTTACTAGCGCTTACTCCGAGATTGCGCGCGATATCGGAGGTCATCGTTAAAGCGTCTCGATACCAGCGAGGTACACTGGCCGCGCTGGCGTCGCTGAGGCACCCTTGACGCAGTTACGTTGGTTACGTTCTTTGCCTTTCGCTTCGTGTTAGCGTGCGTCGGCTCATCGGAGTAGTGCAGCTTCCACATGCACCAACGGGATTTCTCCGCCGCCGACTGCTTCGATTGCGAGAGCACCGACTAACAAAACTGCTGCAATACGCGTTGCAGAAAGGACGCGATTTCGACGGGCGAATGTCGTGCCTTGGTGGAGCGAGACTAGCGCCTGCGAGACAGAGGTCAGCGGGACGCACGCGTTTGCGGCTCAGGCTACGAACCTCTACCTCCCGTGTTGCTGAAGCGTAGTGTGTGGTAATGTATGCATGAGCGCAGGCGTCGGTCACCCATTGCTAGAAAGCGCACACCGTGCCGTTTCTCTCCTTAATTGACGACGCTTAGAAGTGCGTACCGGGTACCAATGTTGATTATGAGCTTGTTGATATCATCCTTACGCGGAATTCACGATTCGCTGTGTCCAAATATATGTTCACAACGTCAGCTACCACAACGGTTTTATCATGATCACGGGCGTTAGTCGTCACGATAGAGACACGCCGTCAACATGGGTGCATCCATGTCAAAACGGTGCTGTAGCTGCCAAACACCAATAGACATTGTACAAGCTCTCATATATCACTACACAATAAGCACTACTTCTGTGAAGACACGTTTCACTTTCGTGTTATACCGATTCCGATGACAGGAGGGATCAGCCATGTTTTTTTGTTTCCTTCCACATCACGAGTGGTTACAGAAAATGGCCACTTTGTCGTGCGCGTTTCAAGAACAGTTTTCAAACTGAAAGAAAATTAGGAGCGTTGCGTTATAGCAAACACGCCTCACGCTCCTCCGAAATTTGCTTACCACCAGCGGTACATAGTGTATATAAATAGCTCGCTCTTATTTCGCCGGCGCGTACATGGCGTGTGGTTGAGTTGTCTAATGCAGCGCGCTGGGCAGCGAGGGGTTGCTGGTTCGAATCCGCGGTCGGGTACTTCAGAATTTTTTTCTTCTGCTTTATTTTTCTTTGTGCCTTTTATATATATATATATATATATATATATATATATATATATATATATATATATATATATATATATATATATACATATCCAGGGCATGACGGCGACGGCAAAAATCGGCCGAGAGTGTCCATACCATTGCTATCGCAATAAAACATGAAGTAACTGTTGTGGGGAACCGTGGATAATCACCAGGTCACCACCCTCACCCATGTCAGCACCGGCAGTGACAAGGTACAGCAGCGAGGGCCACTGCGCATGCGGCCCGATACAGACAAGCTTTACAAGCGGGCACGGCGAACGGTCAGGGGGGAGTTGCCGGCAAACTGTCGTCAGGTGTGCGTGTGTGCGCGGCGTGCGGTTCGCCGGGGCCAAGGTTAGCGGCACCGGCGCGGAAGTTGTGCGTGGAACTTCGTCGGGAACTAGTTATTGTGTTTTGCCCAGGTCGCTATAACGGTAGTTTTTCACTAATAAATGGTTTTTTAGTTGAACCGGCGAGCATCCCTTCTCTGGAGTAGACAGCAGACCCCACACTGTACAGTGATCGACAACGTAAAACAGCGATCCCACATCGGTGATGTATAATGCCTGAATTTGTGTGCGTCGCTTACCGTTTCTGAACGCGCATGATAACAAGAAGAGAAGTGAACGGGCGCATTTTGCGACGTTTTTCTCTCTTCTACATTTCATTTAGAGCAGCATATAAAAACATAAGTAAAAAAAAAAAACCTGGCGATCCTCGAGCGGCTCTTTTGTTGGGTTTCGGTGCCGTGTCTCCCGGCACGGCTCATCTCTCGAGTCCCCAGCGAGGTCCGAGAGGACTCGCGGTGCACTCGGAAGACGAGGGCTCTCAAGGAGTACCGTGGCGCTTTTAGTCCACTGAGAGCCTATGGCGAAGCAAGCGGAGAGTAAGGAGCACATATGAAAGCGCGCAGTCTGTTCTTTTAAGCGTGCCCCGCTACATGCCGAGTCGCTCGATAGATACGCCGCTGTACTCGCGCAGCCTTTGAGACGATGCGACTATATTCCTCAGCGGCCTTGGAAGCCGCGCTTGAGGGTCTAATCAGGGACGGCGACAAAGAAGGCGGTTCTCCTTCTCGCGTTCCTCTTGGTCGCTACATCGTGCTGGAAGCGGTCAAAAGCGCCGATGAAAGAATCGGGATCGTTAATTAGCAATCGTTAATCAGCCCTACAATTGCGACGTCCTTGCCCATTTTCGTGCGAGACGTGCTGACACTGCGTCGTCGATCGTGGGAATACGAACGCTGGCGTGGCTCTTCAATTACCTTTGCGTACTGGTGGCATGATATAGGTCTGCGAAATTAGGCCTCAGTGATTACCAAAGAGACGGCTCAATAAAGATGGGCGCGGGTCTAAGTAAAACGCTTTTCAATAACCGACAGACGTGGTGCACGATTGGAGAAAATGTGAGCGCAACTCCCACACAGTTGAAGTACTCCCTGCAACAAGACAGCTTACATGGTTTCTTCTAGGCTTCTGCGAATAGTAAATTTTAGGTTCGAAGCTAATTCAAAGCGAATAGTGTTTTGGTGAAATAATTACGAATCGAATTCGATTAGTATATATATCACATATTGTAAAGCAAAATGAGCGTATTTGTCATGACGCAACTAACCTGCTGCACAATGTTTTTTTCTTAAAACTGAAACAAGGGCTGTGCAAATGTCATTCTTTTTGGTTCAAGGGAAGTGGAAGCAACTTTGAATAGCAGCAGGATTTGACTTTCGGTAGAATGCAAGTGCTAACCTGTAAAATTTGTTACGTTTTAAAATAAACTATACTTAGAGCATATAAGCCGCTATAACAAGCTTTTAAACTTACAAAAATGATGAATAGATGTGAGGGTAACATGTTCATTTAATCTTGAAGTGGAGCTTCGCGTAGTGATGCAGAACTATCGATGGTACTATCGATACTAGCGATAGCTGAGTCACTGTCGAACTATCGATGGTAAAAAATACTATCGATAGCGCTATCGATAGTAAAAAATTTGATGGTACTATCGACAGCATAAAATCAACAGCACAAACTCATTGCAGAATAAACTTGGCTCCCCGCGCGCGTGGTACATAGGGGAACCGGAGAAGCAGGCTGAGGGGCAAGAAATTTGACATGCTTATTTTCTTCACCTGAGTGCTTTGCTGACACATGATTTTAAAGTCAAATTATTCAGCTGTAGCGGAAAGGAAGGCGTTACATGTAGTGGAACTGCGCGGCTTGAAATTTATATTGTGTTTTATGATTTCAAAATACAAAAAAATAGCATGCACTAACTTTGTTAATGGCAAGGTGTAACTGGTTGCTTTTGGATGTGAATTTATTGACTTACTTATGGACATATTCCGCCATTTTCACTGCGGAAATAATTTATTTGTTTTGCCAAGAATTGCTCATAAATTAAGCAAGGCTGATAGTAGGCTATCACAAATATTTTGGTAATATGGCCGGCCCGCAACAGCATCATTATTCACACCACTATCGATAGTATTGTCACATGGTTGTGACGGTGCAGAATGCTGCAACAAGACTGGGAAATACGCACATCTTTATTTGGGCGATCTTGTGCCCAGAAAATCAAAACTCAATATACAAGCGATACAGGCTGCGCACTGATAGCGGCGAGAGTAGTCGTCGGCCGGCGAGTAACCTGATCATCGGTGGAAAGCGTCGTGTTTTATCAACACCACCTAGACTATTCACAAGGCCTGTTCATACCCCTCTCTCCAGACGGCATACGTCACGTTAGTTGTCCTACTGTCCAGCGGCCGAGGACGCGTCGCTCAGGTGTAGGTGTTGGTGGGCCCCGCGCACTTTTTTACCCCGAACGGCGGACAAGCCACGACAGGCTTGCCTTTCTTCGCTACCTGCTTCGCTGGTTAGACTGCGTTAGCCTTGGTGCTGCATCGCACTGCTCTGAGTCTTCGTCTGTTGCCACGTGTCTTATTTTATTGGTGTTGCATTTGTGAGTATGTGATTACACCTCGATCAGTGCGACATGGGACGTTGTTGTGTTCCCGGATGCCGCGGCAATTATGACAGTGGTCCGAAAGTGTGTGTTTTCGCATTCCCCAAGGATGAAGCTCCGAAGAAGTCTTGGATAAAAGCCATTCCGCGAAAGGATTTCACACCAAGCATACACTCCAAGGTGAGAAACTGCTGAAATTTGCTCTTTTACCGGCTCTATCGCATTACTGGTGTTCTTTCTCTGTTACTGTTGAACGGAGCGAGTATCGTGTGCGGTGATGGTAGTTTTGTCGCGCTTCAGGTAGGGCAGTGCGGTAAAATAGAGCAGAAATACTCAGGGTCGTGTCAAAGTTCCCATTAGCCCGTTTCGTAAGAAAGTAATTAAGTCTGTGTTATGCTTGGCGCAGGTCTGCGAACTCCACTTCCTCGAGGCTGACTTCATCAGAAAGCTGTCACATTTCGACGCAGCGTCGGGAAGGACTTTGCAGCAGCGTACTCGTTCTGAAGAGCAGGAACATAGATGTGGAAGCTAACACAATGAATGACAGCTTGTCAAGAGGAAGCTTAAAGCTTCCGCAGCCATGTACTGTGCACATGATGCTGGTGACAACGCTTGTTTTCGAAAAGCTCACCAAGGCAGAAAATGCAAAGGCGTTCCTCGCGTCGAACAACCAACGAGGCATTGTCAGCTCCATTCCCACATCACTACTAGGAGATGTTGAGCTAAAGACTTGCGAAAATGGCCATACCTCTGAGACTATCGTGCGGCATGTAGTGCGTGTTGCAACAAATGCCGCTTTGAACAACTTATGTAGACTTCGAAACGGCACCATCCAAAGTTGTAACTTGATTCATGGCTGCGCTAAAAACACGGACAACAGAAGAGACGTACACAGGATGTCTCGCCCGTCCTGTGTACGTCCCTTCTGTTGTCCGTGTTCTTAGCGCAGCTATGAATCAAGTTACAAGGAAGCACCAACTGGCCCAAATGAAAGCATTGCTGCACCATCCAAAGCACCGCACAAAAAAATGCTGCTGACAGAAAAATCAAAACCTTGAACAAGGAATGAGGTAGGACGGTTTTAGCCTTTCGTCCTAATAAAACCACTTCTACAAATGCATTTCTGATTCTTGTTACAGTTTGATGCCTGTAAGGTGTAAAGGCAAGCGTAAACAAATGCAGACCGCGCAGGAACAAAAAAAGAAACACCGGCTTTCAGTAAGTGCCCATAGCAGATATAACGAGAACGAGTGGAGACGACGGACGGGGTGCGTGCAGGTGGGCAACTAGCGTGACGTCACGCTCTCCCTGGAGGGGCCTTGTCAATAGTCTAGGTGGTGTTGGTTTTATACATCAGTAATCGAACCTTCCAGCGTTATCGCTGGTGCTCGCGTAAGCTCTCGAATAAACTTGGCTGTTCGCGTCCGGCGGGTAACCTCAATAGAATGGTCTCAAACAATCGTGAAGCTTCTCAAACAGTACGGCGCGTTCTGCGTCAAACGTTGCTAGCAGTCTCTGTGGGTGAAACCCGAATACATCAAAACAAAGCAATAAACACGCATGACAATAATATCGCTAGTAATATTAACCATGGTACTACCAATTGCACTATCGATAGTTTGTCTACACTATCGATAGTTTAAAAAAGACTATCGATGCTATCGATAGTCAATTTACCGATAGTTCTGCATCACTAGCTTCACGGCAGTGCGGATTTCCCCTGGAAAGGTGTATTCACAGTATAACACTCTTTTACTGCAATGAAACCACCTTTACAAAAGGGGTCACATGCATAGTATGGTTACATCGTTAAGGATATACAGAAGAGGGTCCCAAGGTCAGAAAACCGTACGGGGACAAATATACACCTATTTGTTCATTTCGAATACTTCGAAATTTGCAATAATTTAACTTCGAATCGAAGCGAATTCTAATACTGTGATATTCGTATGAATATTTGAAGTGCTCGAATATTCGCCCAAGCCTAGTTTCTTCGCATTCCGTTCGGGTTTGTTTGTCAAAAGAAGCATATGTGATCATTTCTGAGAATATTGCTATCAAAACCAGATGTTGCTGAAATAAGCGCCAGCAAGTGACGTATGAGACGGATTGTACAGGCTAGGGCAGTGGCTATGCCATGAAAAGCCATGGGTAACCGCAATGGCAGCTCGCCCTGGTTGGAAAAACAATGCTAAGAAACGGGTGCTGATCATGATTACTTACATTCCAGATAGGGATAAGCTATCTCTGACTACGGAGTGAAGGGTTTAGGCCTTAGTTTAGATGGGAAAGAAGCGTCGATGAGCCGACACAAAGGGCCCGCATTTTAATCTCTCCGTCTTCCTCTTATAGTGGGAACTTAAGACGCATAAAAAAAGAAAAGCTCACCTCGCACCTTCATAAGGCATCTTTAGAGTAGCCTACCCAAAGATTTTCCTACGGATTCTCCTTGCGTTGTCGCTACCGCGCATGCGTCAAACGCGCTAACCCCAGTTCTGTCACTGGCAGTGTATTACACAGACTGTGCCGGAATGCGAGCGCCTTCTTAATTACAAAATCAGAATTCCAAAACGGCACGCGAGCGCGCACTGCCACTCGTAAGCACGCAGAGAAAGAAAATATTTTAGCCAACACTCTGGCTGCGCAAGGCCTCGGCGACCAACTCTGGGCTGTCCAGCAGGCCCGCGAGGCGACGGAGACGAAAAACCTCGACGTCCCCACGTGGGAGACATAAGGCCCGGTTGGACGAAAGCTCTGCAGGACTATCAATAAAGTTGTTACCAACCAAACGCTCTGTCGAGTGCTGGCTGAAGTGTTGTTAATATCTGAACAAATTGATTTATCTCAGTTCCTTTACTTTTCTTGTTATGTTTGTTTCGTTAGAGGTACAATATTTTCTGCGTCTGACATCATTGTTTTACTTGGAGTTAAATGGGCGCTTTGTATAGAAAACTATACTATACATGTCTCTTTTTCGTTTCCTTTTGTCCTGTATAAATCCTCTTATTGCGGGCTCGCCATGTGTCGATTAACAAGGCAGGTTTTCATCTTCTGTGATACCGCCTAAGTTTTGAGCAGCATCATCATCATCATCATCAGCCTGTCTACGCCCACTGCGGGGCAAAGACCTCTCCTATGTTCCGCCAATCAACCCGGTTCTGTGCTTTCTGCTGCCACGTTATACCTGCAAACTTCTTAATCTCATCTATCCACCTAATTTTCTGTCTCCCCCTCACGCGTTTGCCATCTCTTGGAATCCAGTCAGTTACCCTCAGGGCTGGGCAAAGATACTTTGAAATTGTATCGCGATACGATACAAGATACTCAGGCAAGAAGTATTGGAGATACAGATACAAGATACTGCCGCAATAATTGTATCCGATGCGATACTTGGCAATTGTATCTTAAGATACTTCGATACATTCTCTAATTTGTTATTATAGATCCATATGATGTAGCAGCGAACGCCTATGCACGAAAATGTCTTCTTGAAAATTTCCTGTGACCTATTTTGTTTCACTTTAATGAAATGTCTGTTAATATCTAAAAGTATTGTCCTTCTTGCTCAAATTATGTTAGTTTCCTTCCAAAGCAATTTATTGCGATTTGCTTTAGCTTCTTCACAGGACAACTCTTTATACAGTTCGCTGACAGCGGTTCTTGCTTGTCATTTTTGCAATTAATGGGAGTCGCTGCTCAGCTTGCCGACCAGCTAGCGGGTTGCCATATAATCACAATAACTTCTATAACAAGCCTTCGCACGATGGCGCAAATACCGGTGTGGACTTTTGCCTTGTCCGTAAAAGACAGTTTGTACAATACCGTGTATCCGGACAGGTGTACAGCAGCAGCAACGCTGGTAGCGACTTTTTTTTTAGGGGGGGGGGACGCATGGTGTATGCTAGGGGTTTGAGACCTTTCGCTAGCGGCCCCGGCCGCACACATGACCATCTTCGTCCCATTTGTTTTTACTTTCTAGATAAGTATGTTCATGAGCTACACAGACATGACAGGTCTCAAGCTTTCCTTTCGTGAGGAACATGTGGTCACCATGTGCTGAAACATAACCGTGGAACAAAAACTCTATATTTCAGAATCCGCGTCCAGAATTCACTCGTTGTGCACATCGGTATCGATGTTTCTCTAATCCTTACTCCAAATTCCCTTCAGAAATGACCTATGTGTCAGACATGGGAAAGGCTTCCTTTCGAATGGCAACGTCATTTTGTTCAAACTATCTCCTACCATCTTCACTGCCCCGGCGCTTCGAACTAAATTTCGCGACTGTGGCCCGCTGGCTATAGGCTGAGTTTGAGACCCCTGGTGTATACGTAGATGACGTAAAAGAGCAATGAACTTTCATATTCTACTTACCTGCTGGCGTAAAGGATTCTTTGTTGATATCCTCACTAACGTGTAATCTTTTAGCAATTTTTCTTCAACGAGAAAACATGTGCAACACAGAGACGTCTCAGACGTATGGTATAGTTGCACAAAGCCTCGGAGGACACCACCGTTATTCGCGCTATTGCCGCTTATAGATCCCATTAGGTGGCGACGTAATACGAAAAATATTTAAGAAGGCCTAAAACAGGAAAACTAATATAAGTAAAATAGAGAGGTGGTTCTGTATCAAACATTCACGTTGAATGAGTAGAGAAACACGAGGGCGCGCTTAATAGCAATAAGCATGAAGTATCGTCAGCTTGCCTATTAAGACAATAGAAAATTCAGTGCCTGTGGAAAATTGCCTGAAACGGCTCGTTGGGACGCTCATAAGTAATAATAATAATAATAATAATAATAATAATGTTTATTTGCCATCAGTACAAAAATAATGATGGAGGGGGCGGGAATAAAAGCGACAATCCGCTTGACGAAGTTCCCACTCCCGTACAGGTAACAGCAGCGAGGCACATAAAAAAAAATACAGTTCTATGTATGTATTGAATAATATTGGTCTGCATTTAAACAAGCGCAGAAAGAAAAAAAAAAGAAAAACACACACACAAAGAGCACTACCATTTGCTCCTAGAAAAGGAAAATTATACATACACTTATATATATACATATATACATATATATATACATGTCTACACACATAAACATGCAGTTACACACAAAATGCCCAATATACATAATCGCGTACAGATCAGTTCAGTCATTCTAATAAAGGGAAAAATAGAATGAAATGTCACCTTCTGTACGAGGATGTAAGTGAGTATGGGTCGTAATTCATTACTCTGCGCGAGAAATTTCCGTATTCCTGCATTGTCGATTTCCGGCAAATTAATATGCGCGTCGATTGGCTGATTTAATATGAATGGTAACTGGTAGTGAAGCATATGCCGGCCATAGTTGGTGCGGGTAGCCGGTAAAATCCAGTGTGTTTTGTGACGGTGTGGGTAATGAGACTCAAACAGCCTTAAAACACCTTTTCTCGAATCCCCTTCCTAACATCTTTGAGATGGCTCCTAATGATTTCCATTATTTTAATGCAAACTCACTTTCGCTATTTTCCTAAACGATAAGCAGAATGCTTTGTACTGTAGCTCAAGGGATGCCTACATGATTATATATTTGTAAAATCGCCTTGGTAACTTGTAAATGGATAAACAGTAGTAGATATATAAAGCAGACAGTTAGAAGAATAAAGCAGAGATCTTATTTTCGGAATGCGTTACAAAAGATATACTGCAGTGACCAGACCGGAAAAACAGTACAGAGACCTAGGTAATGTATTGGATGCAAAATGACAGCAATAAAGCACTTGTGCTAATCATCAAGTTATGATTTCGTAAATTATTTGAATAAATGTAGCAGGAAGTGAAAAATACGGTGCGCCATAATATTTTCTGTTAGGTAAACGCTTGATCTATTAGATCTAGCATAAGTACTAGTGGTGCTATAGTTGTTTGCATATCTTATTTACATATAAGTGAATTCACTGTATGTAAGTCAAGCTTTACATCCACGAGATCCTTCAAATCGCTGATATGTAAAATCCACGCGACGCAAAGCGACCCCATTCTTGCAGGCATCACATTTCGTTACGGAGCAAGACGCAAGAGGATGTTCAATAACGACACTGTATAGCAACATCGGAATTTGCGCGATAGACGCTGCACGCAGTGGAGTACGCGGCGCAGGACAGTGGTTAAGAGCAAGTGTCGCGGCACTGGCGCAACTAAAAAGAAAAGAAATCGACAAAACAAAAGGTAGGTGGGCTGGGCGTAGACGTCCGCGTGCTTGCCTTCCTCATCTTCTGCCCTCACTGGAGGACTCTGGCGGAAAAATAATATTGCGTCACAGCCCTTAGACTTGTTCAGAAGGCTTAGTGGCACCAGTACCAACTTGAGAAGCGGAGCTTGGCCAGTGATTATTGTTTCGCACGGTTGTGTTGCAATAGAAGTATCTTGTATCTTAAGGTACACGATACATTATCGAATCTATCGGAAATACAGATACAGATACTCATCTTTCGAGACGTATCGCGATACAGATACAAGATACCCATACAGTATCTAAGATAGTATCTAAGATACATGTATCTTCGATACTGCCCAGCACTGGTTACCCTTAATGACCACCGGTTATACTGCCGACGTGCTACGTGCCCGGCCCATATCCATTTCTTCTTCTTGATTTCAACTATGATATCCTTAACCCCCGTTTGTTCCCTGACCCACTCTGCTCTCTTCCTGTCTCTTAAGGTTACACCTATCATTTTCCTTTCCATCGCTCGCTGCGTCGTCCTCAATTTAAGTTGAACCCTCTTTGTAAGTCTCCAGGTTTCTGCTCCGTAGGTAAGTACCGGTAAGATGCAGCTGTTATATACCTTCCTCTTGAGGGATAGTGGTAGATTACCATTCATGATTTGATAATGCTTGCCGAATGAGCCCCATCCCATCCTTATTCTTCTATTTATTTCACTCTCATGGTTCGGTTCAGTTTGGAATCTGTTTGGAAAATTCTGTTTGGAATCTGAATTTGACTACGTATAACGCTAGAACTTTATCTAGTTAGGCGAGTCTAGCTGTACTATTCGAGGAATTAGAGGGTGTTAAATGGGATGTAATAGGGCTCAGTGAGGTTAGGAGGCCACATGAGGCTTATACAGTGCTGAAGGACGGACACTTCCTATGCTATCGTGGCTTAGCTGACAGAAGAGAACTAGGAGTGGGGTTCCTTATTCATAAAAATATAGCTGGTAGTATAGAGGAACACTATAGCATTAATGAGAGGGTGATATGTATCGTAATTAAGTTTAATAAGAGGTACAAGATGAAGGTGGCACATACCTACGCGCCTACATGCAGCCATGATGATCAACTGGTTGGACGCTTCTACGAAGACGTAGAATCAGCAATGAGTAAGGTAAAGACACAGTATACTGTACTGATGGGCGACTTTAATGCAAAGGTAGGCAAGAAGCAGGCTGGAGATCATGCAGTTGGGGAATATGGCATCGGCTCTAGAAACGCCAGAGGGGAGTTACTAGTAGAGTTTGCAGAACGCAATAATTTACGCATCTTTAATACCTTCTACAGAAAACGGGCTACTCGCAAGTGGAAGTGGATGGGTCCTAATGGCGAAACTAAAAATGAAATAGACTTCATAGTGTGCGGCCACCCGGGCATTGTACAGGATATGGAAGTAGTTAACAAGATCCGATGCAGTGACCATAGGATGCTAAGATCTAGAATTCAACTAGACGTGAGGAAGGAACGGCAGCAACTGATACGCAAGAAGCCGATTAATGAACTAGCTCTGAGAGGGAAAATACAGGAATTCAGAGTTTCACTTCAGAAATAGGTACGCGGCTTTAACCGAGGAAACCTCAATAAATGATAATCTGACTAGCATCATTAAGGAGTGTGCAGTGGAAGTCGGGGGTACAGTCGTTATACAGGACACTGGTAAGCTATCCCAAGAGACGAAAAACCTCATTAAGAAACGTCAAGCTGTGAAAGCCTCAAATGCAACAGACAAAATAGAGCTGGCGGAGCTTTCGAAGTTAATCAATAGGCGTAAAGTAGCCGACTTAAGAAAGTATAATATGGAGAGAATTGAGCATGCTCTAAAGAACGGAAGAAGCCTCAAAGCTATGAAGACAAAACTGTGCATAGGCAAAAATCAGATGTATGCATTAAGGGACAAGGAAGGCAAGGTCACAAACAATATGGATAGAATAGTTGAGGTAGCGGAAGAGTTCTACAGAGATCTGTACAGCAGCCGAGACAGTCAGGATGATAACGTAAGAAGCAGTAATAGCGCAGAGGAATCTGACATCCCACCAGTATTGACAGGAGAAGTAAAGAAAGCCCTAAAGGGAATGCAAAGAGGCATAGCAGCTGGTGAGGACTAGGTTACATCAGACCTGTTGAAAGACGGTGGAGAGATTATGTTAGAAAAACTGGTCACCCTATATACGAAGTGTCTCTCGACGGGGAGGATACCAGAATCTTGGAAGAATGCCAACATCATCTTGATCCATAAGAAAGGGGACGTCAAAGACCTGAAAAATTACAGGCCCATAAGCTTACTGTCCGTTGTCTACAAGCTATTTACAAAAGTAATTGCTAACAGAATTAATACGACATTAGAGTTCAATCAACCAAGGGACCAGGCAGGATTTCGTACAGGCTTCTCAACAATAGACCATATTCATACTATCAATCAGGTGATAGAGAAATGCGCGGAATACAACCAACCCCTATAGATAGCCTTCATAGATTACGAGAAGGCATTTGATTCGGTGGAGACATCAGCAGTCATGCAGGCACTGTGGAATCAGGGCATCGACGAAGCCTATATAAACATAATGGAAGAAATCTACAGCGGATCCACAGCCACTACAGTCCTCCATAAAGAAAGCGACAGAATCCCAATAAAGAAGGGCGTACGGCAGGGAGACACGATCTCTCCAATGCTATTCACCGCGCGTTTACAGGAGGTTTTCAGGGCCCTAGATTGGGAAGAATTAGGGATAAGAGTTCATGGAGAGTATCTCAGTAACCTGCGATTCGCTGATGACATTGCATTGATGAGTAACGCGGGAGACGAATTAGAGCTCATGATTACTGAACTGGATACGGAAAGTAGAAGAGTAGGTCTGAAAATTAATATGCATAAAACTAAAGTCATGTGGAACAATCTTGGCAGAGAACAGTGCTTTGCGATAGGTGGCGAGACACTGGAAGTTGTATAGGAGTACGTCTACTTAGAACAGATAGTAACCGCGGAGTTTTGAGCAATGTACGACTATACATAGGGCAAGGAATTTTTTTCTTTAACCTTGTCATTCCAGACAAACTTCGTGCCTAAAACCATTTTAAAAAATGAACTGTGAAATACAGAAATAAAATACACGGACAGGAGGGTTAATCAGGAGGCACTTGGGAGACCGCTGCTCGGTACTTGAAGACGCAAGCGCACTGCCAAGTTAGAGGGCAAAGCGCTGTCTGTCTTTCTAGTCTCGTGTGTCGCGCTGTTTCCTATGATGAAGCTAGAGGGTTGCGGGTGTGATTCCCTTACACGGCGGTTGCATTTCGACGGGAGCTAAATGCAAAAGCACCTGCGTACTTATATTTCAGGTGAATGTTAAAGGACCCCAGGTGGTCTAAACCCCCCAACGGCGAGGCTCATGATCAGATTGTGCTTTAGGCCCGTAAAGTTCCAGAATTTAAGTTTAATTTAATTAAACGTAACATTACGATTACAAGGAAAATCAGCGCGATGTTCGTGTGCAGTTTGACCTACGTTCCCGCGAAGATATCTTGCACACCAAGTAGAGACCCTTTACTGGCGCTACCACTCTTCATGATTTGAGAAATTTTGCAAGCAGGAACCACACTGCGCGCCTATGGTCAGCCTGGTGTGTCGTTTATTCCAAGTTTCGTCTCGAGTACTTGTCCTTTTGATGTGACTTGATGAGACTTGTTCAGAGGCGGGCGCCAAAATATTGTAGGGATACACCATGCCGTATCTTTGCTGCCGCCTGTCTCCCGTGCCAATATTCAAGCGTTAACGTCATATGCACGGGGCGTGGTTATAGCGGCTCTATAAGGGCAAGACAGGACTGCCCCAGTTTTGTAACCCAACTCTTACAGACCTCAGGTCTGTTGTACTGGGGGAAAAAATAAAAACGAATTATGGAGGACGCTTAAGCTCCCCCTTTAAGAGCGCAACGCCATAGCGTTATGAAGCGCATCGCCTTCTCATTCGCTTGCCACGCTTCGCTTCTGGGTGCACACCTCAACCGTGCTGTGAGGGAAAGGCAATTTGTGCAAGTGACATTGGCCGCTGTAAACTTTCATAGGGCGCCTACTTCAAATACGGTTGCGAGGTAACCGCTAGGCGTCTGTAAATGAATACACTATAAGAAAAGAAAAAGAGTACCCGTTGCTCTTCTTCACGAGTGCTGACATGTCACATACATAACTTTTTTTAATATACATGTTAACTCTCTCTGGAGAGTCACGCCTCCCGCGACTCTGCGAAGAAAGTGTAATCGGCTTCCAAAAGGGAGTTAAATTGCATCTTCAAAGAGAGTTGCATATGTGCCAAGTCAGGACTCGCCAAAAAAAAAAGTAAAAAGACTCTCTCTCTCTTCAGAGTACCTACGTAGCTGCACGATTTGTTGATGCTGTGGCTGATGATGATGATAAATTTTAGCTGCTCAACCATTTGTCATGGGTTGGCAGCTTTCAAACGTCCACTCCTTACACAATTCGCATGGTGTGACGCCTTGGTGCGATTCTATATACGCTCCTGCCACGCAATATTACATCTGTTAACGTAGCTCCTTGCGCGACTGACGATATAGGGTCTTTTTCCGAAGAAAGCATCTCCAAGCCCTGACGTGGCTCTGTGGTAGAATACTTGATTGCCGCGCAGAATACCCAGGCTCGATTCCGGCTCGAACCCTCGTTTTCTTTCTTGTAATACATCGGGACTTTTTGCTGACGCACAACGTCGATTTATCGCACAGAATCAACAACGCCAACACCGACAAGGTATTTTCGCACGGGCTCTTTAACGCTATCGCGTTAAAAACAAGTCGTCGTACAACTTCATACATCTGAAATTTCGTGTTTAAGTGTTATTCCCCTCTACTTTTTCTTGTGGTCCGCATTTATGCTGATGTTTTTCATTTAATAACTGCGCACAATTGGTATCTTCATTGCTATTCCTGCTGCGCTTGCCGTCATTGGCGAAAGAAAATCGAGGCAGTGAGTCGCTATAATACGCGGGCGGTTGTACAAAGAGCACAGAAGCCGGACAACGCCATGAATAACATCTGGCACATTGACCGGAAGTGGTGCACTTCCGATTGGCTAGCGCTCACCGCCGCGGGCTTGGCGCTTCCGGTGGCGATGCTCGCCGGGCGAAAATACATCTTTCTAGCCAGATCAGCGGTTGGATTTTTGACGGGCCTGCGCGTCGGCACTGCGCGTCGGCACTGCTGCCGTACGAGACTAAATTTGCTGCTTGGGCGCCGTTCGCTACGAGGTGCAGAACTGGCGGCCCACGGAGTTCATTCGTCCGTCGCCGCAGGAGATTGAAAATTATGTTTCAGGAAAGGTAAAAGAAAAGGGTAGAATGGCGGCTATTGAGAATTTTCTTACAAGTCCTTTGTGTCCTGTCCAATATTGGCGGCTTCCTGTAAGCCTCTGCGTTGTTCCCGGAGGTCCCTTTTCCAGTCGCTCACTGGTATTGTGGCGCGGCGCCTCCGTCTGCACACTAGCTTCTGTGGCAATACTGTACCCGGTCTGCGCACTTGAGCAATACACGTTGAAAGCATGGTCGGTGAATACCCTATTTTCATGTTCAAAGTGCATGTAAGACGTGGAAATTGCTTTTTCTCTGTCTTTCATAGAAGCGCTAGAACAGCTTCAATTAGGATTGCTGCATTTTCGGGAGAAAGGAAAATTTTAGAAAACGTTACAAAGCTCATTGATGATTTATAGGACCTCAGGTTAAACCGAAACTGCCTTAAAACGGCAAGTCGCAAAAAGAAAGAAAGAAAAAAAAAACAAGAGAAACTAAGAAAAACTAAAAAAACAAAGCTTAAATTTCACACATCAGCTGTAACGTTGCGCTGAAACAAATGTTGCAGGGCTACAAAGAGTATTTGTTATATCACCTGCAGCGAAAAAAAAATGACACGTAATTTCACAGCTTGCGTGAAAACATTACAATATATTTCAAGGCGGTGCATCGCACAACATTGCCCAATGAATACGTATCGATCGCTCTTGGTGCAGGTCACAGAATTGCGGTATCCCATTTTCCTCTTGCGGTAATTATAGCGGCACTTTGAGCGAAAGACGCCGTCGACGTTGGTGTGGTTGTCAGTGTAGACCCAAGTGCGATGAGGTCCCATTGCTGCCCCGCACTCGAGGGAGAGCATGCGAGAGATCGCGCTGTATACGGGTGGAGGGAGAAGGTTAGCGCACTGGGGCAGCAGAGGAGGGAGAGGAGCTGCAGATGAAGCGTGCGTCTTCTGTCATCTCGGTCGGCAGCAGCTGCAGGCCGTTACTCCGCGGTCGTAAAAGGTGGCGCACGAGCACTATCTTGCAAGTAATCTGCGGCCGTTCCAAAGACTTGGCGAGCCGAGACGGCTGGTCACCTGGCGCGTGGATCTCCGTTGAGCCATTGCCGTAGCTCTCGTTATCCTAAAGTAACGAAAGGGTTTGCTCACTTCTGTTTACGCTGTTCATTGTACCAGCGTTGCGAAAAACCAATGTTCGCAGTCAGGGTTTGCCTGTGTGCGCATGACGCCATGATCGTTAATTTAATTAGCACGCGAATGTTATTGCGATATATAGGGCCGACAAGACAATGAACTTTTGTGTGGCTGCTTAATTCGTTGCTTCCGCTATCAGTGTCTCGCCTTTCGGGTGAAACTGTTACTTTTTATTGTTCGGTTACATAGTTACAAACCACGATAACCAACATTTACAAATATTACGGTGTTAATAAAAAGTCGATTCTACAATACTCTAAAGTTTCTTTGTAACGTGAGCAAATCTCAACGAAGTCTCCAGTGGTTGTAGAAAAAAAAAACGATTTTTATTTTCTTCTGAATTCCCATAATTATGAGTATGCAAAGCGTGGAGTGGAAGTAACAGACAGTGAGTACGCTTATAGTTTCATTGGTCCGAAAGGATGGATCGAAAGAACCATGCAGTATGTGCAGATTATCAAATCGAAAGCGAAGGAGAAAAAAATACGAGGGAACAAGTAGCCTTTCATTAGAATGTCACAGTAGGGCCGCTAATTTGGGCGAATTGTTTTCCCAGTTGAAAATTCTGCCCAAAAATGAAATCTACTTTTAAAATATAGTTTTAAGTAGCCATTCGGGCAAAAAATATCATTGCATGCTCCCATAATGTCAAAAGAGACTCGTTCAGCATGAATGAAGCTACGCAAGAAGAGCTTTAAATTGCAACAAATTCTGGGGTTCGTATGTGCCAAAACCATAACATGACTATGAGGCACGCCGTAGCGAAGGTGTCCGTATGAATCCTGGCCACCTGGAGTTCTTTAACGTGCACATAAACATAACTGCGCGAGATGCCTCTCTTTTCGATCCCATCGAGATGCAACTGTCGCGGACGGGTTCGTCGCAACTAATGACCTGGAGTTCAGAATTGCAACGTCATAGAGCCACTCGCGTCGAAGAGAGCGTCTTGTGCTGAAGCTACACATTCCTGTGACAAGGGCTCGAAGAAAAGAAGCCGATGTTACAGGATGCTTTACGAGTTGATGGTATGCGAGCCCTAATTCCTTTAAAGTACAGTTTAAGCTCGTTACAATGAACACTTCTATAGCGAATTGTCGGCTATAGCGAACTAAACATGAACTTTGGTTGACCAAATTTCATTTCAGTGACAGTTATTCTCTTTTAACGAAACCGAAAACTCCAGAGCCGCCGGGATATTGGCTGCGACGAAGAAATGTTTGGGCCGTGCGAGGCTCAACACTCAAAAGGTAGCATAAAAAGCAAAATAAATATCGAAAGACAATTCACAACCACACTTTTTAAAACGTAGTTGGAACATTAAAAGTGTGGTTAAAATGTTGTACAAATTTTGCTCATGCAGCGCTAGAAAAATTGAATTTGACTGGTTGCGTCACCTCAAAGGTATGAACAGAGCGGGGAAAGTTTGGAAGCTCGTTTATGAGTGGGTTTCAAGCCTAGAATATTGCATTTTTTGCATCTAGAATTTTCGCGGGTGCCAGATTGCACATTTGTTAGAGGCGATTTTTATCTGTACGCTTAAAACGAATATAGGATATAACAAACTAATTTATATTCCCGATGTTACTTCGTTATAACGAGGGTCGTCTGTATTTAAAACTTTGATATTAGAGTGCGGCATGCGAAGTCAGAGAAAAAAATACGATGCTGTAATCAGGAAAATCGAGCTGAACGAATGGCCTCCTCCTAAACAACCATGCCTCAAAGCGCTTATATATGTGTGCGCCTGGTGCACAAAGCGCAGACTAACGTGGATGTGTGACGTCGCGGTTCATTTCGATCTAAATAAAGGAATAAATGAAGGAAGCAGGACGAGAAAGTCTGAGGAAGTCTTTAAGCTGCCGTCAACTTTACACTATCTGGGCCACTTCTCCGGCGTCGACGAACCAAAAGCAAACAAAAATTGGGCCGAAAACAACGCAGAGCGCCCTCCGGAAGCCTTTTGGATAAATCGAAAGCATTATCGTGAAGGGGGGAGGGGGGGGGGGGTTAGGGAGGCGCCCTGTCGAGAGTGGCCGTGGTTCAGTGAATCCCAGCTTACCTCGTTTCGCCGGCCTGTTTGGCGCCCTTTCACCCTCGCCCTTGAGGACACGCCGAAAACCTTTGCGAGAGGGGACCGCCGACGCAGTCATTTCGTTCTCTTAATTGGATCCCAGCAGCGCCTGCCGGGCCTCATGAGGAAACTCGGCCGGCAACGATAAGACGCCGCGCGGGCACAAAACTAATGCAGCCAAGATTCGAAGGAACCGATGAGGCCCGGCACGGAAGGCCAAGTACGTCCCCCGGACCACCCACGGCAGGCAGAAAAAAAAAAGAAAGAAAGAGAGAGAACAGCAGCGGGGGACAAGACGGAATTAAGCAGCGCCTTCGCTCAGTACATATACATCAGAGAGCGCGGGAAATCACGAAAGTTTGCGGAAACTCAGCCGGAACAGACGCGGTGAAAACGCTGCAGCGTGGCACTGAGAAGAAAACAGCGCTGCTGGAGGTGGGGAATGCGCTACGTGCGGTAACTCGGTTATCCTTATCTGTCGTTTGCAAACAAAGAGAGATTGCCGTCCTTGGGTCATTTCAGTTTGTGCTGGCACTTCCTCATCCTATTTTACGAGCACTGCTCATGTGCTTATCGATCGCACTGCTACTACTTCTTCTTATTTTTTCAGACCGTTAAACTTTATTACATTCGATGGGAACACTGTCCTCCAAGAAATGATTGCTGCAGCTGAGCTGCGCGAGATTCCGAGGGACACCGTCATGCTCGCACTTTTTGCCGCTGTGCCGAGTGATTTCCCCAGATGCAGTCTTGGCTGACACGTGCATGGCATACTTGCTCCGGGAAACCCTTTCATCCCACTGTTTTGGCGTTTGCCAAGGCCAGTGACATATTTGTTTCACAAGTAACCCGGCAGCCAGAGTTGCCAAAAGTTTCTTGCTGCAATCATGTCCCGAGTAGGAGAACCTGCGGCTCACTTCGGGAGCAACTGTATTGGTGAAGTAGTCCTTGAAGTTCTGATGACGCTCTGTCCTTCTAGCTGAAGTAAACTTCTGTTGTCTCACGCCGGCATATCCACGCGCAATATAAAGAAGGGAACACAGGCGATGACACTGTATGTTGTGTTTACGGCAATGGAAAGGCTCGTAGCAAGCAGTCGTAAAATGAAAACAGAAAGTATACGTATATATCCGCACTCAGCGCCTCTGCTCAATGACAGGTTATACCGATGGAACCGACGGAGGTTTTAGCTTCCTGATGAGCATGGGAAAGGTGCTCTAAATTTAGCAGTTGCAAGCCTTCATTAGACTCGATGGCTCGTCTACTACTGTCATTTCGCAATCCGATCAGATATGACGATATTACAGCGGAACGTGGTCCGTCATATAATGCTTACGTAACTTTACGTATAGTCAGAAATCAGGTCCCTATAATTCTCATTTGCGAACTCAAGGCATAGGCTCCTGTAAAACTGCCACGGCACGAACCAATTGTTTCTTCAATTCGCGAGGAACTCAGCAACGTTGTTGTATACTATCGTATGGATTTTACATATATGGCCACCACTTATTTCTCTTCTTTTCATCCGTTAATCCCCCCCCCCCCCCCCCCTAGCGTATAGGGCAGCAAGTGGGACGCGCGTCTGGTTGATCTCCCCGTCATTCCTACGTCTCATCTATACCGATTATAAATAAGCTCCATATTAGGATGGTGCTAGGAAGTTTATTGTAATGCGGAACCTGGTCGTCGGCGTGGCATTCCCAAGCACCTCATCAAATCATTGCGCGAGAGCAATTTGTAATTTGACTCAGCTAAGAATCTTCGGCTGTGGAATTTCATTTATCACCCTCATCATCGTCATCAACACTTTCTCTCTAATCCCCGAATTCGCTCGCACTTTCCGCTCCCAACTCTGAATGAGAGGCGAGAGCTTTGATTCAGGCCGTCCTCTCGGCTTTTCAACGCTAATAAATGCTTCTCTCTATCACACTCTGTCATACTAGATCGCAGGAGAGCGCGTGCTTCGAGCGAATGTGTAGGTGGCGGCAACATTAAATCGCTGCAGGAAGAAAATAACGTTTTTATTGTGCGCGGATTTGCCGAAACGCTGCTGTACAATTTCTCGCCCGAGTTGAACTGCATTATGAACTTCAGGCGTGGACGTAGCCAGAAATATTGCGCAGGCAACGATGAAATGCAGCAGGGTAAATGCTGGTACAGCCCCCGAGAAGTAATTTTCTCAAATATGCTTTCAGACGAGTCCCTCTCTCCGCACTCCGTGTGCTTGTCAAAGCGCTCGAAGCCTCAGGTGGAAACTGTAGCAAGGTAGCGGATTGGACTTGTTGGTACGTGTTTACCGTGGAGAACGGTAATGCGGAGTAAAGAAACGCCGGACGACGAGACAGGCAAGGTCGAGCTCTGAAGAGTAACACACAAGTGGACAGGCGCTGTAATGCCATGGCACCGCGGCCGCCATGTCGAAGTTCGTCGCCGCCGGATGTATACGACCAGCTTCACCGCCTGGGCAGCCTAACTATGAAATGCGATTTGGCGTGGTTTATTTTTTTTTTTCCCGTTCTAGCCCATGTTGTAGCATCTTGCGCTCTTTGCATATATTTTTTTTCTCTTTGTACTTCCATGTGGAGGCCAACGTTCGCAGCTCCAGTTGAGTGTTTTTTTTTTCATTCTCCTGATTTTTCATTTCTATTTGTTAAACTAAGACGTCGAGGCACCCGCTTTCGACATTTTAAAGAGGTCCCGAGAAATGAAATAGTTTGAATTCAATGCGACCATATAAGAGAGAGAACCGTGAAAGACTGGAACAAAATGTGAATGTGTCGAAGCGCGCGCGGCAGTTTCTTGGCAGATTAAATAACTAGGTAAAACGAAGAACGAATATGGGACGGTCTAAACAACAAACGCGCAACGAGTAAAAAAGAAACTTGATGCGCTCGAGGTCGCGGAATAATGAAAACACGGAACGGAGAACCTCCAAAGAGTGCTACGTTGGAATCGAAGGTGTGAGGAACGCGCGAAATGAACATCTTCCGAAAACGGCGTGCACGATGAGAAATGTCTTCACGGAAACTGTAATGGCCCGGATATATTTATGCTACGTGGCGAAAGCTAAAAACGACTCCTCGAGTTCTTCTGAAGTAATGCAATGCAAAAGTTTTTTGAAGCGAGCCTATACGGCAAAATCGAAAAGGCAGCTGGCATTCGAGATGAGGTATCGCTCGTGCTTCTTACGCACCTGTTTTGATAAATGAACATCTTTTCCTGACCTTAACACATGTTTTTGCACCACTCTAGACGAAGCCCTCTAAAGGTTGTTTGCCAAAAGGAAACAAAAATAAGGGATGGATATGTACAGACTAAAGACTAAAGATTCCTGTGTAATCAGCGTGTGCGCCGAGCGTGGTATAGAAATTATTGCGTAGTCGCGCGTACTTCTTGAACTTCGGTGAACTAGACTATATAGTCGATTTATGCCGTTAAAAATCGACAAATGTTTGAGAGTTGGAGTTTTTTTTTTGTGTCAGTATCATCGGAAAGAGCTTCCATCGTTCAGTGATCCTCACCGCAAAGCACCAGCGTAGCTCAATGGGCAGCATATTAAGGTATCTCGACAGACTGCGTCCATGATACGGGTGTTTTGATTCGTAAAAACGCCGTTTCCCTAGGGTCTCAGGGTGTTAGTTATAGACAATGTAAACCCCCCTTAAGGCTGTAAACTGTTTTACTGTGTATTGATCTTCAGCAAATAGTTTTATTTATCATAATTTCAAGTTATTCACGTATCGAGCGGAAGCATTAAAACGCCTTAATTTCTAGTAGAACTCGTTGTTAGCCTGTGTGTTAAACATACCTGAAACTTTAAAGTAAAAGGGTGGGGAAAAAAAGGGACACGTTCACGCGGACAAGCGCTTGTCCCCGTACCCTTCCATGTGATCGTGTCCTTTTTTTTTTCGCGCAACCTTTTACTTTCAAGTAGGCCTAATGTCTTTCATTTCATTGAGTCAGCTAACATTGGGTTTGGTCGATGCCATAAAGGAAAGAACCAAAATAGACAAAGGTCCTGATAGCACGTTTTCTGAAGCCCGAAATGCAGCGATATAGGCAGGGCATCATTCTTTGCTTCTCCAATCAACTCTCCCGCCTCTTATGGGCGCGAGCTTCGAACTTTCACTGCGACAATCCGCGTACAGTAAGTGCTGTGAATCAGCATGCGCCGCTGACAACGTGCTATTCATGTTAGATTCATCGGCCACGCCGCTTGTTAATCAGCTGCAGTTGAGATGTGACGAGCTGGAAGGCTATAAAAACTATGAACCTTTGATAAAGCTTGTTCGTTCTTTGCCAACCGCTTGTCGATGCAATTGAGTAATTACTGCAGACGCGCGTCAGAACGACACCTACAAAACTTTTGTCAATGTTTTAATGAAGCAGACGCTCCCCTGTGTCTTCCCGGGGCCTGTTGGAAAAGACGAGGAAAACCAGCACCGTCATTTCATTGCTCGCTGGCACGCTGATACTGTCATTCGTACCTAACACACCAAAAACACATTTTTCTTTCAAGCTAACACACCACGCTTTTTTGTTGCGAACGGAATGTGCTGTGAGAGACATCAGAGGCAAACACTATTTTCTCATTTTCCGGGAGCCCCCGGTTGATATGGAACCGGTATGACCCGGTTGATATGGAAACATGCACGTTTTGGCACAGCAGCCGCAGTAATCTTCAACGAAAACTGACGACAGGGAACAAACGGGGGTTAAGGACATCATAGTTGAAATCAAGAAGAAGAAATGGATATGGGCCGGGCACGTAGCACGTCGGCAGGATAACCGGTGGTCATTAAGGGTAACTGACTGGATTCCAAGAGATTCCAAGAGAAGTTTGCAGGTATAACGTGGCAGCAGAAAGCACAGGACCGGGTTGATTGGCGGAACATGGGAGAGGCCTTTGCCCTGCAGTGAGCGTAGACAGGCTGATGATGATGATGATGATGATGATGACGACACTTCCGCCACACACTCTCCAGCGCGGATGGTTTGGCTGGGACCTCCCCTAACCTTTTCTTCCTCCATGATTGACGAAATCGTTTGATCGTCAATTTAAAGGGGACATGCAGCACTTTTCCAGCGTGGTCAGAAAACGCTGTCGATCAGTAGTCGAGGCTCTTGAGAACACGTGAGCCAAACATTATAGCGCAGCACGCTGCCTGGAATTGACAATTATTTTCAAAGTCAGCTAGAAATCGCTCCCTCTTCTTTCTAGAAATGATGCCATATACCCAGATGACCACACCGTATACCCAAATTCACGGCCATTGGCTGATTTGAGCATCGTGTGCTGCATAGTTACCGAGGCCGCCACGGGCTCGCGCTCTCGATCATCCTGAAAGTAAGCCGCGCGTTCGAAGAAAAAACAAATAAGGGCTCAAGGTCATGACGCGCGCGTGACGTAACTTGTTTCTCCCGTGACATCCATCCCTGCTTAGCTTCCAACGCGCTCGTCGAGACGAGAGAAGAGAGAAAGCAATTACAGCGTGCTGCGAACCTCTGTAACTCCGCTCGTACTTGACAGACTGTAAAATTTTTTTGCGCCTGTCGATTCTTGAGGCAGTAAACTCCTGCAACGAAGCCATTCGATGGTTACTTAGAAAAATGTTGCAGGGCTCCTTTAAGACTGCTGGCGTTACTCAGTTCTAGATCATGCAGTTGATGGGAGTTCACTAATCGTGTCTAGTCCGTAAGCAGCTGTGCCGTGTCATACACCTTTTACCAAGACCTCTTTAAGTTCTTCAGCCTTGCATACCAAGGTGTTCCTAGTGTACTCACCTATTTGATGTATCATGACGTGATCTGTCCCTTGAGAAACCTGAATAACGGCAAACACGCGTCGGGCAACAGCTCTTGCTCAAAAGTCCGATTTGATGAACCGGACCCTGTTTCATCGTGAACAAAAATTTCTATGCATTTTCACGGAGTGGCTCTTTATGTTCGTGTAGAGCATGTTACTTCTCACCAGCAAGGAAAGGGGGGGGGGGGTTAACGGGCTCGTTCTTCACGCGACGCAGAGATATAACAGATGGACGCGCCGCGCTCCGAGCTCGATTTCTCTGTTCGTGCACCCTTCTTCCCGCCCCCCCCCCCCCTTTTTTTTTTTAATGCGCCGCTGCTTTGAAAGGCAGACATTTTAAGCCCGGATTTCTGCATGACAAACGATCGCGTGGCGGAGCCCTGTCTTCGCGGCGCTATATTGAACGCGTCCCGACGGGCTTTTGCTTGCTCGGCGCATGCCGGCCATTACGAGCCGCGCGCGCCGTGCACACTTCTTTCGCTGCTCTGTGCCCACATGCGGAAGCGATGACGCGTCTGACGGTGGCTGTCGTGAATTATGGCAGACCACAGGTTACTTTTTTTTTTTCACTCGCTTTTCAATTTTGTAATGTGCAGAAAAATTAGGGGAAAAATTTCTATTGCGAAATATATCATGTACATCTTGTTTCCAGGGGAAAGAATAATTTGAGAGCACGGACGTAAGATAAACAAATAAAAGAAAACAACGATTACGTGCACCGCGGAAGCACCTGTAAGAGATATGGAATCGTGAGCCGGCCATAAGCCGGTATGCTCTCGTTCTTGCTTCAGTCCGACTGCCTACTCGGCAAAGTTATCGAACTGATGACTTGGCAGCCGTCGATTATTCTTGCTATCCCACTTTCGTCGTGTTCATGAGTAGCGCGTGTTGTTCGGTATGGTGTTGGACGTGCAACGCCTGTTATGTGCACGAAAGGGATATAGAGCCCCTCTTTAGGCTTGCAAAGCAGCGTCGAGCGGCGCCACTGCTCTTATCGCGACTGGGAGCATGCACGGCCACAACACTGCCGCCCCCGCTTCTGCGCACGCGCAGAGCTCTCGGATTGCATCTGTGGTGGGTCACAATGTAACTATTGCTGACTAGCAGTGCTCAGGGCCGAATGACGAGTGTATGCGCGCACGTGTCCTTTCCGCCGCCGCTGGGAAATGCGGCGACAAACCGCCTTCGCGGGCAGCGTCTGCCTCCAGTAAAGGCTCTGTTATACTCCGACGTCCGACGCGAGCGCGCGCGAGGACGTTGCGTTTCGTCACACCGAGCCGGCGACGCTACGCCAGGCGCAAATCGGTCTCCGCTACAGTCGAGCCGGCTCCAACGCGCCGGTGCGATCGCATCTAGAGGAGCGCATGCGCAGTAAAGCGAAGAACGCGCCGCGCCACCTGTCGAAGCAGGTTCTTGTACATGCGAGTCCGGCGCGTCCCGCGCGAAATGCAGCAGGATCTATTCGGAGCCGAGCGACGCCCGAGCGCGCCAGCAGCCGTCGGCCGCGTCGGCGGTCAGCCGACGCCGGACTATTGGCCTCGAGGCCCACCACTGGAAACGCCGGCGCCACCGTCGGCGTGACGTACTTGGCAGGATCACATGGTCTCCGCGGCCGCGTCGGCTGCTTGCAGGGTTGCCGTTGGTGGCTACTTTGCGCCAAATTGGCTACTTTACTAGCCTGTCTGGCGACGAAAATTTCAGGTTGGCTCCATGGCTACTTTCTGGCTACTTTTGAACTTATATTTTGTAGCATTAAGTATCCATCTTCTGTTATTATTTGCACATCAAATACAACGTTTCGAAGTTTTTCTCTAGTGTCAAAAAATGCGCGCGGGCGGCCTCCCTCACCAGCAGGCTACTGCGCATCGAGGCACTACAACGCAAAGCGCGGTGAAGTTGCGTGCATGTTGGTAAACGCGTGGCTAGCGCGCTGCTCACGATGCTCGCCTCTATGCTGATGCTACGCGCTGTGTTGTCATTCTGATGCGCAGATTGTGTTACTCGTATGCAATTGACAAAAACAGACATCCATAACAAAATGAGCGAGGCTGTTCATCTTCAGCCAGATTTGACTGTCTGAAGCTGGACTGGTATTATGTAAACTCTACTATAACATTCGGTCTACGGCGTCAAAGAAAAACTGCTTCAACGTTGAATGTCTCTGCTGAGTTGTTGGTTGGAATGTTTTGAAGACGCTCTGCATTTGGCAAGAACTTTATCTATTCTACATAAACTATATGCAGGTGCACTGAATTTATTTGTTTATGTATTTTTATTTATTTATTTATTTCCAACTTATCTGTGACTTGAAGACCAAGCAAGAGGGAAAAAGTCGGGCTCTTATTCCTGTGGTCCTGTTTTTATTCAAAAGGGTAGTATTTGTTATTCAATAAGGAAAACTCTACTAATAGTACAGCTTTTATTCTATTCGGCTACAAAACTGCCGATAAAATTAATTGGAATGGCTACTTTGGCTACTTTTAGCTTGAGTTCTGGCTCCTTTTCAAATCTACCCAACGGCAACCCTGGCTGCTTGTGGCGCACTGCCGCGTGCTTTGAAAACGAGTTTCAAGTCCCACATGCGCTGCGGTCTGTTCAAAATCGGAAGTTTTCTCTCATTTTCTACTCAATTGAAACCATTTTAATAGAGTGGCTGCCTCCGAAGGCGACGAACATGGGGCTCTACCGCTCGGTGCCGCAGCGCCGCGCTTACGCAAAGGAGCCCAGTGTCAGCCTGCACTGGTAACCGCGGGACAAGAAACAGCGTGAAGCATGGGTTGTAGAGCTAAGAACCGGCAAGTAGCCATCCGCTACGAGTCTTGTGTGCAACAAACACTTCCGCGACGAAGACTTTTGTTACTGCGTCGGGCCTGTGATGTTCGGTGAGTAGCAGACAGCGCGCACTGAGACGATGGCTCGCGCGCGCTTCCCGCCGGCAAATGATGCTTATCTGCCACAGGATGGTAAAAGCGCTACATTTTACCACGTGCGATGCCATCTCAGAACCCTCCAATGCGACCTCTTGATCGTCGGCCCCGTGCTCAGCGTCCACAAAATCGGCTGCAGATGCACAAGTCATTGTTTAGATACGTTGAATTAAAAAACGCACAGGCTCCCTTATGCATTCGTTAAAGATGACTAGAAGGCGAAAGCCATCTTCTTCTTGTCAGTCGATGTACTGATTCTCCCGCGTTACTGTATTTTCTTTCTTTTCCTAGGCGTCGCATGCTACTACATGCTCGGTCTCGTAGACTGGTTCTCCTTCCACCAGCAATCTCGAAGTGGTGAAGCTTTGGTCTATGAATTTGTTGATCACAGAGAGCGGCAAGTTCACTGGAATGCAAACGGGACAGTAATGAGGAGCATTAAAAAAAGGCGTCGCATTTGCTCACGTTTTGTGTGAGCACCAAACGAAACGAATGCGCTGAATAAAGAAACAGAAGCAGCGGCATTTGCCCGCTGAGAAGACCGATCAACACGCAGTGCGAGACAACTTGTCAAATGACATTGAAACGTACCCGAATTTAGACCGAAAGAGAGAAAAAAAAAAACACTGAATCGTCGGGACGGCAGATCACAAAGTTGTCATGCGCACCGAAGTCGCAGTTGTAAGGAAATAGTTTTTGAACTGCTCTGATAGCGTCCGCCCAACAGTAGTTGTTTGTTTACTCACAAATTCTCATGTTTTGCGGCCTAAAGTTCACAGCGCGGTGCCAAAACGCGCTCGTAGCAAAAGCGAAACCAGCAGTACGAACATACATGCAGACGCTCATACATGTAGAGGCACCGTCAGTCGTCGCGAACCCGTGCGATCGCTGGCTTGAGGCTTCCTTCTGTTATGCTCCGTTTGGTTATACAGGAAGTCTACTCTGACGAGATATTTCACATAGTTTGCACTCAGCGAGTGACTACCTTTCACGTAAGAAGCCGGTTCAGGGGTCTGCAACGCGGTTACAGCGTGAAGCGGGTGCTCGGTTTTCTGCAAAGAGACAGCGACTGTAGACTATCTTGTGCTTTCAGTTCGTCGAAAATGATTATTTTGACAGTAAAGAACACAGTTAATTTCGAAAGTACTTACGGGACTAGAGGGCTGTTTTTTGCTGACGCAACGTCGCCGTGACGCGCGCACGCGCGCGTCGACGTTACGCTGGAGTATATCAGAGCCTTAACGCATAGCTCAGCCGCGCAAGCGTCGCGCCCAAACTTCAGCTTGGGTATCCTATAGGGCTTTCCTTAACATATCAGTCACCGACTTGTCCGTTAAGTGACACTCTCCCAACTCATGAAAGCAGTGGGTGACCAGTATCCCATACGGTACTCCTCAAAAATACGTTGGCAGAAGAGATCTTCTATTGTTGGCGCTGCCTGTAGACAGTTTGAACTAGAAATTCTCGATATGAAGTAAACGAATCACAGCGCACGAATGATAGATACGTACGCGCCTTTTTTCTCCCCCCTCCCCCTTCCTTTGTAGTTGCTTAGCAATGACGAGGTTATAGATGGCCTTCCACAGGTGATATAGTCGCTGTGCTTGCGATAAACTGTGTTTAAGGCAATGATAGCTGATAATGTCTTTGAAATTCTCCTCCTCAAAATTCTCCTCCTCAAACAATGTGTTAGGCACAAACTTATTGAAGGACATTTTGACCCGTATTCACAAACCAACATTATCTTTACCTTAGGTTTACAGCGCAGACGAAACGCAGAGACTATTAGAAAGACAGAGATAAGCGCGGATAACTTGTCTGCAGAAATCTCTACTGTGTGAGCTGCTGATGATAATCAGCTCGCGGCGTCGAGATCTATTTGTTTGAAATCAAGGTAATGCGTAAATCAATAAGCAACCATCAATTAAAAGTAGCAAGGAAACCAACTTAATTGTACAATGTTTCAAAATGGGCATCCGGTAACTACAGACAACGTGAAAAATTTCTCTATATTCAGACCTCAAAATATCTGCAGGATCGATTCCACGTAACAGCCACAGGATGTATGTAGAAAACCTACGCACTCGGTATACAGGAAGGTCGAGTCTACGGATCGAGCTCGTCTTTCCGACAATTGCAGCATAGCGTCCGTGCCCCAGTGTAGGGTCGGTCTCCACATGTGGGCTTCGTCCGACAGAAACATACAACTCCCCAGCACCGTGTCAATATAAAGTCGCGGTGCCCGAACACGGTCTCCGGACGGAACCCGGTAGCCAATCTCTCGAACCCCCTGTGCACATCTCCAGTAGGAAGCTCTGGGGAGCCATACTTTTGTATTAACTTTCGTTACCATAAGAAACAACTAGTTCCGGTCACCGTGCGGGCTCTTGTCCCGCAAGTTTCGTGGAATGATAGTATTCCTTGTTTGACATCTTTATTTCCAATTTTTTGGTCAACATCTTGGTGGTTTTGTGTTCTCGTTTATCTCACGCTGATAAGATCCCATGCGTCGGAATGAATAGAAAAACTTGGATTCTGCATCGTAAAATCGAGTGACTGTGTGCGATAGCCTGACTACGCCCGCCCTAAACCTACCGATTTCACCTCATTTCGTTGTGGCACTCGCACTTTCTTTTACTTTTGCTCCCAGAATTTCTTTCCTGCCATCGCCAGCCAGCCCTCGCAATTTCTTCCTTAATGTGGACCCTCTACTCTCCGCTTAGAGAACCGCATGACTGTACTCGCCTTCCCTGTTGCTCTTTCTTACGGGTGCGCAAAAGAAGGCAGTCACGGAACTGAGTTAACCTACACCGCTCGTACACACTCAGTGATCTTCCTCCTCATCGATCAGTTTCGCCTCAGTAAGCACCGTCTATACAAATCTTACAGAAGGCACCTTTGGGAGCTCGGTGCACAAACGGACTCGTCTGTTTTGTTTTCGTCGCAACGTCGCTGTTCCTCTCTCGGGCACACCCACGCCACCCGATTTATTCCACAACAGCTCACTGTGCACAGCCTGATAGCACGAAACAAAAGTTTCCTCAAAAGCTGCCCGCGAAACTGGCCATTAATAAAAATGTCATTTGCAAACTGTCATGCCATGCAAACATACGTGTAACCTTGCCGCGAAAAACCAAGTACGCCGTTATATTATGCATTCGTTCTCACTTGAATGTAGCTCGAAGTCTCATGCCAGCCACACCCCTTCTCGAAAAAAAAAAGAGCAATATCCGCTTCCTGCCCATTATGACAACAGATAGGCGGACTCTCTAGGGTTTAAACGCGTGATGATTTTTTGTTGGAAGAAGGCACGCCGATGGGAGGAGCTTTAGTCGCCACTTAATGTGGTAGGACCTTGTTGTACAAATCAATAATACCATCCTCAAAATAACTGGACAATGAAGTTTTGCCTTCGCCATGCAAACATGCAATGCGTATAAACACGGGTGGGGCCGAATTTATTATGGTCATGAAAGATGGAAATGGGGCAAATGTAAGCAAGTGATACAGAAAGCTGGCTATCGATCTGAATGCACAGTTAGTTATGGAGTGACGTTTACAATCTAGTGTATTCAGCCCCAGAACAGGAACTGTTAGCTTTGGTCGCTTTCATCAATGCAGCCAATTTAAGAGGGGAAAGTGCGCATACTGCTGCAATTAGGTAGCTCTTTAATAGCGACGAGAAACATCCTTTTGGCGCCAAATTGACAAGATTTGTCGCTCTCCACTAATAGTGCGTGACTTCTGTGGTACAATGTCCTGCCCTTCATGACAGCGACGGACGTGCGGGGCTGTGTGAACTGTTCGTCCCCTTCTCCCTCCATATGCAGTGTATAGCACGCCGGCGCTCTCGTCACAGACGGCAGTAATACCTATCTTCCAATTAAGAGCTTCTCTTTCTCTCTCAAATAGGAAGTAAAAGAAAAGCTTGTTTTCGCATTATCAAGCATATATGAAGGGTATGAGCGCCACTATCAGAAGACAAGTGATACGCATAGGCATCGTAAAAATGCGTGTGATATAGGAACGTATATGCGCCGGACAAAAACCGCTCGTGACGGCAAATGTTGGTAACCGACATTGTCTTAAGGTTCAAAAAGGAATCAGGCAAGGCTGTATTATTTCACTATAATTAACTTATACACAGAATATGCACTGAGAAACTGCGACCTCGAAAACTGGGACATCAGAGCAAAAGTTAGTAGAATAAAGGTAACAAACTTGCGACATGCAGACGACACTACATGAGTAGCAAGAAGCATACAATACTTCAAAAACTCTCATTGTGAAGGTAAAAGAAGGAAGCGAGAAGGCTGGTATTTTTCTAAGCATAACAGAGGCTAAAGTTGCGACAAGTGAAGCTCTGGACATCCAGATAAATAACGAATATAAGTTATAGAACACTGCGTTTCCCTGGAATTCAGAACAGATGATGACGGTAGCTTTACAAAGGAAATACAGCGAATAATATAGTATTAAGAAAGAGAGCAATGGGTTAACGTTCAAAGATTATAAACGACAAAGTTGTCAGCGTCAAAACCAAAGTTCGTCTCGTAAACGCCCTGGTCTTTCCCATGGCAATGCGTTCAAGTCATAGACCTTGCTGAAATACGAAACAAAAAACAAGTCACGTGGTCATAAGAGAGATCAATTCTGAGCGTTCTTTTGAGACAAATGTACTGGAACGGACGACGACAACAAGGAGCACAACACGCATGTTCTCTGATGGTACTTTAGCTTGTTGTCACGCATTATAACTTCCGTGAATAAAATTTTATGAAGATCGGCGTTCCGTCTCTCCTGTTTCCCTCTGTTTATAGGAAAAGGCGCTGCAAATATCGAATAAAACGCACTGATGCCAGGCTTCGGTTGTATTCTGGTTGACAACGTTGGATGCTGGTGGGCTAAAGTGCCTGGGTGGTTTATGTATGCCGGCATTTAACAATATTAAATATAATTTTTGAGTCATCTAATATAAAGAAAGCGTCCAAAAAATAATTTAACGCGCTCGTGCAACTCGCTTATGTTCCGCTAATTTCTTGTACCAGTTCTGGGCAAGACATAGTTTTGCATCGAATATTGACCGATTACACCGTGTAGATGGGTAATCCTCACGCCATTACAATCAGGTTGGTTGAACTTTTCTTCGGATGGAGCAATCGCGGTCGTTAAAAAGAACCTGGTGCACCTCCATCTCTAATCTGGTCCTTTCTTGTGTATATTGGCGTGTGTTTTACTGTGAAGACCGTTTGTAATCAGCCGTACTACATCAGCTTTCTCGTGTATGTGACGTTTGACGGAAATAGTATGGGTTAGAGAGTTTGGCAATCGAACAATCGTTACGCATGATGCATCTTGCCTGTTTTCACAAAAACACGAAGAAATAAATTGAACTAGCGTACGACAACTTCAAAGTGCCAGGCTAACTCCTTGAGATCAACCGAACTGAATGCCTTGCCCGCCTAGTGGATCAACCAAAGAAAATTGCGATGTCTGTGAAGCCGGAGCTCGTTGCGGTGATTTCGAAGCTGTAGATGGTTCATACAGTGACCAGTGAGGGATTAATGGGGGTCCATTTATGGTATATCTTACTTCTGTCCGTAGTCGTTACTGCCCATAGTCGTTGGTGTCGGCGATACCATGTTGGTGCTGCACACTCGCTAGGAGAAGCTGCTGCCTGTTCCTAATGCAACGAACCTTGACTACATCTGCTTTCAGTAGCTTCAAAAATCTCAGTGCTATCCCTCGTTGGATTTCATCCTTGAGTGTGCACCTGTGGTCCTTATAAGAAGCCTATAGGCACAACCTTTTTCGTCAAACGCTGGGTGGCAATCTTCACGTTGAACACTTTCGCTTTCATTGCCGCAAAGTACGGTAGCGATGCTCGCAAGCGGTGGTCCATTAGTAGACGGGTTTATGGGCGGGTTAGTTGGCATAGATTCATTGTGGAAACTTGGCGGCGCAAACAAACGGGACACAGAAAGAGGGGTACACAAACAAGCGGAGTCCATTAGTAGCTCACTTTAGAGCCTTCCATCTTTCAGAGGTGTTGATCTGTGTTAACGCGATAGCGTTAAAGAGCTCGTTTCACTGAAATTCCGGTGCCGGCATCGTTGGTTGTGAGCGGAAAATCTCTCAGGAACTCTTAGGTTCGAGTGAGAATCGAACCCAGGCCGTCTGTGTGGCAAGCAGGTGTTCTACCACAGAGCCACTTCATTGCTTGGAACTGCGTTGAAATTAACTTTAATGCTTCACAAACATACGCGTCCTGTGTACAGGTGTCACAGTACGAGATGTAATATCGTAGTAAAACGGGGTACAGGCGTATATTGCCATAGGACGTCACACCATGTGAACTGCATAGCGAGTTGGTGGTTTAAAGCCGCCTACCCATTACAAAAGGCACACACATTACTGCGCGTATTCCCTTACGAACACGTAGTGCGTGCATCGCAACTTCGAAAAAGTATCACGCGCGTAATTGCTGCTGGTTTAAAGGGATACTGACACAAAATTTCGCGGCCCAGATAGCCTGCTGGATCGATTTGCGTGTACGTGCGTGTACCATCTGCGAAATATCGACAGCGAATAAAGCTTGGAAGGTATTTTATATGAATATTGAAGTTCGCGTGCGCGATCCAGCATTATAGGGCGCACCTATTGCATTGACACCCTCGGAGGTGACCCGAGGTGACCTCCCTACTTCCCATACGTAACCGTTGTAGCCGGTACAACAAGTTGTGATGACGTCGTAGCCGCCATTTTTGTTAAGACGCGCTCGCCGCTGCGCTGTTGGTGTCTCAAGAAAATCGTCGCCAACAGACGGTGATGAGGAGGACGACGATAACGAGGACGATGATGGCGACGTCATCGCGCAGCACGTGCGGCAAGCGTGCGAATGCGAGGAGACGATGCGAACAGCGCGGAAGTGCGTCACACTTCTGTGTGCTGACGTGATCGAGCGCTGCAGCCGCTAGGTGGTGATAGTTGCACCCGGAGGCTTGTCGTTTTTGAAACCGAAACTGACACTGGTCGGTAATGAGGAGCCTGTAATTAATTATCTGTCGCGCGCTGCAGCAAACGATGTGCCGTGTTATGACTAACAGGCCCCCAGCAACACATTGCAGCAAAAAAAAAACGCGAGGCCAAAGTTTTTGTGTCAGTACCCCTTTAAAGCATGCCACCCATTACAAAGGGCATACACATTAGTGCGCGCATTCTCTTACACACACGCAGTGGGTACACTGTTGCCATAAAAGTGCTGTTGAAGAGGGTGGAAACCTTTACCTTTACTATAGGTATGTCGAGTGTTTGTGTGTGTGCGTGTGTGTGAGACCGGGTGAATGAACACAATGACAAGCGAAACAGAGCACGGTGAGGATGGGGCCAGATATCGCTATCTCGTTCAACTCTTAAAGGAGAAGCTTAAGCGTCCCCAATTTTTTAACAACAACAGCCAAAAGCATCTGCTGGCGCCTCTGTGGCTATGAAATGCTGCTGGCCAGTATGAAGGTGGGTTTATTTGCCAAGTACACACTTGTAGGCCTTTAATACTAGGCACTTAAAAATTTACCCCACTTTCTCAGCTAGACCATTTGACCTAGTAAATTGACTTGGAATTCAAATGCTTTCGCGAATTATCTAAGTTCACAGCAAGTGAATGGGTGCCCATACAGTCAGTGTCGAATTCTACAGTTGAATCCCATGTTTTCCTAACATGCTGTTTAACACAGCAATGACTTCCTCATAATCTGTGGTTTCATCAGTCACTAAATTTTCGTAAAGGTTGAAAATGCGTCAATCAGAGGTGTAGCCAGGTAGGCGCAGGTCAAACACAAGCCCGACTGCTGAAAGTCCTATAACCTCACTACCGACCCCATGCAACGACACGTGCAAGATGGTTAATGTTCTTTATTTATTGTATAAATGCAGACTCGCAGCCGACCAGAGTTGCCAGCCGAGAGTGTTTGACAGTAGCTGTAGGGTGATTCCACGTAAGATCGAACAAACGATGGCTGGTCGACCTCTCAAATTTATTTCAAAATTTTATATATTATTGCCTGATGAGTGGAAAGAAGAGATCCGCAATTTGTTTTGCCGCCAAAATTTTTTTCGAACCACAGGAAATCAATAATGACGAAGAGGTGGAGTGGAGCGCTCATCCGCTCTGCTGTTTTGGCCAACTTTCGTTATGAATTGCACAAAATATATTAAAGTTAGGTAGCTGAAATTTATTTACCTAAATATATGCATGTTTTTGCTTCTGCTCAGGTATTTTTATTTTTTATGTGTAGTGTAGATGTTTTTATAAAAAACCTCAAAATTGGCCCAGGAAACGTTATTTTCTTTACTTTGAAGGTCTTTATCTAAAAAAAGCCTTGTAGTAAAGCAACAAAAATTCCGCATTACGTTCTTCGCATGCTTATCTACCAAACTGCCGAATCTTATATAACGTTTCAGTAAAGAGATATGATCGGGCTAAGTTCAAGAAAACACCGAACAATGGAAACTTCTGACGACAGTTAAAAAAAAAAAAAAACCATTTTTTAAATTTCTTAAACTTTGTCCACTTATTCTCCTCCACATCAGCTTTCACAATAATTAAAAACATGTTGCATAATGTCGTTCCACTAATAGTTACGGCCCCTCCAATAAGACCCTTAGGCAAGGATTGGCAATTCCGACTTCTTGCCCAGCAAGTGTATAAAATGCAGGCAGGATTGAATTTCTTTTTATTAAAAGGTCAGCAGGTACCTAAAAAAGTGTCGCCGGCACTGAAGACGTTAATTTTGAAATTATTTGGTCACTGCAGCGGCCACGAGCGCGGAACTACCGAGTAGCCGCGCGCGCACCCGAGATGCTCGTTGTAAGAGACGGTGCAGTGAGAGCTCGTTCTCGTGTCCTCAGACCGATTGAGTTCGAAACAGCAACACCTCTCGGGTGACTTGAACGCACGTGCACTGGAGCTTCGCTATTCTATCCGCCCTCTGTTCGCATCTTAGCTAGGCGCTGATAACACGGCGGAGATGGAAGCAAGATGAAAACTCTATAAGGGAGCTATGAGCACTCGCTTCACGCACGCTGCTGCCACAGAAACTACGCTGCGCCAGTTGCGATCAGTGGAAAGCATGAACGTGGCGCTCCAGTGGCAAAGCAAAATATGGATTGTCAAAGGAAAGAAAAGCAAAACTATCGGTAACCGGATGCGCTTGTCTATATTAGATGTCGGCAGCAGACGGCGTGAACTGGCCGCACGTTCGGTGCGCTGTTCACACTTCATTCGGCGCGGATAGCTCTTGTGCCTTGCTCTTACTCTACTCCTCCTGTGCGTCTCATGACGAGAAAGTATAGCTCTGAATGAGTCTATTGTGGAGACTACCTTTCGAAGCACAAGAAGCTTAAAGGAGTACTGACACGAATTTCAAAAAAATTTCGGATTGTTGCTCTAAATAAAAATACTGGTGTCGAGAAACCTAAAACAACTATTGTGGTGCTTGGGAATGCATCCTATATATTTTAATTAGCGCCACCTTAAAAAGACACTTTCCGTTTCGATATCGAGGGGGTGGCTTCTCAGTGTCGTTTCATAGCAGTGTGACGTCACGGACATACAGAAATTCGCGACGTACTAGCGGGAAATGCGTCATCTGCTCGTGGTGCAATAGACAACGATGAGTGAATTGTCGTCCAGTGACCCTGACAGTGATTTCTACGATTTAGGCTGCATGCAGGACGCAGAACTCGCGAACTCGGAGGAACTGTCTTGACTTGTCGGGATAATGTCCTTGCAGTGTGGCTAGCTTGAAAATGCTCAGCGACGAAAACTTCAAAGTCAAATTAAAATATTTTATACGTGTTCTCCGACTCCAGTGTGTGGACAGCGTGGACACTGCATACCAACGAAGCAGAAAATGTCCCTTTTGCGATGTCTCAAAATCGTGTCAGTACTCCTTTAGTTATTGCAAAGAAACCAGAATTTCGCAGAGTTACCGACCTAGACATAAATGCTTTGAAGGAGCGTTTAACGCCCGAAAGATCAGTGACTGTCAGTGAGACGGACTAGTTGTGCTACGCGTGCTTTTGCTACCACTGCAATGAAAGATCTTCACGGAACGCACAGTTTAACGATGACATTCTTATGCCCCCTGAAAAAGAAATCGACGCAATTAACCAGATCACTGCGACTACCGGTGCACGTGCGTTCAAGTCACCCGAGAGGTGTTGCTGTTTCGAACTCAATCGGTCTGAGGACGCGAAAACGAGCTCTCACTGCGCCGTCTCTTACAACGAGCATCTCGGGTGCGCGCGCGCCTGATCGGTAGCCCCGCGCTCGTGGCCGCTGCAGTGACCAAATATTTTCAAAATTAACGTCTTCAGTGCCGGCGGCACCTTTTTAGGTACCTGCTGGCCTTTTAATAAAAAGAAATTCAATCCTGCCTGCATTTTATACACTTGCTGGTGAAGAAGTCGGAATTGCCCATCCTTGCCTAAGGGTCTCATTGGAGGGGCCGTAACTATTAGTGCGATGACATTATGCAACATGTTTTTAATGATTGTGAAAGCTGATGTGGAGGAGAATAAGTGGACAAAGTTTAAGAAATGTAAAAAATGGGTTTTTTTTTAAGTGTCGTCAGAAGTTTCCATTGTTCGTTGTTTTCTTGAAATTAGCCCGATCATATCTCTTTACTGAAAAGTTATATAAATACAAGATTTTGCAGTTTGGTAGATAAGCATGCGAAGAACGTAATGCAGAATTTTTGTCGCTCTGCTAAAAGGCTTTTTTGAGATAAAGACCTTCAAAGTAAAGAAAATTTTGCCGATTGGGCCATTTTTGAGGTTTTTTATAAAAACATCTACACTACACATAAAAACTCAAAATATCTGGGCAGAAGCAAAGACATGCATATATTTAGGTAAATAAATTTCAGCTACCTAACTTTAATATTAGATGCGAAGTATCTTAAGGCGGAGCTCAATCCGGTGGTGGTGGTGGTGGTGGTGGTGGTGTGCGGCGTGACCACCCTTACTGCGCATGCGCATACCCTCTCCACACACCTCCTCTCCACTCACCCTCTCCCATCCCCTCTCCACTATCCCTTTCCCCTTCCCCCTCTCCACTATCCCTTTCCCTTCCCCCTTTCCACTCTTCCTCTGAAACGGGGGCTAGACATGCCGAAATTCTCTCCTGCGCAACGCCGCGATGAGCTCGAGCGCATGCGCGTCCCCTCCGCTTCTCTCTCCTCTCCCACGCTGCCCCCCTCTCGCCCGCCTGTCGACCGCTTTCCCCGCTCGCCCTGCGAGAATTAACGGCCAGGCTAGATGGAAGATACGACGCGCGTAGCGTCCCTCGGCGCGTTCCACGACGCGAGGTCGGTAGCATGCCCAACGAACGCCAACGGAACGCGATCATGCAAGTGCTCCGGCTTCGCATCGCCTCATGGTCCCCTTTAGCGGGAGATGGTGTAATTTTATTTTGTGCAATTCATAACGAAATTTGGCCAAAACAGCAGAGCGGATGACCGCTCCACTCCACCTCTTCGTCATTATTGATTTCCTGTGGTTCGAAAAAATTTTTGGCGGCAAAACGAATTGCGTATCTCTTCTTTCCACTCATCAGGCAATAATATATAAAATTTTGAAATAAATTTGAGAGGTCGACCAGCCATCGTTTGTTCGATCTTACGTGGAATCACCCTGTATACAGCTGAATGGTCATAGCACCCATCGGGTTCTGCTGCTCTGTGTAGGAGGTGGAAAAGAAAAATGGAAGGACAGGGAGGTTAGCCAGTTCTCAGACCAGCTGGCTGGCCTGTGCTGGGGAAATGGGTAAGGGGAATGCCTCGAAAACGAATGCATGTAATTAAAGCAGCCCTCTTATGAATGCTTCTCATCCTACTTGTGCTTTGTGGCTATGACATTCTGCTGCCCAGCATGAAGCTGTGGGTTCCTTTGCGAGTTCAAGCTAGCAAAGGAACCCACATCTCCATAAAATCTCAGGAGCTCCATAAAAATCCCAGGTCATCAAATTATTTCTGGATTCATTCGATATTACACCTATAAGTTCCTAGTCTGGTCTAGAATCTTAATACAAACAAATAAACGAAAGAACAAACAAACACGTTTCAGTTGTAGTCGATTTCCGCTAGTTACTCTAAACGAAATCAATGACTCGCGGTACTGAGTTTCAGTTGTGGTCAATTTCCGCTAGTTACTCTAAACGAAATCAATGACTCGCGGTACTGAGTTTCAGTTGTAGTCAATTTCCGCTAGTTACTCTAAACGAAATCAATGACTCGCGGTGCAGTGCCTGTGGTTGAAGCACTCAGTTCAGGTTGGTCCGCCTTCTTAAGCGCTGTGCTGTTCTTTCCCACCACAATTGTGCATGCGTACTTAACTAAAGAAACAACATGTGAGCGTATTGCTGTTAACTTGTGAGAACCGTAGGCTGCTTTCCGTCAAAGACTGATTAACGCAGCTTTAGAAGGCATTCGGACGGTTTAAGGTAAAGAGCAATACACAGATATAAAAACTGAGATGCTTCAGTCCTCTGATGACAGGGTTTCCATGTGCGCACGCGCAGCTAGCTATAGACACATACTTGCGAGGTCACTTCTAATCGTGCATTGTGACAGAGCTAATTGCGCGTTGAGACATAGAACAAAAACTATTATGACAAAAAGACGTAAGCTTGCTGTTGGTGACCGACCCCGGTAGTACTCGCTACCCCATCCCAACGGCGGAAGCAAGAATGGCCCAGTTTTTACTCGGCGGACGTGACTGCGTCCTGCTGTGCTTGGGGTGTACCCAGGCATCGGCCGCGTAAGTAAGCGGCGGATTAAACGGCGTGGCCTCGGGCACCTCTGAGATGAGTCGGCACTTTTTCCTCCCCCCTCGTGGCACGGAACTGGAGTTCTCGCACCGCCCTGGCGTGAATAGTGGCGTAATCGCTTAATCACTGCTAATGCCCGTACGTGACCACATCGGAGGCACGCTTTGCGCACCGAACGGGCCCCACCATCGATTGGGGAACCCGAGCACGCAACGTTGACTCGCCTTTAAGGGCGCACACGCGGCCCATTATATCTAAGCCGACCGAGCGGCGCGTCAGGCTTTCCGAGACCAGAGGCGTGACTGGGACCATGGCGTAGCCCCGGAGGCGAGGGGGATACTTGTAAAGAATGTTTTGTTAGCTGACGGTGTGAGGGCCTGGGGGATGAATCGCAAACTTTCTGCTTCGACGGTCCGTGCAGCGCTCTGAAGAGTCAGCTATCGTGAAACGTTGCGCACCATCTCCCCGTTACTCCTGCTGCGGTGAGCGCTCTAGTTAGTTTTGCTTAATGACACAGCAACGTTATCTCGTTCTGAGCAGAGGTGTGAAGCTGTCTTAGAGGAAGTTACAGAAAGAAAAGAACGAGCAAGCAAGAAGTAGCCCCGTAATTAATACAGCATACTAAGTAGGCTAGGCTGCCGTCCTTACTAACTTATTTACATTGCAAAACTGTCAGAAAGGTTAAGGCGGACCACACTACGTGCTGGATGGCCCGGATTAATTTTCGCTTCCTGGGTTTCTTCCTCGTGTGTGTAAATCTCAGAAGATAAGCACTTTTGTACTTCTCCTCACCTTTTTCGTTTTCTGTCTACTATTCCCCCTTTCCCCTCTCCAATTGCAGGGTATAGCCAACCCAGCACTTGCTTGGTTAACCTCTGCGCCTTTCCCTTTCGTTTCTCTCTCTCTTCCTCGCAGGTCGAGCTGAGGAGGCCGCGACCTAGTATCGTTGAATCACTGATGTCGTGCTTGGCCCTATATTTGACGATGTCCCACCGTGTTGAAGGATTCGCTATATCCTTTACAAAGCTGCCCATGTCAATAGGTAGCGAAGCTCCGTCGGCGTGATGTACGGTGGTGGAAATTACTCTTCCTTACATTTAGGGAACTGAGTATAAGCAATAACGACATGAAAACGAAAGTAAAGGGCTAAGTACACACACACACACACACACACACACACACACACACACACACACACACACACACACACACACACACACACACACACACACACACACACACACACACACACACACACACACACACACACACACACACACACACACACACACACACACACACACACACACATATATATATATATATATATATATAGTTGAAGCAGATGGATAGCTAAGATAAAATAGCACAACACGAACTTTAAAATTGCACGCACGCTCGAACGACGAGCCATCGTGAGCTCCGAAGGGCCATTCATTTTCGAACGCGCGTGTGTCGTCCGTTCCCTGTACATACGGCGTTTGCAGGCGCCACACTTTTCTGGGACAACGTGTGTCGCGCGAGCAAGCAGTCCACTTAGCGCGTAATTTGGTCGCCACAATTACTCATAGCTAACGCAACAGCTCATGACGGCTCGAAGGCTAACTTCGAGCGAGCATCTCGTTAGCAAGCACGGCTTGAAAACGCAGAGACAGGGCTTTCATATAATCCGTTAAAGGCGCTTGAATTTTAACGCTCTGGAGAAGCTTTCCGGACGCTTTGTACGCTGCGTCGGGAGGAAATCTCGTTTTCAAGATGTAGTTGCAAGTGCTTGCTAGAGAGTGTGGCTTGAAAACAAGTCTGTCACATGAATAGGACAGAGTTAGGTACATAACAAGAGCCCATATACACATTCTTCACTTCATGAATAAGGCAGAATGCGGTGGTGCTGCTGACAGCAGCGATGTCCGAGTGGTGTCACCAGCTTTCCCTTACATTAACAAACAGGAACGAGTAGCATGAAGGCTCTAATTACATTGTGCACTTGTAAGCGCTCTGTTGAAAACTTCCTTATACCTTTTAGCATAGTGCGCGAAACACACCAGCGATATTTCAAACGAGGGTATTACACTATATTAATATTTCGTACCCTGGCGCATAAGCAAGGACCGGGTCTGCCGCCAAAAGTGATAAACTTAGTGCGCTTGACCCATGTTAATACAAGTCAACAAGCATTCAAGGCTGCCTTTGCGCTCAAGAACAAACGTTTTAATACGCTTTGGATCTTCACTGTAATTTTGACAATTTCATTAATTACCAATTCCTTCATCGGCACCGAGATGAACTTCCTGTTGAGGAACTTCTCATTGTCGATCGTGACCAAAGGTATGAGAAATGACTGCATTGATCACACTCTTGCATTGATTTCTGTCATTCAACGTGTTCGAGGACAAAGAGTTCCTTCTGTTCCGTTTCTTGAAATTACGGCTCATGACAAACTTCCAGGCGTTATCGGAAGGCTCCTCGCTACAAGCGAGCCTATGTCGAAACTTTGTGAAGGCCAATCGGAGGTATGATAGAGGGCGCTGTTGACGTCACGGAATGTGGCAGATGCCTGGGCAAACCATGTCCATCGCCATAGGCGTGCGCACAGGGGGGGCGACCGCCCCTCCCTAATCACCTAAGAGGGGGGGGGGGCGCAAAATCTGCCCCGTACATTGACCCTTCTAGTCACCTAAGTGGGGGGGGGGGCGCAAAATCTGCCCCATACATTGACTTAGTAGGGTGGGGGGGGGCGCTGCGACGAACCTTTGCCCCCCCCCCCCTAATGGGGAACCCTGCGCACGCCTATGTCCATCGCTGTCGTACAACGGAGCGGCGTTCCAGTGATAAATTTTACGACCATGGAGGAGGAAATAAACTAGGGAGGAGCATCGTGGGATACAATTAAGCATGTAAACTGGGCACCCAACCCGTGATCACGTCAAGCGTTTTACAGCGAAAGCTGCTATGAGATCACAACAGCCCGCCACCGCCGCCATCGCCTGTGTCCGTATCACGCGAAATGTGAAAAAATTCACCGATGATTACGATACTTCCTAAAGCGAATTCTGAGCGCAGCTTCGTGTTGGGGCAACGCCAACGGTGTTTTAAATTTTGGTTATCCGTAGCTGTAGCAATGTAACATTCTTTACATATTACCACAGAAACTGTCAACGCTCGAGTGCTACGCACACCACTCTGTGCATTGCAGGCGTCTCGAACCAAGTGAAATGCCAACAGTCCCGTTACGACAAGTGAAGCCAGCCGCGGTGGAATTGCCAGCCCTGCATGCGCACGAGCTCCGACCGAGGGGCCAGTGCGCGTGACGGAGGAAGAAAGCGAGGTTAGAGGCCAGTGGTTCGCGATGTCGACAGACTCCGCGTTCGCTCTCTTTCGTCCTCGTTCGCTCCATCGGTTACGCCGCCGACGCCAACGGCGACGCCGCTCAACGCAGGAGCGGGTGCCTAAGAGCGGCGCGCTAAAAATATGCAGGATCGGTTGAGATTTGAACCTGGGCCTTCTGCGTGGCAGTCGAGTATTCTGCCACAGGGCCACGCCGGTGCTTGAAACTCCTTCGCAAAAAGACCTTATAGAGGCGCCATGTCGGGCAAGGAATCACGTTAACAGATGTAACATAGCGTGGTAGAAGAGTAAAATAGCAACCAGGCGTCATACAATGCGAAGTGCTTAACGAGTATGCGGCCGTTTAAAGCTTCCAACCCTTTACAAAGGCCTCAGCAATAATTCTTTATCCTCATCAGCCACAGGATCAACAAAGTGCACCTAATGCCTTACAGAAGTGTAGCGGGTACCTTTCTCCTCAGCAGAATAACAAATAATGGATAGTAGGGGCTTCCCTACTTCGCAGTAATTATGATGAGTTGATGACTTATGGCATAGTGGGTACCGTGCAAGTGTACTCGTAGTAGTTGTCCCGAGAGAGTTTACAACGGACTCTACAAAGGCCGCTCTTCCAAATTTCGCTGTGACTGTGCTGCGTATTCCACGCAGGTCTGGCGTTTCTTTTTTTAAACAATGAAGCTATTTAAGCTATCAGTAACTTGTGTTCCGTCGTGCAAACCTCCACAGGTGGGTAAGCGCCACAGGAATTGGGCAAGCCCCTCTACCGAGCACAGCAGGTGCGAGTGGGAGAGTGGGAGAGAGAGAGTGGAGAGAGAGGGAGAGAGAGACATAACTTTATTCTTGTCCTTGCTGGGGTCAAGGGAGGCGGGGTCCGGGAGACTAGCCCTACCGGAGGCCCCCTTCCTCAGGCGGAGGCCAGACCTTGGGTCTTGGCGGCGTCTTCGGCCAGCCGTACCGACCAGAGTTGGTCATCCGGGCAAGCGCTGAGCAGCATAGCCTCCCACTGCTCGGGCGTTATCTTAAGTTTAAGGTTCTTCCTGTGTTTGATGGTGTGTGTCGCTGCGGGACATGCCCATATAATGTGGTCGAGGTTGTCGCGAGCCACCCCGCAAGCTTTGCATTGTGATGTGTAAACGTCCGGGGAAGTGTAGCCCGTGAAACCATATCGGTCGGCAAAAAACGCAGAGCTCACTCAGATTCCCTCAATAAATATATTTTGTGCTTAGGGCTCACTCGGACTGAGACTCAACAAAAGCTTCAACCGGACTCACTGGGACTCAGACTCACTAAAATTTGTCTCAACCGAACTCACTCGGACTCAAGCTCACCAAAATATTACTCACGCGGACTCACTCAGACTCAGACTCACGGCTCGATCTGAGTCTGAATTAGTCTGAGTGAGTCGACTCACGAGTTTGCCGACCTACGCGTGAAACACGTGAAAGAGAGAGAAAGAGATAGAAAGAAAGCTAGAAAGACAGAGGAAGACATAACAAGAGAGAAAGAGATAGTAGGAAAGATAGAAAGACATAGGAAGAGATAGAAAGAAATATAGAAAGACAGAGGAAGAGAGAGAACGATGTAGAAAGAAAGATAGAAAGACGGAGAAAGACATAGAAAGAGAGAGAACAATATAGAAAGATAGAAAGAGAGGGAAAGATAGAAAGAGATAGAAATACAAAGAAAGCCATAGAAAGAGAGAGAACGATGTAGAAAGAAAGAGAGAAAGACATAGAAAGAGAGATAACGATATAGAAAGAAAGATAGAAAGACAGGGAAAGATAGAAAGAGATAGAAAGAAAGATAGAAAGACAGAGAAAGCCATAGAAAGATAGAGAACGATGTAGAAAGAAAGATAGAAGACAGGGAAGATAGAAAGAAGATAGGAAGACGGAAGGAGAGAACGAGTAGAAAGAAAGATAGAAGACGAGAAGAGAAAGACATAGAAAGAGAGAACATATAGAAAGATAGAAAGACAGGGAAAGATAGAAAGAGATAGAAATACAAAGAAAGCCATAGAAAGAGAGAGAACGATGTAGAAAGAAAGAGAGAAAGACATAGAAAGAGAGATAACGATATAGAAAGAAAGATAGAAAGACAGGGAAAAGAGAAAGAGATAGAAAGAAAGATAGAAAGACAGAGAAAGCCATAGAAAGATAGAGAACGATGTAGAAAGAAAGATAGAAAGACAGGGGAAGATAGAAAGAAATATAGAAAGACAGAGGAAGAGAGAGAACGATGTAGAAAGAAAGATAGAAAGACGGAGAAAGACATAGAAAGAGAGAGAACAATATAGAAAGATAGAAAGACAGGGAAAGATAGAAAGAGATAGAAATACAAAGAAAGCCATAGAAAGAGAGAGAACGATGTAGAAAGAAAGAGAGAAAGACATAGAAAGAGAGATAACGATATAGAAAGAAAGATAGAAAGACAGGGAAAGATAGAAAGAGATAGAAAGAAAGATAGAAAGACAGAGAAAGCCATAGAAAGATAGAGAACGATGTAGAAAGAAAGATAGAAAGACAGGGGAAGATAGAAAGAAAGATAGGAAGACAGAGGAAGAGAGAGAACGATGTAGAAAGATAGAAAGACGGAAAAAGACAGAAAGAGAGAGAACAATATAGAAAGAAAGATAGAAAGACAGGGAAAGATAGAAAGAGATAGAAAGAAAGATAGAAAGAGAGAGAACGATGTAGAAAGAAAGATAGAAAGACATAGAAAGAGAGAGAACGATATAGAAAGAAAGATAGAAAGACAGGGAAATATAGAAAGAGATAGAAAGAAAGATAGAAAGAGAGAGAAAGCCATAGAAAGAGAGAGAACGATATAGAAATAAATAGGCACGAAAAAGAGATAGACAAAACAGAGGCCAAGACCGAAGGAGAAATAGAGAAATAAAGAGAAACAAAAAATAGAGAGAAAGAAGCAGGTAGAGAGAAAGAAAGGGAAGAAAGAGAAATAAATATAGAAAGAGTGACAAAGAGAAAGAAATAGATAGAGAGACAAAGAAGTAAATGGAAAGAAAGAAGTAGAAAGAAACAGATAGAAAAAGAGATACAAGATACACAGAAAAAGAGAAAGAAGGAAGGAAAGAAAGAAAGAAAAAAATAGAGAGAAACAAGGAAGGCCACCCAGCTGCGCTCTTTCTTCAGCCTTCGCACCACCAGTGCGAAGGGAAGCTGCCATAATTTTTAAGTGTGGAACACTTTAGGAGCCCGGGCTGTCGAGTGGTGTCTGTCACGGTGTACCGTGGTCACCGTGGCAGGTTAATCGACGTGAATTACGCGTAAATAATAAGGACGAAGCGGTAGTTCTCCGTTGCACACACAAATACACACATTTTATGAATGGACAAACAACTCGCGTTATACACACACAAGAGAATAACGAGATTACGCAATATAGTCCGGAGTTATCTTACAAGAAGAGTGGAAAGTCAGGGTGCACACATCTACATTATCACAGGCTGCGAAAAGTTGCGTCCCAGAAGCGATGCTGCTGCGTCGTTGACTATACGTGCTCGCCGTTGAATTGGCAGTCAGGTGGCCAGGTGGCGTGTCACGAAAGGCGGCTGTTAGTTTACAGCAGGACGGTTGGCGTAGATGCAGTGTTGGACTGCCCGAGAACTTGTTCTTGCCGTTTACAGCCATGAGCTCGAGGACATAAAGCATCGGCAGGAGCCAGGATTTCTTGTCCGCATGGCTGCTTCTTCCGCCGTTCCTTCTTAACCAGATGCTCGCGCCAGGAGCGTTTCTCGCGTCGCTCTTCTTGTTTCTTCGTTGTTGTCGTTTATAACCGTTTTTTTAGCGTTCTGTAGAATATTCTGAGCGCGCGCCCGCGCCAAGGAGAAGACTTCTTCCTCTTGTTCTTCGAGTGCCTTGGTGATGGTAAGTGCGGAGCACTCTAGGGGCCCGGGCTGTCGTATGCTGTCGTCGCTTGGCGTAACGGAGGCACCACGTATAAATATAGAAGAAAAGAGGAAGAAAGCGAGAAATAGAAAGAGAGAGACAGAAAGGGATAGAAATAGCAAGAAAAATAAAATAGAAAGAGGGGAAAAAAGACGAAAAAAAACGAAACAAGTGAAAAAGAAAGAAAGAGAGGAGGAAAGAGAGACAAAGAAGGCTGCCCAGCTGAGCACTTCCTTCAGGCTTGGCACCACTATTTGTATAGTACTTCACAGCTTTGAGGAGGAAGGGAGGTTGAGGTGAGGAAAAGACGCTATTCTGCAACCCTAGTTGGGAGAATGCCTCTAGCGTCTTCAGGGCATTCGGGAGAGGGCAATGAAGATACGAACAGGAGAGGAGGAGAAGGAGAGGCGAGCGACGTCCATGGCCGAGGACGTGGCGAACGGCTTGCGTAGCCAGTTGTCCAGTTCAGTGTCCCCAAGGAAGTGAAGAACCAGCTTGAAGACCTGGGTGTCGCGGTGGGCAGGGAACAGGAGATCCCTCTGTGTAGCCGCGGGTAGACCCTGGCGGCGGAGGCTTCGCTGCTTTGTGATTCTCGCTCAACGCGTGCGCTTCCGGAAAGAGTGCTGGTTACGGGGAAACGGTTTGCGAAGACAGGATGGGCGTAACTAGAGTTGCCAGGTTCTGCAGAGCTAACAAGCAAATAATCATCCCAAAAGAAGCCCCCACCCCAAAAGAAAAAAAAAAGCGGCTCGGCTTTTGCGAAAAAGCTCGAAAGAAGCGGTAGTTTAAGTAATTTTTTAACTATAATAAAAAGCTTAATCATTACGAGTAGAAGGTGAACGATAAATGTAATTATTTTTTGCAACAAAGTCATGCGAAAGTGCGAAAGAAAGCAAATATTTACATTTGACCACAGTCTCCAGGATAGTGTCCACTCCGTTCAATGCACGCTTGCCAGTGCATGGATAACGTTATTAACGCCATAGCGTTAAAGAGCTCGTTCCGCAGAAATTCCGGTGTTGGCGTCGTCGGCGCCTTTGGTTGCGAGCGAAAAATCAGCGTTGTCCGCGAGCGAAAATACGAGGTAGGTGCAAATAAAGAAATAATAAAAAATATTCGGTTCGAATGGAATCGGGGATTCGAACCTGCTACCCCTCGCTCCGTGGCTCTATGCATTTAGCCGCTCGGCGACCATGCATGCATCCTTTAGCATGCCAATGGCGATCGAGCTATTTATATACACCATTTAGCGTTTGTAGTACGCACATCTCGGAGGTTCTTCAGCGGCTTGACAGAAAACCCGCGAGATATCGCAAAGGGCCCGCGGGCGCGCTTTCCGTGTTCTGTCGCGCCGCATGCATGGATACAGGAGGCGGCGCGCGTCCGCACTTTCGCTTTCCTTGCGGTTCGGTTTAGGTGTCGACCGAGAATTGAAGCCAGGCTAGCGATTGGGAAGTCGATATGAACACGGTCCGATTACGCTATGACGTTCTACTCTTGAAAGCGAAGCTCAAGCGTCCTACAAGTTTTTTTTTTTTTGTTGACTCCCCCAACGTAGGTTTGACTTTATCGCTCAGCTACACAAAGTAAATCGAGAAATGTTATTGGTGAACGTGACGCGCACTAATGTGACTATATTTGCAGGAAAAACGTGAATAAAGCTCCCCCTCCAACCCCCCCCCCCCTCCCAGAAAAAAAAAAAAAAAGAAACGCAACAAGCAACTGGGAATTCTGCAAGCGACGCGGCGAAAAAAGAAGCCCGCATCAACCTATTGTCAGCGAAACTGGCAACTCTTGGCGTAACATAATGCTCTTTCCTAGTTGCTTTCATATTCAATGTCTGCAACAGAGAAAAGTGGTTGTTGATGTTTCCTAAGGAACCTACAGCTCACACGCACTGTGGACACGTGGTTGGTCAACAATGAGGTTGTGTACATAAAATGGCAATGCAGTTCTAGGGCTGTAAAAAAAGGCAATGAAAGTGGTAAGCAAACTTTTTCCCATGGTAACATGCTATGAATAGTAATAACAATGGGGTGGATTACCATAATACCGAAAACTGCAAGAAATCATGCATCTTTACCAGGCAAGCCGCTGGACTTTAATTAGAAGTCCCACAGGGCAGAACAAATATGTTTATCGCTTATCGTAACAGTTGAAGCTTCAAGAGATTGAAGAGATGGAGGTGTCATTTTCAGGACACGTCTTTGAAGAGCAAGTTCAAAATAATTTTGTTAAAGCAACGAAATGGCAATAAAATGACACACACACACAAAGACATGGACATTGCGTCACTCATGGGTGTCAACCTAAGCGCGCTGTAGGTGCGCTCTCCGGCAGTTTGAAATCTGCCAAAATGAACTACGATGCCTTTTTTTTGCATTTCTGAAAATGGTCAAGATGCCTCAGATGATCTGTTTCAAGCATTGCACTGTGGTCGATCGCCTTGCTTTTTGTTTGAAAAATTAATTATAATTTCATAATTAGTTGTCTACCCGCTACCTCGAGCATTTTCAAACGAACACCTATGTGGTAAAACCAGTCAATACAAAAGAAATAATAGAATTACAGCCTTTTATAATGATGAAAACTAGGCGAAGCACGGACGTGCCTCTATTGTAGGACATTTGACTCCCACACAGAATGCTTGGGATCGATTCCGGCGATCCAGTTCATGGGACGAGCTATATCAACCGCAGGAAATCTTCGATAAGGCTGCTTTTCGTTAAAAGAGATAACCAGGTAAATACAAACATTGGAGCGGTATTGATCACAGCAAAGCACCTGCCATACCTGAAAAAAAAAATGTGGGCAGCTTGCACTAGTGGTGCAAGGCTGGACTAATAGTGGAGCTTGTGGCCGAGCTAATGTCTGTCGGCTTCTACAAGCTCGACTAAGTCGTTGCTAGGTTTGTCTAGGCATTGCAAGGCTTGGTCATGAGGAGCGTAGAGCTATATTGCTTGGTGAAGTGTGGTTGTGGCTAAGTGAAGTGAACGATTAATTAGTTTTTTATTATTAGCTCGGTAATATTTAGCAATGCCTTAATTATCCAGGTTAATTTAGCATGGTTTGAATCAGCAAGATCCTATTTAGTAAGGTCTTAATTATGATTGCACTAATTTGCATGACCTTATTTAACTATTAGCCTTAAATATAATTAATTAGCAAGGTATTGGGAAGATGAAGAAGAGGACGAAAAGAGCGCGCGCCAACCGAGCAACGCGCTATATGGTAGAGGCCGATCATGATGACGATAGTTTATTGTTAACTCTGCACGGCCTGACCCCGAGCTTAAAGAGCTCTGCTGTTAAAAAAAATTTAGCCAAAGAACCCTGCAGAACAATTCAATACATTTATAACCAACAAACGAAAGGCTTCTAAAGGAACAACCAGCGGTAAGGTGGATATTGTTAGCAAACTTTGACTATTGGTGCGGAAATCGCGTGAAAGGAGACGCCTGAGCTTTCCATATTACCGTTGTAGCGTTGAAGAGTCCATGTCGGCGTCGGCGGTAGTGAGCGAAAAGTCCGCGTTTTCCTTGAGCGATAAATCCCGATGGATGCAACAAATAAAAAACAGGGTTCGAGCCTGAATCGATCTCAAACATTCTGCATGGGAGTCAAGTGTTCTACAACAGAGCCACGCCAGTGCTCTACTGCGTTCCACTCTTATATGCTAAGCTGAAGCGTCCTCCAATTTTAACAGCGGAGTTGTTAAAGTCGGGCGTAAGGCTGTGATCCATGGACTGGAAAAACTTCGCCGAGCGATGACGTCACTGCGCGTGTCCATGGCAACCCATAGTTTAGCCGCGCCAAAAGAGCGGGAAGCGCATGGCTATGCTCGCTGCTTGGATATATGTTTGATACCGATCTATATCTAATCGATAGCCAATAAATATTGATCGATAAACAATAATTTATGGAAATGCCGCGAAACGCATGCCTATATACTCGCTTCAGCTTGGATACACGTGTAATACCGATCGATAGCCAGCCGATAATCAATCACTGATCGATAACTGACCGATGCCGATTACGACCTCGACGGAACCAGATCAGCATTACTTAGCCAACTTGGACTTCACCGGGCCAAACCATACCGATCGATAACCAATCAATACCGATCGATGTGCAAAAATAATGGAACACGACACCCACATCGCACTGTCATATACGTATAGTATTGGCGGCGAGATCGACAGAGTCGGCACCTAGCGGCGAGCGGACGAAACCCCGCGGTGTGGATGGCTCATTGCGTCGTCTGCTAGCCACACCGTGTTCGCATGTGTGCGTACGTCATGCACGTCTTCAGATCACAGCTTTATAGCACATTATCAAATGCTTGTACGTATGCCTACACGATATATATAAGCATTTCGCCTTACGAGACTTGTATGCACTCTAATAAGTGAGTACATGCCCGTGTCGATATGGCACTAGGTCTAACCATCGCACCGTCCATTCGCCAAAATCATTTCAATGTGGGTACCGCTTTCTCGTTCAAGCACGTCACATAGTTCTTACGGCGTCGTCCTAAACGAAAAAAAAGTACTTAATGTCGAGGTGTGAATGCTGAATTTTAGCGACACCATCTCGTGAAGTTTTGGCGATTCGGAAATCCTTGTCATACCACAAAGCATGAACTAGCGCCTGCAGAGGAAGGTTAGCGGTAAAAAAGACCTGACGCCACGCATTCTACAGCAGCACGCGTATTCATGCAAACAGAAAAGCAGGGTGCACAAAGTTCTACTTCATCTAATTACGCAGAAATACAGGTTCTCTTTCTTTGTAGCCGCTAGAGCAAAAAGTAAATACGTCATTGGCTCAGTCGCGCAACACAGTTTATATTGTGGTATAGGCAAAACACAATTTAAACACGTGCAAATAAAGCAAGCAAAAACATTGAGCACAGTGCAAAACACGAATGTGACTGAGGGCCAGTACCCCATTGATTGGCAGATTTCACTTCTCTCACAATTATAGGTACGTTAGGACGGTTGCATGCATCGATGTGGCAATGGAGGACGCATACATCACCATTAGGCTGCAGTTAACGCGCTTTACTCGCCAGCAATCGACTCAAACCGCCTACGGCGAAGCGCCGCTGCGTACGTTTGTATACGCGCCGCCGACCGTCTATCCACACAAACGCGGCGACGGTGCTGCCACCTATAGCCAGATCTCGCGGCGAATAGTATAGCAAGGAGTGGGAAAGAGAAGTGATGTTGAGGAGGAGGGAAAGGAGGAGGGGAACGCCGTCATCTACACTCTTTCCTCAGTCTTCGCACCACTAGTGCGTAGCAGCCCGAATTTTTTTGTAGTTTATTTGCATGGCAGATACGTTCGAGTGAAAGGAGGCCGATCACCGGGGTGCCGCACATTTAAAGAACCATTTTCCTAATACAGCGTTTTTAATATTTGTTTTTGTACACCCTTCTTTCTTTCGCTCTCTCTTTCGGTTCCTTTGTCTGCGCGCGTAACGCTTTTGTCTCCTGGCTTTCTCACCTCTGTGCACCGGCAACTTCGTGTCAAAGGCGACTCCTCGGTTCACAGCGTTTTTTTTTTCACAATGCATACAAAACCTGTCACGGTTTGCGTTTAAGGGTGTTTGAATTCCCGGGCTACAAAAGCGCTCTGAATCAGCAGTGGGTGCAATTTGCATCTTTTTTATTTATTTCTTGCCGAGAAACATTCACGGATGTGTCAAAACCACTTTTTTTCTCCTTCATTTTCAGCGTCGAGATAACTACATCGCGACGAAGTGCGCGGGTTGCCGCAACTTCTCAATAAAGAAGACCGGTACCTTTTTCTTGTAATACGTGTATTTACACGCCTTGTAATGTTTCTCGGTGAAAATATGACACTTATTGTTTTAGAGCCAGAAGGCATAGGGCGGCGTGTAATACTTTTTACGAGGTGAATATGGCCGGCTCACGTTAGAAACAAACTATATTAGCCATAACGATACCTTAAAAATGTGTAATTTTCAAAAACGGGCTTCCGGAGAAATATTACGCTTTCGGGCTCAGGCAGGCCATTCAGTCGGTGCTAAATATATAGATGCATGTTTCTGTGCGCGCGCACGTGTACTACGTGCCAACTATGACGAGCCGGAAGTAATGCGGATGTGGTTCGTAAAGCCGCGCAGACTGCGTGGGACGTGCACCTCAGGGGCCGCAATTTGCGACGCGACTCCCTGGCGGCGCTGGGGCCTCTTCGATCATCATTCGCCGCAGCGCGTGTCGAGGCTGAGTAACTGCTATGCGCGCACGTCGCTACAGAAGTTGATGGCTGAGATATACGACTCTATCGGAAAGTAAATGAAGAGCGGAGGCTCGTAGTGTACATCCGCACAGGGTGCTCGACACATCGTATATAAGTAAAACCATGCAAGACAGGAAGCGCGGCAAGCGCGCCCACAAAGCGCCCCCCTTCGACAGTTGGCGTATGGCTTGGTTTAGTTACCTCTTTCGTGTTAGATTTTGTTAGATTTAGTGAGTTGAGTTACGGGTTTTCTGATGGTGGTAATGTACGTACAACAGGCAGCGCCCTGCACACCCAACGCTCGTCACGATAAGGGGATGAAACACTTCACCGAAATTGTGTTGTGCGCTAGAATTCAATTCAAATAAAGCGGGGGGGAACAGATAGATAGATAGATAGATAGATAGATAGATAGATAGATAGATAGATAGATAGATAGATAGATAGATAGATAGATAGATAGATAGATAGATAGATAGATAGATAGTGTTCGGTGTTCTTCCGCATGTGTATACGCGACGACGACAACGAACTAAGCAGTGTCGCGTTTTACCCACCGCGGTGACGAAGTGCGAACAACTATAGGACACGGCATTTATTGGCGGATTCGCCGGCTGCGTTTTCGCGATAACGAAGCAGAAAAAAACAAAAACGAAAAAAAATCTCGCCCGTTTATTCCGGGGTTTGCGTGACTCGTTAAAGAGCCGCAGGTGGTCAAAACATTACGCTGTCCCTCTCCGCTTTCTTGCCCCCGCCCCTACACACACACGCACACACAATGCGGCGTCTCTTGAGCGCCTTAGGACGCTAGAATCCGTAGAAATAAATTAGTTTAAAGATTTTTTTTTCGTTAGGTGGTCCTGCCGAAGGACTGTTTCACAGGTTTCGTTTTAAGTTTGCCCCAGTTGCGTAGTTGTGTAAGCTAAATATATTTGGAAGTCTGAAGCAGATAAAACTGACATCGCACTTCGCTTTGGATTTTGCCGATACTTTTTTAATGGGGCATTTGAAAACCGCACGTCGACAGTTTGATGACTTTCGAGGTACCTGAGAAGCATGCCGCTTCATCATACATTAATACGCTTTAGACCAGGGGTGTGAAACTCATCTCAGCTATAGCGGGCTGCAGTCCCGAAATATACTCCCGCAAGGGCCGGGACAGTGAAGAAAGTTGGAGCGGGGAGGGTTGAGCTTGATCGAAATGTCAGCTGCCGTTGCCATTTGAAAGACGGCCTTTACCATATCTCATATAAGGGTCACTTGTGAAGGGGATTTGGTGTTGGGATTCTATAAACATATAGATACAGATCTCCAGAAATAACTAAAATCTAGACGCCGATTCTGAAATACAGAGTTGTTTTTCCACACTTATGTTTCAAAACACAGTGACCGCATGGAGTGCTTCAGGAAAGAAATGCTTGAGACCAGTAACGTCTATGTAGCTACCCGAACAAAGCGTTACTAAACCCAATAGGCGAGAAAAAAATTGGGGGACGCTTAAGCTTCGCCTTAAAGAGTTGAACGCGATAGCGATATCCGGCCCCATCCTCATCGTGCTCTGTTTCGCTTGTCATTATGTTCAGTCGCCCGGCCTCACACACACACACACACACACACACACACACACACACACACACACACACACACACACACACACACACACACACACACACACACACACACACACACACACACACACACACACACACACACACACACACACACACACACACACACACACACACACACACACACACACACGCGCGCGCGCGCGCGTTCTTGTTTCTGGGGTTATATATATATATATATATATATATATATATATATATATATATATATATATATATATATATATATATATATATAACCCCAGAAACAAAAACATTTATTTTGTGCTGAAATCTGCCTGGTTGTTTTAAGAATTATGACTGAGCCTTTTGTAATGGATTGGAAGCTTTAAAGGACCCACAAGTTACGTAATTCGCATTGTGTGACGCCCGGTCGTTATTTCACTCTCCCACCACGCTTTATAACATACGCTAACGTGAGAAAGAGATAGAGAGAGGGGATTAACTTCATTGAGACCCTGAGGAAATTCATCATGGGAGCCTTATGGGCTGGTTTGGCAACCAATAGAAGTGCACTTGCGAGGAACCCACTACGCTATAAATCATCATAATTTTTGTGAAGTAGGGAAGCAGCCACTATGCAATTTTTCGTCATTCTGCGAGGAACCGTGGTACCTGCTAAACACCTATAAGGCATTATGTGCACTTTGTTGATGCTGTGGCTCATGACGCTGAAGAATTATGGAAGATCCCTTTGTAATTGGTTGGAAGCATTCAACAAACCATTCGTTGCGCAATTCGCATTGTGTGACGCCTGGTTACAGAATTGCCAGAGTTGCGAAAGGCAACGAAAGCGCAGCTGCATTTTCTTAAGGCCACCGGACTGATTCACCGTCTGTGATATCAAACGCGGAACTGTTACTTCGGCTCAAAAAGAGTGGCGCTTCTCTCCTCCTCTATAACTTTCCTTCCCCCTCCCCTCTTCCCCAGCACAGGGTCGCCCACCGGGCACAGCCTTGGTTAACCTTCCTGCCTTTCTTTTATTGTTATTCTCTCTCTCTCTCTCTTAGTGTATACGCTTATCATTTTTCGTTCAATCGCGCACTGAATGGTCCATAAGTTCTTCTCAGGTTTCTTTGTTATTCTCCCGGTTTCCTGGCAATTTGTGCCATGTATAAAACATTATGGCCCTCAACCTAACAGCGCTACTTCGACAGCGCGACGGAAGCTTTAAATAATCAGTGCCAGCGTTGTAACCTTACCTTTCTGCAATATTTAGTCCACCGCTTCCGGCCCCTTTTCAAGTAAAGCCCGCGCTCATGTACTGATTAACCAAAAAATATCTATCAGTATGACCACGCTTCGGGTTACGTTTACATCTCACTCAACGTTTTAATTACGACAATGACGATGCAAGTATACACTTGCATCGATATTTTGGAACTTGCATGGGGGGGGGGGGGCAGTTCACACTAGACCCTGCAAAAAAAAATAGTGCTAGTCATCCTTTACATTGAGCCCCAGAAATGCATGGAAAGCTTTCCATCTGAAGAAGATGAACAAGCGTTAATTATTAGAAGCAACTTAGTTAAGGTTGATATAATTCTAACACACTCTTAAGCAAATTAAGAACCCAGTTTCTGCTATAGAGTGCACTCTGAATCTTGCTTGAGGAGCGCAAAAGTAACGAGTATCGGGAGTATTCGGTACGCAACAGTTAGGAAGCGAAGAGCTCGTGATGATCTCGGCATTTTATTTCACGCGGTAATGTGTAGATTATCAAGAGGCCGAGAATACAGAACCACCATGGCGGGCTTCTTGGTGAAAAGAGAAATAAACGACTGGGCGGACACGGTCTTTGTAAGAGAAGGCAAGGGGAAGGAACGCATTACTCGGTGAGCAAGGAAATTAGGGAGGCAATCGAAGAGTGCCGAGGGGCATCGAACACGCACCGAAAGACTCGGAGAGGAAGGGTCTCGCAAGGCGCGCGTAGAATAAAAATCGCACAAATGCCGGCAAAACCGCTTAAATGTCTCAACAGCTGGTCCGGTACAAAAAGTGAAAACCTCGAAGGGGTAGATAGGTGTCGGAGTGCCGTAGCAGAAAAGATAAGGAGCCTTACCCAATGTAGTGCGAGAATATGTGCCCGAAAAAATAAAAAACAGATGCAATGTGAGTGAGAACTGTATTGTACATTTCTGGGTGCATTTCAGAAGCCATTAGCGAGCCACTTTAATGCGTCGTTCCAGGGTAACGGACGACATATAAATAGAGTGGCTACGAGGCGACGCGTTGGGTTCGAATCATCTCTTTATCGTATAATTGAAAACAATCTTCAGCTAAGGAGCAATTAGTTGAAGTAAACTTGCAGCGGACTTGGCGTATAGTATTGATTTGTTGTACGATGAGGTTACGAGACACTGCCGAATGCTTTACGAAAATGTTAGTGCTGTCACAAAATTCCCGTGCACCTAGCTTCTCACAAATCTCAGTCAACGTTATCCCTGCGATATGCCATTTATCAAAGGCCGTTTTAAAACGCGCGAACACGGGAAAGTATCATATCATGATGCGCGATAGGCTCATTTTGACATTCAGATGTTAGAGCAAAGTTCTTGTTTCAGCTTAACAGGAAAAGAAAATAAAAGTTGGATTCACTGCAATTTTAATTATTAGTGGCTGCCGAAATGACTGCAGAAATTTCGATTTACGATACAGAGCTGTAATACGTTTATGTATTTTTTTTTATCGTACTCAACCCATCAGGCTGAAGTCTTTCCTCCAGCAGCTATATATATGGACAGAAACTTTGCAAGAGCGTGGTCCTAAAATAGCCTCGACAAATATGACGACTGCAAAGTGCCTCAGCTGTTCGCTGGTTCACCGCATTTCAGGAGGGCACTCTATGGATTGGGCAAGCAGCGTCATTTTTGCTCCAGCCGGAGGCGGGTCACACATGACTGCTGCATTGCACCATGGCATACTTTATTATTACGTATACCATTCAGCGCATCCCGACGTCGTAGGCGCTGCTTTTTTTATTAGCGCTGTGCCAAGCACGAAGCTTTAGAATGGTAAGACTTGAATATATTTAAATCTGCTCTTCTGTGTTTCTCGTGTTTCCGACAAGAAAGCTCTCGGGACCGTGAAGTCATAAAACTTAAGAGTCTGAACGAACGGCACGATTTCTTTTTTTTTTGTAGTTTCTTTCTTAAATTTTGCAACGACTTGTGTTTCTCCAAGGATGCGTGAAGGAGTTTATGGGTCATTAGATTGATAACGCTCCGTGCGCCTGAAGGAAAGTGATCCAGCCACGTCGTGCGCGCGTACCGCTGAGTACCGTGCAGACTTGTTTCGTTACTTGTGATATCTTATATTCCGTATAATTAGGCTTCCACTTTTGTTAGATGCGTGTATAAGTACGAAACCCCGGGGTACTTTACTTTTAATTATCAAAAGAGAAAAAAGAAAAAAAAACCACAAGCAATATTTTGAAGTATGAATTTTACAAATATAAGAACTACCCATATTCTTTGGCTTTCGTGTGCCTGTTGCCTCTAAACTTGCAAATATATAATGTACCCTGCACAAATTTGTAGAAACAACAGTTTCGTGGCAATTTCACTATGCATTCGTCCAGTAAAAAACGGAAAACTTTATTGGTCCCGTAATTATGTCCTCCCTATTGTTTTTAAAAGGGTATTGGACTGAGCATGTTGGTATGGCTTCATGACTTCGAGACAGCGCCAAAAAGGAGGACACACAAAGAAAACAAGCAGGACCAAGCGCTGACTGTCAATAAGGCGTTTATTTGCGCGGACACGAATATGTACGCTTTTCATACGAGATGAGCGTGAGGGGTTTTAAAAACGCGCATGCACCCTGCCCTATATACAGAGCATGAACTTAACGGTGCATATAGCTAATCTCTTTTTTTTTTCGCTTAGCGCTATCGAAGGTGAACTGAGGCATGCTGAGTCAACGTTATGCATTACGAAGGCTTCGTAGATTTCTCGAGTTTGGGAATCTCGGTATCTGCTGGAAAGAGGGCTACAGCCGCACCTAACAATTTTCAGTCTCGATAATTTTCAATTGCCTAACAATTTTTCTGTCCAGAAGTATATTCAAGCGATTACAGTCTGTGCATAAATTTTTCCGGTTATCATAAAGCTTTCTCGTCGGTGTGTCACGAGGTAACCTCACACTCCTAATTTATAATGTCCCTCCAAGAGTAGCTAAGGCAAAAACCAGTCAAAAAGACGCCGGACAAGGCGAAGAAGTGACACACACAAGGACTGGACTAGCAACTGTGCTTTATTAGCTGACAGCACCTCCCAGAAGAACCACGGCGCATGCGCTAATCACGTAAAACCATGAAGTCAAAACCCAAAACAAGAAAAAGCAAGAGCAGAAATTGGCCTACATAACGGCCAAGAATCTACCGCCAGAGTGACAGGAACTCGCATTCCTTCTGCAGTAATGAAATAGACGTACTGCTTACACAATCATCGCGGTGCGTGTTTATATGATAAGCCTCAAGGATTTCGCGCTCCTCCTTGCCCCCCCTCTACCTAAAATTTTAACATCGGAAAACAGCGGCGCACAACCACAGATCTGGCAGTGACGGGGAAGATTAGCCCCGTCTGACGTGTTCAACGAATTGTGGTGCTCGCGCAGTCGTTCATTCAAGCATCGGCCAGTTTGGCCGATGTATACTTTTTCGCATGTTAGCGGAATCGCATACACAACATGTTTCGCGCAGGTAGTGCACTTGGTTTTATGCCGAATAGAACACACCGGAGTGCTAGTGTTTCCGCGAGCAACACGTGCACACAGCGCAGAAATTTTGCAAGGCGCCGAAAAGACAACATCTACGCCCTGTCTCAAAGCGACTTTTTTCACATTGTGGGAAACCTTATGTATGTAAGGCATCACTACAACACTCTTGCGCTGGGAATCAATTGGTTCTGGACGTCTATTCGTCGGCCTTTTCACCTTTTGCAGCAGCGTTTCTGCTACAGCTGTCATGACCTGCCTGGGAAAACCCGCTGCTTCCAAGCGCTCAACCTGACAGTCAAAACTCGACTTAACGCAGTGGGGGCAACTCTTCTGCAGTGCATTACGGAAGCAGTTACTCGCGATCCCTCTCTTAACAATTTTTAAGTGCGCGGACGAGTAGGGTAACAAGAATTTCTTGCTTCTGGGAGAAAAGCACCAGCACAAATGTCCATCATCCCAAAAGTAAGCAAAAGATCCAAAAACCTAATGGAATTGTCAACCGGACGTTCAAATGATTTCTTAATCATTTTAAAGCTTTCATCTAATGACACCGTCACACTGGCGGCAAAACAAGTTCTGAGTTACTTCCGAGGTTGCTCTAACGCCCTATCTTTTACTCATGAACTTCCGGTTGACAATTCCATTAGGTTTTTGGATCTTTTGCTTACTTTTGGGATGATGGACATTTGTGCTGGTGCTTTTCTCCCAGAAGCAAGAAATTCTTGTTACCCTACTCGTCCGCGCACTTAAAAATTGTTAAGAGAGGGATCGCGAGTAACTGCTTCCGTAATGCACTGCAGAAGAGTTGCCCCCACTGCGTTAAGTCGAGTTTTGACTGTCAGGTTGAGCGCTTGGAAGCAGCGGGTTTTCCCAGGCAGGTCATGACAGCTGTAGCAGAAACGCTGCTGCAAAAGGTGAAAAGGCCGACGAATAGACGTCCAGAACCAATTGATTCCCAGCGCAAGAGTGTTGTAGTGATGCCTTACATACATAAGGTTTCCCACAATGTGAAAAAAGTCGCTTTGAGACAGGGCGTAGATGTTGTCTTTTCGGCGCCTTGCAAAATTTCTGCGCTGTGTGCACGTGTTGCTCGCGGAAACACTAGCACTCCGGTGTGTTATATTCGGCATAAAACCAAGTACACTACCTGCGCGAAACATGTTGTGTATGCGATTCCGCTAACATGCGAAAAAGTATACATCGGCCAAACTGGCCGATGCTTGAATGAACGACTGCGCGAGCACCACAATTCGTTGAACACGTCAGACGGGGCTAATCTTCCCCGTCACTGCCAGATCTGTGGCTGTGCGCCGCTGTTTTCCAATGTTAAAATTTTAGGTAGAGGGGGGGCAAGGAGGAGCGCGAAATCCTTGAGGCTTATCATATAAACACGCACCGCGATGATTGTGTAAGCAGTACGTCTGTTTCATTACTGCAGAAGGAATGCGAGTTCCTGTCACTCTGGCGGTAGATTCTTGGCCGTTATGTAGGCCAATTTCTGCTCTTGCTTTTTCTTGTTTTGGGTTTTGACTTCATGGTTTTACGTGATTAGCGCATGCGCCGTGGTTCTTCTGGGAGGTGCTGTCAGCTAATAAAGCACAGTTGCTAGTCCAGTCCTTGTGTGTGTCACTTCTTCGCCTTGTCCGGCGTCTTTTTGACTGGTTTTTGCCTCAGCGTCATGTACCAACTGACCCAGACTTCGACCTTATTGAAAAGTAGCTATTTTTTTAAGAAGCGATAAACTTGTTTGACAGAGAATTACGAGGGACAAATAGCGATGTATATAAGTAGGGCAGATTTTCAATAAAAAACCATTTGCTAGACCGCTTCCGTCTGTGTGTCCGTGTATCTTCCTTTAGTCTGTGTCCACTAGCGCTACCCTTCCAAAGACAACTAGTGCTTCGAGAATTATATTATTACATGTCTTCGCAATAATAAACAGAAGGCATAACACATCCGTGACGTCCCTTTAAATAGGCAAGTTTTCATAGCTTTGGAGAACGTTGCATTGAAACAGAAGAAACAGTGTGCACAATGTGCAGATCCATTCACTTATAAATTACGATGCGTGCATGATTTTAGACCCGTCTTTTTTTTTTCTCCCTTGTTGCTCCGCAGCGGTCTGGATCTGCCAAGGGAGCGCCATTTACAACTCAGAGTAACTGTCTTTCTAATACATTTCTGATGGCGTTAACTGCCGCTTCATAATGGGGTAGTGGTTCTAGTTTTTCTAGTTATTTCCTAACCACACCTGCTCAATCCATACAGCCTCAAGACCCCGCGCTCATAATTTTCTCGTATTTAAATAACTTAGTACCACACGTAGGCGTCTTAAAATTACGTTCATGAACGAATGACACGTGTATATATAGGCACACAACTTTTACTCAAACACCCCAGTCGACAATGCTGATTAAATATTCAAGAGAGTTAAAGGAGCCATGACACCAAATTTTCCATCATAATCTGTGTTATGTGTATTAATCCTTGTGCATTCACAAATAAGCTGACGAAATTTCAGCGCGTTTGGTCGAGCACTTAATTTATAATCGAATATTTTTATAAACACGCAAGCGGCCCGAGAGTCGGGCAACGCTGGCGCACTCGCGAGCCGTGACGTAACAAGTAGCTCGCTGTGCAACCGTCTGCATTGCGGCGAACGATATTGTTCCGTGGTCAGCTGCACGGGGTATCGAGATATTTTAGCTTTCTTGAGCTTGGCACTGAAATTGAACGATTTGCAGCGGCTGAAACCGTGGTAGAAGACGACGGCTCCGTTCGGTGCTGCACATGACATCACACGCGCCATAGCAAAATGGCGGTCGCCGGCGGTGGGCGAGGTTCACAGCCGGCGACTTCTACGGCTTGTTTTGCACTAAAATATTCTTCTACAGCCCACTTTTGACATTTGTATAGGCATAGTAGACCCTCTACTTCTAGTTTTCGCTGAAAACCACAAATCTTTGGGCGACCGTGTCATGGCCCCTTTAAGGGTGCAGAAACGGTCCAGAATGTGCGATTAAATGACGTCGCTGAACCCCTGCACAATCGATAGACGTTAGAAAGAGATAACCCTAAAATCGCAGGAAGGGGCCACTAAAGCTGTTATTCAAAAGGGTTGTTCCATGGGCAAATTCACATACAAGTGTGAGCGAATACTTGGACATGTTGCGGCTGGTTGGTTGGTTGGTTTAACGTCCCAGAGAGACTCAGTCTGCGAGAGACGCTGTAGGGGAGAGCTCCGGATAACTGCGACCACCTGGTTTTTTTTTAACGTGCACTGAAATTGCACAGTACAGGCGTATCTAGCGTTTCGCCTCCGTCTAAGTACGATCGCCACGCCAGTATTAAACCCGCGTTTATCTTTTCAGCAGCCGAGCACCGTAACCCCTGGGTCACCGCGACGGCTTAACCGTGCATATTGGGGCACTGCCAGTGCAGAAGTATGAATATGACGTTAAGTTCCACTAGATCCCCGCTGCATTTACCACTGGGTACTACGTGTCCACACTGCTCCGTCCCAGCGATGGAGGTTGGTGCATTGCACCTAATATGTACATGTCCAGGCTTACGATCAGAACGCTCCCGTCTCTTACCGCAGGCTGGCCTCGAGTGTACAGTGTCACGACCAGCTATGACCGCTGGACATATGACAAGAGATTCCACAAGACACTGCTTCAAATTCATGCGCCCGCCACGGTGGTCTGTATTGGTTATGGTGCTCGACTGCTGACCCGAAGGTCGCGGGATGGAATCCCGGCCGTGGCGGCCACATTTCGATAGAGGCGAAATGCTAGAGGTCCGTGTACTTAGGTTTAGGTGTACGTTAAAGGGCCCCTCACCACCATGCGTTCAAAGACAAGGGAGCATACTTTCCTCCTCTCCTTCGCTACCCTTCCTACTGGCGATATCTCCCTCTCGTCACTTAATTTTTAAAAGCACGTGTACCATGTCAGCACTAAGCGTTGAGCCTATCAAGATTTCGCGCTTGTCGGCTACACGGTGTTATCTCCGTTTGCGCAGGAAACACAGAAAATACAGTGAAATCGGTTGATCGCGCACGACAGTCACGCGAGGCAAGAAAGAACGGATTGGCGGCTGCACGACGAAGCAGTGCAGGAGACAATTCACATCTTATATTTCGCGTGCATAAACCAATCGAGAATATGTATTATATAGACGTCACGGGAGAGAGAGATCAAAACTTTTTTTAATGAAAACCAATGGTTTCCTCGATTGTGGGAGACGACGACGTCACGGGAATCACTGTTCGGCGTCACGAAGTGCGCCAGAAAGAAGAGAAACGCCAGGAGAGAATATTGCGCTCGTCTTTTGCATTTTCAGAGGCTAGTGAGGGGCCCTTTAAAGAACACCAGATGGTCAAAATTTCCGGAGCCCTCCACTACGGCGCCTCTCATAATCATATCGTCGTTTTGGTACTAAACCCCAACCATTATTATTATTACCAAATTCATGCATAACACAGGCCTTACACCACACATAATAATACCGGGTGATTCTTTTATAATTGACCTATTGATTGGGCTGTGGTTTTGTTACAAATTATCCGATTTTAATGCGGCTTGTCGCAAAAAATTCAGGAAGGAGGAATATTTAATGGCCCGTGCCGCTTTGTGATGTGCGACGCCAAAAAAAAAGAATAAATAAGAAGTAACTAAAAAACTGGGGAAGCAGATGATTTTTCAAGGGCTCGTTTATCTTTGTTAGACACAATATTAATGAGAACTAACAGACAATAACGCCAAGGAAAGTACAGGGGGTGTTATCTGTAGTATTCAGAATATAAATGTGAAGAAAGTAAAGTGGACGAAAAGATGACTTACCGCCGGCAGGGCCCGAACCTGCGACCTTCGAATAACGCGTCCGATGCTCTACCACTGAGCTACGGCGGCGGTCATCCTCCCGTCCACTTTCTGGGGTATATATGTTGATTTAAACCTAGGAGTGTTAGTCAGCGCAAATCGCAGCCATGGCGGCGAGTGTGGAACACTCTTTTTTTGCCTGTTGGCGTCACGTAGCACGTGATCTTTTTGCGAGCTGGCAGCTGACCAATAATCCCTCGCATACTACCTGAAGGCATTAAGTCTGCCAGGACGAGACCCTCGCTATGAATGAAGGAAAGCAGATGATTTTTCAAGGGCTCGTTTATCTTTGTTAGACACAATATTAATGAGAACTAACAGACAATAACGCCAAGGAAAGTACAGGGGGTGTTATCTGTAGTATTTAGAATATAAATGTGAAGAAAGTAAAGTGGACGAAAAGATGACTTGCCGCCGGCAGGGCCCGAACCTGCGACCTTCGAATAACGCGTCCGATGCTCTACCACTGAGCTACGGCGGCGGTCATCCTCCCGTCCACTTTCTGGGGTATATATGTTGATTTAAACCTAGGAGTGTTAGTCGCCGCCATGGCTGCGATTGGCGCTGACTAACACTCCTAGGTTTAAATCAACATATATACCCCAGAAAGTGGACGGGAGGATGACCGCCGCCGTAGCTCAGTGGTAGAGCATCGGACGCGTTATTCGAAGGTCGCAGGTTCGGGCCCTGCCGGCGGTAAGTCATCTTTTCGTCCACTTTACTTTCTTCACATTTATATTCTAAATACTACAGATAACACCCCCTGTACTTTCCTTGGCGTTATTGTCTGTTAGTTCTCATTAATATTGTGTCTAACAAAGATAAACGAGCCCTTGAAAAATCATCTGCTTTCCTTCATTCATAGCGAGGGTCTCGTCCTGGCAGACTTAATGCCTTCAGGTAGTATGCGAGGGATTATTGGTCAGCTGCCAGCTCGCAAAAAGATCACGTGCTACGTGACGCCAACAGGCAAAAAAAGAGTGTTCCACACTCGCCGCCATGGCTGCGATTGGCGCTGACTAACACTCCTAGGTTTAAATCAACATATATACCCCAGAAAGTGGACGGGAGGATGACCGCCGCCGTAGCTCAGTGGTAGAGCATCGGACGCGTTATTCGAAGGTCGCAGGTTCGGGCCCTGCCGGCGGTAAGTCATCTTTTCGTCCACTTTACTTTCTTCACATTTATATTCTAAATACTACAGATAACACCCCCTGTACTTTCCTTGGCGTTATTGTCTGTTAGTTCTCATTAATATTGTGTCTAACAAAGATAAACGAGCCCTTGAAAAATCATCTGCTTTCCTTCATTCATAGCGAGGGTCTCGTCCTGGCAGACTTAATGCCTTCAGGTAGTATGCGAGGGATTATTGGTCAGCTGCCAGCTCGCAAAGAGATCACGTGCTACGTGACGCCAACAGGCAAAAAAAGAGTGTTCCACACTCGCCGCCATGGCTGCGATTGGCGCTGACTAACACTCCTAGGTTTAAATCAACATATATACCCCAGAAAGTGGACGGAAGGATGACCGCCGCCGTAGCTCAGTGGTAGAGCATCGGACGCGTTATTCGAAGGTCGCAGGTTCGGGCCCTGCCGGCGGTAAGTCATCTTTTCGTCCACTTTACTTTCTTCACATTTATATTCTAAATACTACAGATAACACCCCCTGTACTTTCCTTGGCGTTATTGTCTGTTAGTTCTCATTAATATTGTGTCTAAAAAACTGGGGGACGCTTAAGCTTCGCCTTTAAGAGTTGAACGCGATAGCAGTATCCTCCCCCTAGTGCGCACTTCGAACACTACGAGTGTTTAACAGAATGCGCGCAATAAGGTGTGTGCCTTATGTAAAGGGTAGCATGCTTTAAACCAGGAGCAATTATGCGCGAGAACCCTTTTCGAAGCTGCGATGCACCCACTACGTGGTCTTAAGGGAATACGCGCAGTAATCTGTGTGCCTTTTGTAATAGGTGGCTGTCTTTAAACCACCAAGTCGTTATAATATTGACGTGGTGTGACGCCCGATGGCAATGTACGCTTGTACCACACAATATTACTGCCATATTACATCTCGTTCTGTGATACCTGTATACGGGACGCGTATTTTTGGTAAGCATCAAAGTTACTTTCAGTGCAGCTCCAAGCTGTTTTTGTTTGAATGTTACCTTCTGCAATAAAGACAAAAAAAAAAAAGAGGCGTGGCTGTGTGGTAGAACACCTGTTTGCCACGCAGGCGGCCTGGGTTCGATTCTCACTCGGACCTAACATTTTTATTATTTATTTTATTTGCAGCTTTGTCGATTTTTCGGTCACGGACAAGATGATGATTTTTCGCTCACAACCAACGGTGCCGGCGCCGACGCCGACGGCGGAATTTCCGCGATACGAGCTCCTTAACGCTATCGCGTTAAAACCGCTACATTCTGCGAAATTCCATACAAGAGAAACGCTGAGCACGTACGTACAAGTGCGCTTGCATCAAGGAGATGCGCCACGGCGCATGCGTGGGTGTAGAGAGTGCTCGGTTTTGGCGTCAACCTAACGTGATAAACCTGGCGTCGCCAACTTCCGTCGGCGGTGGCAGACGCGAACACTGCGCTGGACTTGCCATCCCTCCTTGTATAGCATTTCGGGGTTTTCGTTATTTCATATTTATTCTTCTCTTTTTCAGCAATGCACATCAAGAAACGGGGCGGGCCCTTAAATTTTCTTCATTCCTGAATGTTTTGCCGCAAACCGTATTAAAATCGGATACTTTGTAATAAAACTACAGCCCAATGAAATAGGTCAATTCTAAACGAATCACCCTGTACAAATATGCGGGGATTTTAGCTAACTTGCGCCTAGTAATTAAAAAAAAAAAACATATGCGGCACGCGTGTCGAATTGGCCCAGCATTATTCTGAGCCGCACGTAGCACGTCAGGATATTATTTTTTTCAATGTGCTAAGCTGGGTAATTATTAAAGATTGCTTAATTACCTTCTTAATTATTAACTCTAGCGAAAGATCTTTAATCTAAAACTTGTAGCACTTGTTCTGAAACGTCGGAATATTTCACCCATGCTAAGTGCCAATCCGATAAGCAGGGTAATTAACAAAGTTTGCTTAATTAACCTTTACCATGGCAACTCTAACGAAATATATTCAAAGAATAGTTGCAACGTTTGTTCAGCAACGTCGGACTAGTTCATCTGTGCTAACGGCGCTGTTTAATTTTTTTCCAGCTTTCTTTAGAGTGCGCGAAATTATAAAATATACTTGGCGCAGATTAGCAGAAACACACACACACACAAACGCAAGAATTATTCCTTAATGGCAAGTCTTTATCGCAAAAAAGAAACAAGTTTTGTAAAATGTGGAACGTCAGTGAGAAGTAATCGTCTTCGACGTTAGACCAATGCAAACAAAATGTATTAAATACTATTGCCTGAAAATTGGCTTACGAATGTCCTTTGTAACAAGAACAATCAGGGAATGGAGTTGATGAGATCATTGTCAGTAAACATATTTTCAAATTATGTCTTTTCTGCTCTGGTTAATAATGTATTAGGTTAACTTAAAATACTATTGAGCCTACCGTATGAGGATTATTTTATTGTTTCATGCCAAGTATTCATCATAAGCTTTTTGCTGAATACTATACTTCACTTCTGTATTGTACTGTTGAGTGTATTCTACTCTTTACACCATGTATATTTTACCCAAAACTTCTTACAATATTCGCCCATTTCGGTACTTCATTTTTAATGGTTTCTTTATGTTACTGTTACTTCTGTAAACTTTATGCTTCTGCCTCTAATTGGTGTTGACCAACCCTGTATTTTTAAAGTGTTTTGAACAGCGGAGATGTTTAAGTTCGGAGAAGTCCCGTTAGTCGAGAGCAGCTGCCCCAATTTTCCCCTTTCCTATCTTTCCCCTCGCCGTTTCACCATAATGTCCTGAAGCGCTGTGGGTTCGACGGAAATAAATTAATAAAAGCGAAGTAATTTTTCTTCGCATACGTTAGTTTTTTATTCGTTTTGATTTGGTTACCGAGTGAAGGGAAATACAGCTTTCGGGCTGAAAAGTAACAATAACTATCTGAATAAATATATATGTTTTTAGTGTCCATGTAGTGCCCGAATCTACGAAAGTAAACGTATATCTGCTCGTAAACTCGAAGCAAACTGCGTGACCTGAGGGCGTGAATGCTTAAATTTATAGTAACCCGCTGGTACTAAGTCATAGTTAAGCTGTAATGTGTAACTGCTACAGCTAAGGGGTTAGAGTTTGAGGAAAGAAGGTGTGTGAATAAAAAACGGCATTTTTTTTCTTGTCTTCATCGGCACTCAACAGCTCAAGTTTACTTAAACACACATTTAAACTGGTTCGCCTTATAGCCATGGTTATGTTCCCACACGCAATACCGGCTAACATATCCGATTTTCATCTAAATACTTAATGAACTGCGCATAGACACTGTGCTGCGCACGACTGACGCTTGCTGACCAAAGCAGCATAATTAGGAAGTCAGGCGCGGAGAGGCATAATGAGAGAATAAAGAAAGCGGCGCTGCTGCACGTGCTGCGAGGGGGGGGGGGGGGCGGCGGAAAAAAACGCCTGGGGTCTGTTTTCGTTTTTGCTTCTCTTTAACAGAGCTCTTATATATCGCCAGTGACGAATAGCAGCAACGCATTTACAGAGCTACATTATTCGAAGGACATTTTTTTCCCCAAAAGAAACCAAGGTTAAGTCGAATAAAGAAAATTACAGCAGACGTCGCCTGTGGACGTTTGCAATAGTCAACGCGTAAAGCACTGTCGTTGATCGAGTGTTTCCTTAAGTACTTATCTACGCACACATTCTATTGAACGGTGACTCGATGACAGTCCGTCAGCGCTGTTGGACAACGCGTCAAGCGTCTGAACGCGCTTGCTTGCACGGAGGACATACTTATAGGCATTATATTTCGACTGATCAGGCATGCACCTGTGGCGCAATGATTGGATCATCGGGCTTCGTTACTGGAAGCCCAAAGTTGAGATTATATAGCGATCGGAACATTTTAGCTCATGTCTATGAGGTGTCATGTCTATTTCTCCAAGGTCTCTACGCGATTATGCATTTGGAAAACTCGGAAAAATGCAACCTGATTGAGTAATTTACTGAAGGAGTGTATCTGTGTTTATCTGGCGCAGACAATAATGAAAGAATATCTTAGTTTTTAAAGGTGTCGTATAAAATGAAGATGAGAAAAGAGGCGGGTGGTGTGAGAAACACCGCTTGTAAGAAAGAAAAAAAGAGGAGCAGCATGCCTTCTTTGTAGGGGTGTGCGAATATCAAATTTTTCGAATACGAATCGAATACGAATATCCACCTTCGAATATCGAATCGAATATCGAATATCAAAGGAAAAATGCCTCCACAGTAACAATATTTTATTTAACATGTAGCAATTTGAAAAAAACAAAAACATTAACAGCCTGACTGGCCACACAACATACACTGCTATCTCCAGAACACAATGTCCAGGCTAGCACAATGCACATCACAACACAAGCAAATATCACGGCACAATGAAAGTAATGAGTAGATGTTATCATGAAGAAATATGAGTTGCTCCGCATGATCAGGCAGCAGGCGCTCCCTTCTAACAGAGACAACCCCCCTGCCACTGAAAAGGCACGCTCGCTTAGAACAGAAGTGGCTGATATAGGGAGGTACATGTACATGGGGCAAAGCTTTGTCAGACTGGGGTATCCGAAGGTGCCTACAGTCGGCCACCAGTGTCTTTCTTCAGAAGTGGTCCCGCATAGTGAACGAGTGGTAGTGCAGCACGTTACGGCCGCATAATATTGAAAATGAACGGTTACATGATCGCCAACAGCGCTGCAGGTCGGAGATGCACCAGCAATAAATCATACTTATTGGGGCGCTCGTCGCAGGCAGATATCGTGCCTCCGTGTACTTACGATGTCTGTCGCTCCTCTCGGCAAAGTTTTAAGCTATACGAACGCAGCAGAAATGTGGAAATCGAGTTACCTTATGCATAGTAATCGAATCGCATATTCTAATTTTTCGAATATTCGAAGTTATCGAATATTCGAAACTTTTCGAATACACGATTTCCGAATCGAATACGAATATTTCGAATGTAATATTCGACGAATATTCGAAACTTTCGAATATTCGCACACCCCTACTTCTTTGCCAATCTGCTACTGCGAGCCTGAGAAAAATTGAGTAATAATAATATATGGGGTTTAACGTCCCAAAACCACGATATGATTATGAGAGACACCGTAGTGGAGTGCTCCGGAAATTTCGACCACCTGGGGTTCTTTAACGTGCACCTAAATCTAAGTACACGGGCCCCAGACATGTTTGCCTCCACCGAAAATTCAGCCGCCGCGGCCGGGATTCGATGCCGCGACTATCGGGTCAGCAGTCGAGCGCCATAACCACTAGACCACCGTGGCGGGGCGGATGAATTTTGATTGCAGGTGAAATTACTGTTTAGCGTCAGGTTCTACGTTTATATACTCGCAAACTTGGCTGTGCATAGACAGCTCCATTGAAAACGCGCGGTACACACACTAAATAGCACCGGCCGTATGAGCAGCGGTTGGGTGGTTGGTTGGTGAAACTTTATTAGTAAAGAAGACCATTCGGTCCGGAGATGTCGTGCAACGTAGAAGCTGATGTATCGTAACGAACAACATACATAAGCACGGATTCTCTATTTTATTTATTTAGGAATACTGCAGGCCTTAAAAGGCCCAGGCAGGAGGGGAAAAGTACAAACAAAAAGTACAAAGTGTGGAAGTATCAAGAATAATATACAAGGTACAAGGAGGATCTATACAAAGCAACAACAAAGTGAATCTACCAGCAAGTAAGCGAGCACTAAAACAAATATGATACAAGGAAAAATAATACACAATATGAAAAGATAAACAATACATAACTATCTAATCAATGTACAAAGGAGTTAGCAAAAAGAAAATAAAGAAAAAAAAATACTGGAGCACTGTATTGAAAGAGGAAGGGCTAGATTTAAGATGTAATGGATGCGATAGAGTCGGTGTTGCTGAGTTTACTAAGAGGTAGGCTGTTCCAGTCGGCTACTGTTCGAGGGAAAAAGGGATACTTAAAGAGGTTGGTTCTCGTATTGTAAGGCGTTAATGTGGCAGAGTGGCGATGTCTTGTTCGGCGAGCAGTGAGAGGCTTTATGTAAGATTCAGGAGGTAAAAACAATTTATTGTTATGCAGTAGGAATAGAAATTTAAGCCTGTGAATTTTTCTTCTTAGTTGCAAGGAATGAATGTTGTGTTGGGCGATTAGGTCACTTGCAGAGTCATTGGGGCGATATTTAGAGAAGATGAACCTTACTGCTTTACGTTGGGTCCTTTCTAGCGCATCGATGTTAGTTTTAGTGTAAGGATCCCATACGATAGTTGCATGTTGAAGCTTAGGACGGGCAAGAGAGGTATAAGCGGTTAGACGGGTCTCGGCACGTTTTAATTTGTGTCTGAGGTAGCAGAGTTTTTTGAAAGCTGAGTGGCAAAGGTGAGAGATATGGGAGTTCCAACTGAGCTTGTTAGTTATTATGACACCTATGTACTTATATTCATGAACCTCTGTATTCATCAACCATTGTTGACAGGCCTATGGGCATATATGTATATCAACCAAGAAGCTTCTCTTTCTATAACGTGAGTCCCAGCGTCCACAAAACAATTTACCTTCCATGACGACGACGGCTTCTTCTGATGTCTGTCTTATCACGCAGCACTTTCCCTTTGCTCTTTTCTGGGGGGATAATGACAGAGAGGACGTGATGCAACGAAGCCCGCGGTAATTCAGTCGCGCGGGGAAATCAGTGCACGAAATAATATTACCAACTTATCATTCCGGCATTATTACAGCGATTAAGAGATATTGCAGACCGCGTTTACTGCCTAGTGTGACACCATATCCACAAAGAGGAAATTGTAATAACGACGGCGCCTACGCCAGAGATAATTTATATTTCTGGTTCGCTATGAGAATATTTCTTCATTAGTTCTAATTAAGCGGGCGGGGAACTTATGTTGATTTCGCAATACGGCTGGTCCCTGTAAGTTTTCAGAGTTATTTCACGGGCTCGCGTAACACATGTGGAAAAGAGCAAAGAAATTTACTGTTATTACAGCAAAATATTTCTAGACTTACAGAGTGGCCTTTCTATAATAAATGCGCTATATGGAGCAGATGTGATGTGTTCGCGTGATAATTCAGTGGCGTTGTCAGTAAAGCTCATTTCTACGTTCGGAATGCAATACCGAGTGGTTTCGCATAATTAATTGATTACGCACCTCTTGGCTCTGAGTGCAATATACATTTATTCACTTGTTTATTATTACGGAACGTTTGCTACACAAGCAATTGACAGTGGTAATTTTTAATAACGCTCAAGGAGTATCTTTGGCAATGAATGGCGAAGTAATCACCTACGTAACAGTGAATGTGGCTATTCATATCACTACTGGTTGTGACTTTTTTTTATACTGCATAATATTCATATCAGTGTCTTTTTTTCACGTTGAAAGAAAAGTGTTTCGCGAAGGCATTTTATGGTTTTTAGTAATGTATATGCCATATATGATCTTTTTTTTCTTCAGCTTTAGTATTGAATAAGCAAAGTTCGAGCGCACTATGCCTTCAGACGCGAATGCCTTCAAAGGAGAATGAAAAAAAAAAATGCTCCACTTAATTATTGAAAATGCAGCCACTGACTTCGTTTGCACGAGGAAAAAAAAAATCAATGCGAGATATTTGCCCGCGCTGTCTCCCCTCGTCCATTGTACACGTGCGTTCGCTTTGTCTTTTATCCGTTACTGTACGACGTGCGGCGCCTTTCAAGTTCATGCACAGTAGCGCGCCTTTTTACGATAAGAAAGGTCAGCGTGAACGATTTGACTTCGTTGCCCGACTTAGACGGCTCGCTCTGTGAGAGATATAAGTTCAGCTCCATTCTCAAGGCTGGACAGCGAGGGAGAGAGAGGACCCGTGCTTTAATGAAACAAAATAAAGAAAGGAAAGCAAAGCCATAACAGCAAGCGCATTAGTGAATCGCTACACAAGAGAGATGACTTCGTGTAAATAATCTCTGGAGGAGCCGTTAAAGCGCCGTGTGAAGCTCATTTGGTGTCACGCCGTCGCTTTTTCCCTCGCACTGGCTTCCTCCTTGAGTAAAGTCGAGAGTAAGCTAGCTCTGCTTGCCGGATTCTCCCCTCCGCACTCTCGTGCTCAGTCGGCCTAATGACCTCGCTTCGTCAACCGACGCTGGCGAGATTAACTCGCAATTTCTTTGCACCATGCGCCGCTGTCGCCTTGTTTGCGTGCTCTCCCCCGTTTTTCACGTGGCGACCTAAATCGACCGTTGACGCATAAACCGGGCAATCCGCTCGACTGAGAGGACCGAAGCGTCGCGCGCCATCTTCGCTTCGATGCCGGCGTATTTATTACGCTCGTTCGCTGCTGGGGGCGCCTGGACGTTTTGTAAGTTTCCAATGAGAACTCGTGTTCTGTAACGCGGCTTTGAGAGGCTTCGTGCCTAATGAAAACTTTTCGGCGGCGAGAGTCCCGACGAGGCTCCAATTAGGGCAGATGTTTGTTTTGAGCGCGCGCACGGCCGGCGGCTCGCTTCCTGGTGCGCCCCTTCACTCTCCCTTCTCTTGTTTCCGCTGTAACGACAGGGTGGGACAACTAAATTGCGCTTGTTCGTTCGAGCCAGCCGGCGGAGCGTACTCGTCGTCACGTTCCCGGCAGCGGCCGCCGCCCCATCCGCGCCCCGTCACTTTATAGATTGCGTCGCCGCGTGCCGCCCGATGCCACAATAGTCGTCGCGTCGCCTGGGCGGCGAGAGTGTGCCGCGGAAACAAAGCGTGGGAGAAAGAGAGGCAGAGAGTGAAATGCGGGATAGATTTTTCTACGGATAAATGCTGTACGTTCCTCTCAAATGACACGCGCCCGTGACAACACTGGCAGTGCAATTATGTAAAGGAAATGCGAGGCAACTCTAACGATGACTACGTGACCGCACAGTTCGCAGAAAGATGATGCGATCGCGGTGTGTGGTGTGTGTGTGTGTGTGTGTGTGTGTGTGTGTGTGTGTGTGTGTGTGTGTGTGCGCGTGTGCGTGTGTGTGTGTGTGTGCGTGTGTGTGTGTGTGCGTGCGTGTGTGTGCGTGTGTGTGTGTGTGTGTGTGCGTGCGTGTGCGTGCGTGTGTGTGTGTGTGTGACGAACGCTGCTCGTCGCTCAGCGCTAGACTTGTGCCTGTCGATGACGCTATGTAGGCTCTCCTGGCTGTCTATATGCGCCATTTCACGGAGCCACATATATAGCATAACTTTCGATTTATGTTCTTCTAATTTTGTTCTAATATATCAGCGTACCCAAACAGACTACATGAATTCGTCTTGGGAGTTAAAACTGTTATTATTATATTTGTTCGCTTATCTTGAAGCTTGGGCTGCAGTTGATGCCATAAAAACCAGTTTGTCTTGAGAATAATCGGAAGGTTCTCTTTAAGATTTAATTTGATTCATAAGTTGCTTTGAGTTTTGCCGACTTTAAACAAGCTCCTGCACATGCCCGATGACATTTATCGAGCGATACTTCCTGAAACGAGCATCATTCCGGTAATCTTATTGTATCGCAAAGGTGGCCAGCATAGCAGCCCGCCTTTGCGTTCAGTTAAGCAATAATTAAGCCCTAAGTCCTGAATTTAACAAGCGCTTCCTTTTGCGAATCAGTAATGCAGTCTGGCTTCAGAGGTAACGTTCACTGAAGCACCCCTGTCTGAGGGGGGGGGGGGGGCGGAGGGGTTTGTAACTCGTTTGAGCATTGTTTTCTCATGCTAAATATCAGCTGCTGTAATGCGCAAGCATCTTGCGAACCTATCATTCGACGATCATCTGCATAAGCTCTTCCCCCATTGGCAGTTACCGAAAAAACCTGTCTCTTCCTCTTTGTTTCGTAAGCATCCGTGCATATACTTTCTCATGGTGTGTTAATTTGCTTCCTTTTCTCTTCTGCCTGTCAATCTTCGCGTCATGGTTTCGTGCAAGCTCGGTATTTTACAGTGGCCACGATGGTAGACACGATATAATGATCACCACAATCTTGCACTCGTTGTTCAGTACACTATTCTTGAAAAAAGAATAGTATCTGCATTTGCGCGGAATCTGCAGGGAACAATATGGTGCGATGCCAGTAACCATGTACGGACCGCTGCACAGAATAGACCCGACAGGTAGCTTTTATATGCCACCAGGCAAGATGAAACGTGCATTCACCGGCCGAGACTCGACGTTACCTAAACGAAATACTTCAAGCACAAGATCAGGCAGTCGGACTCGCCCACGTGCACCACATGTAATACTCGGGATGACTTAAACCACATCCTCTGCGACTGTTCCCGTTACGACGCAGAACGACAGATTCTGAAGGCACCACTTGATTTGCAACGCGGCTTGAGCGTGGAGCCTTCTCGGCCCGTGGCAAGACAGAGGTTGTGCGATACGCAACACAAAAACACAAAAGGTGTTTTTGAGGAACACTCGACTTATCTGAATTAATCTTTTGTGTATGTATGTGTGTTTGTGTCTGTACGTACTATTTTTGTGTATATGCGATCATCGTATATGTCATAGTCAACGCCCGACACTTGGAGTAGCAAGCCAGGTGATAAACCAGGCTAACGTCTCCGGGACCTTCATTAAAGATTACCTCTCTCTCGATCTGTATACTATGCAGGATATAGTATGTTGGTGTGCTAAATTTCCGTCGCGGAACCTAACTACAAGGAATTCTGCTATCTATATAGTTAAGCTGAGTGCATAAGTTACCATGAGCCTACATCAACTCGTTCAGCTATTTCAGGCTTAGCGTCACCAGTGATTACGGTGCTCGGTTCTCTTGAGGCCAATCTACGGCTCTCACTCCCCCAGTGATGCATTAAGAGAAATTGCATTAAGCTATCGGAGTCATTATCACTTAAACCCAAAAATCGCGGGGAAATTCGCAAGGATCCGTTTTATTTTGCTGGGGCCACCACTATCACCTAACAAATTAACCCTTCTAAATCTGTTAAGATGACCGGAGTCGCTGACACCTTCACCCGGAACGCAGTTCGTGTAGCGACAGATGATTGCACCTCCTGTCGTGGTTAATAACCATGGTGAATACCCTTACCCGGCTGTCATGTGAGTACTTTGTTCAAGTCGCTCAAACTGTAGGTGTCAACAAAATGCCGAGAGCTCTCCACTCGCACGTACTACTAAATTGTATGCGGACCTACTCCTCCGCCAATTCCATGCGTGCTGCTGGGATCTATTCCTCGCGTACGTTCTTCTCACTCCGCGCTCCAACAACGCCACATACTGCAGCATTTCCTAGTTCGTTATAAGTATTTGCTGTGCTATCACCCCCCACTGCGATCGAAGAGAAACAATGCGGGAGGTCTAGCAGGTTAAATAGAAATCACTTACACCTTAAAGTGATTGGTATGCACGGTTAACGTTTGAGAGCGACCACGCTGACACACGTCGCCGTCAACGCTTCATCACCGTCGTTGTATATAAGAAAATCCTTGCGGAACTCCCCTGAACAAGCTACACTGCAATATAATTACGCTGCCTGCCATCAATACGGTGGGCTGAAGATCGCTTTGTAGAAGCAACCACGGTCAAAGATAGCCTGGGCCGTCGGTAGCCGGAGAGTGCATGAGTCTGCTTCGTTTCAACCCACTCTCATCTAAGCTCGCTGTTTAACTGCCAAGATCGCTCGTGTAATTCTTCGAAGGGCTCGCCCTGACAGCCCGATGGCCACACATCAACATTAGCTATTAGCACTACTAGCTTTCGGCGCTCAGTGCAACCCTATACAGCCTGGGCATGACCCAGTTGAACACAATATGATTCTACAGTATATACAACGTTGGTCTGTATCGCCGTAACATGGTCTGTAGCATGTAGCATGTGTAATTTTTGAGGCGGAGTAATCCAGGGAAACATGACCCATGTGGCCTTTGTTTTGAGCCACCCACCGAGACTTAGACTCGAGGGCTCCGTTCTTCAGTTCAGTAAAGGTGATGAGCGACGATTTCTTCGCTTATTAATTGAATCGAAGTTTTCGGCAGCCACTGTCTGCGCGATATCGCTGTTTACCTAATGTGAAGACGACTTTGACAAGCTTTTCACTCTAGATAACGATGAGGGCTCCCTGAAAATAGGGCCAGGCGACGCGACAGCGTACTGACTAACGCAGTACATAAGGAATAGCATAAACCGTAGTCGGCACTAAACAGAGATTATCTAATGCATAAATTGCTCGTTATTAGGCACACGCACTTCTGACAAAACAAGGAAGTGTGTGCGGCCTGAGACTGTTCGCGAATTATGCCAGTTTAAAAAAAAAAGCGCAGCAAATGCCGGCGCCACTCTTATGGGTTTTCTCAGACAGCGCAGGTGGCGAAAGAAATAGCCGGCCGCCTCTTCTTTCGAAAGTAGCGCGCTGCACAATTGGGAGACTTGGTTGCGCGCCTCCGAGTAGTGTGTGCTAAGCCCTTTTTGATTAGATGGTAGGAAGAGTTTGTTCGCCGCGCACTGTATTGGGCTTTGTGAAATGAAGATTACGAAAGTAAACGGAAGCCGTGTAGTCCCGGACATACGAGGAATGCCATAAGGCACGATGGCTCTGTAATACCTGCAGGAGAACGTGTATCTTTATTTCAAACGGTCGTTAGTGAAGCGAACTTCTTCAGCGCACTTCTAGATTTTCAAGAACGATTGTAGGGGCAATATGTCTGGAAAGGGGCGCGACTGGAAAGGCAGTATACAATCATCCGCGCGAACTTCTTGTAGACGGGTTCGGTGTGCGCGTCAAAATTTTGCAATTGCACAGCAGCAAACGGGCCCATGAGTGAGGCAGTGTTTCTTTTTCTTTCGTAAAGCTGAAACTTTCTCTATTTGTTGCCCACTCTCTTCTTAACGGCATAAAGTCGGAAGCGCGAAATAGAAAAAAAAAAAGCTAGGAAAAATAATTTAAGGAGAGCGAAATGTAGTGTGCTGAACAATCACGCCTTATTGCTGCCACGTTTTTTTCTTCTTTTTCTTATATTTCACGCCAATGTTTGCTGAGCGCTGCACACAGTCGCTCCTACTCTTACTGGTTCCATCTTGCCGGTGTACTTACGGGCTTGCTCCCGGCATGAGAATGTTTCTTCTTGGCATGAGAATTTCCTACTGTCTTGCCAGCGGATGGACTGAAGCTTTGTTCTTTATCTTCATGTATTTCTCTCGTTCTATCACTTTCATTGAATGGGTGCTGAAGACTCTTCAAACAAAAATATCTGCGAGCGTACGCTCAAGCCTGCAGGTGCGCTGTTTGACGTGCAACGTAAACAAAGGGAAGGTTTGTCTAAATCATATGTATGTTGTCCAAAGTGAAAGAAAGGAGAGCACAAAACCACTCGCCACAAATAAAAAAAAGGGGGGGGGGGAGGGGATAGAAACCTCACACCTTCGTTTAAGTACATAGTATACCTACGTGCTTTGCTGAGGTGTTTTCGGGAACATGTCCCGTTTTGTGGTGTGCAAGCTTAAGTAAAATGTCTTCCTTCTCCCCGCCTGCCGGATTAGAGCTGCTTCCCTAGCATCTAGGTGCTAACTTGTTGTCATCGATCCATTTGTTTAAAAGCTACGACTTATCAGGAACTACCACTTATATGCTCCGCACGGAGCTGTGAAAGGTAAAAAAAAAATATCTTTGAAAAAATCAGAGGACACCAGCAACTTCTTATGAGTTGTGAATGCGAAGCCATTAATGTCGAATTGAACGCCCGCACCAGCAAACAGCAGCAGCCAGAGGTGTCAACAACAGATGCAACCGACGTCATGCGCGACGGGAGACCGAAGAAGCAGCATTGACCACCCAGGCCGCCAGGTGCGCGCAGAGGCAAAGCCCAGCGTTTGCTGAGCGCTGCACACAGTCACTCCTACTCTTACTGGTTCCATCTTGCCGGTGTACTTACGGTGTGAGAGATATGGACCGCGCACAACACCTATAGCACATATATCAGGCCTGTGCACTCCTGCTTTATGATATCATGCTACTTAGACTGAAATTGTGATTGCCCAGCCCGGAATGAAGAAAGCCGTGACATAAAAATTTCGGCCCAAGTAGCATGACGTCACAAAGCAGAGTGCACAGGCCTGCTATGTATGCCGGTTTAGCCTAGTAAGGGAGTTCTGAACGTCGGGTCCCTGGTTCGAAACTAGCCACCACCAACGTTTCTCCTTTCTAATTAATTTTCTTATAGAATAACTTTCTTCATACAATTACCAAGGCAAAGTTAGAACGCAAGGGAGATCATGCGATGGCAATGACCGCGCGGATAACACAGCCTTGCCAGAGCGAGGGTGACGTGGCGTAGCTACAACGCCCTCTCCCTTCGTGCTCCAGCGCCACGGCAAGCGTTTCCTTTCACCTGCATTGCTTTGTCAAGGCGCGCATGCGACGTGGTGTCGCAGCTAATGGGAATTCAGGCACCGTTTTTCCGGGAGAGACGCCGGCTTTTTTTTTTTTTTTTTCGCTCAATGAGCCATTTGAAGCTTTCGCTTCAAACTGAACTAATGTACGCTGATCAAAATGCCTCCCTGTGAAGTACAAATGCTGCCGTAGTTCTCTTTACAAACGCAGCTGGTCACTGAATAATTATAAGCACGAAAATGTAGGAAGAAAAACTTGCACGGAAACAACACCTCCTGATAAATACATTACAAGCTTACTGGCCCGCTTTTTGCAGCCGGCTGTTCGTCGCATCAGACGTTTAGCGTAGGTAACTTCGAAGAGCGAGTCACGTCGAGCAGAGGGCCATATGGCGGCCTTTTCGCATTCAGTGAGTACCGTACGAAACTGCCGCGTAGTTCGTGCACGATGGTGCGCAATCGTTGCGTCACACTGTTCGCACGTGCCCTGAGCTTGCTGCGAAAGACGAAACTGACGAAACTGCCAGAATTTGCATGGCTTATAAAGCCGGAGTTACGCGAGTGCCGCAGCCTCCGCGTTTCCCGCTTATCGTCAGCCGAGACGAATATTGGGCATGACGTAGGGCCGGTGACTAACACATGCGTCGGGCCGCCCACGTGCAGTTTTGGGCTGCCCTTCGTCAAGGCAGGCAACTACGACACGGCGGTGCGTGGTCGAACCTTTGCCTTGCTCCCGGTACGTATAGACTTCGTCGATTTGCCGTAAGGTTATCAAATTAGCGCAACCACTCGCGTTCCTCGATAGTTTTCTAGGTCAAGCGCAGTGAGAGGGAAGACACTACTGACTTCATTTGCAAAGTTCACCTTATACCGGTGATTAAAGGCTACAGCTGCGAGGCTCACTAAACTTGAATTATGGCTCTCGCGAATCACTAATACGCGCTGTTAGCACGACGCGAAGGTTCTTCTGTTGCCCCGTAACTATAATACCTGAGCGACACAGCGCACAGAATAGCGGTGGACATAAGCCTGCGTCTTAAAGGGACACTAAAGCGCAAAACGATTTTTCTCGTATTAGTAAACTACTCTTTTACGGTACCGAAAACACCACGCTTGCGGCGAGAAGACGCTTAGTAAGCGAGAAATCACGCAAAAAGAAAATGCGGGTGGCGACGGCACCTTGAAGTTTCCGCAGCATTCGCCATGACGTCACATAATTTGACGGCGCCCACTAGGGCCTACGCAGTTCCTTAACGGTAAAAATGAAGTACACTGTCCTCTGAGAGGGCCGTAGAGTTAACATACCAAGTTTGACGAAATTTTGTTGAGCCAATAGCGCCAAAATACAATAAATACACTTTGAAATCGGTGACGTCACGCGTGGAGATTTTGGCGCGAAATTTATAAATGAAACTTTGAACTTCATTTTCTCCTATATTAATACACCTATGATGGTGAAATTAACGACATTATAGTTCCCAAAGTATAATTTATCAATCTAAACCAATTCATAGTTTCTCTTTTCTGTCACTTTAAAGCTCCTGCGCAATTAAGATTGAGTTGTCTGTTTAGCTATGTGTTTAGAAAAGTGTACGTGACACTCGTACTCGACCCGATTAGCGCATGTAAATAAACCACCAAAGAAAGAAACATGGAAAGGTAGAAAGAACGTGAGAAAAATGCAGCAGTGATTCAGTCAAAGAAGAATGGTTAGATACCTCAAAATATAATATCAGTAATGCTTATATGTGTGTTTTTCTATGAGAGAACGCATTCATTTGCTCTGGAGATGGTAAGCAGGCAATCTAGGAGGCACGAAGCTAATCGTACCAAAGCGGCACACCTGTCAGTGACTCGTTCTGCCCAGTTCACCCCTAGCTCGCGCAACTTTGCACCTTGTATACTCCGAGACATTGTTGTTGAACTTATGGACATCACGTACGGTACTATACATCATCATCATCGTCAGCTTGACTATACGCTCACTGCAGCACAAAAGCTTCTCCCATGTTTCTCATTTTAACCCTGTTCTGTGCTTGCTGCGGTCGTAAATGGTAGCTGAAGTGTGCTCAAGCCGGTTTCCGAGGGTAATGTACTGGTTCCCGTCGGGAGGCTGCATGCGGTGAAGGCAGAAGAAACGGTAGGGCACAGTAATCGAATTAAAAAAATGTCGTGACTTCGATGCTATTTCCTTGCCTTTATTACAAAATAAAGTAAAATTATATAGAAAAGGACCAGGGGCGTAGCCAGAAATTTTTTTCGGGGGGGGGGGGGGGGGTTCAACCATACTTTATGTATGTTCGTGCGTGCGTTTGTATGTGTGCGTGCCTACATACGCAAGCAAAAGTGAAAAATTTCGGGGGGGGGGTTTGAACCCCCCCAACCCCCCCCTTGGCTACGCCCCTGAAAAGGAGTCTTAGGGTATACACTGGTACTTGTGCCAAGTACAATACGAGATGGATGATTAAATAAACTCATTCGGCTTCACCCGCCCGGTTGGAGATGCTGCTACATTAGTAAGGAAGGAGTGCAGTTGATACATGCTAGACGCGTGCATAACACCCGGGTAGTGATACGCACGAAGCGGTTACAGCTATGGGAAACGATATTCGCTGTATGTATGCTGCATAAGCATGGTTCAAATGGTTTTCGTATCATATACGTTAACTTCCTTTCATTTGCACATTGCGTGAGCTCTACGTAAAATAGTTAAGGCACTTACCGGCATGTTTAAAGGGACACTAAAGAGCAAAACGATTTTTCTCATATTAGTAAAGTACTCTTTCACGATACCAAAAACACCACGCTTGCTGCGAGAAGATGCTTAGTACGGTCCCTATGCTTAGTAAGCGAGAAAACGCGCGAAAACAAAATGTGGGTGGCGACGCCACCTTGAAGTTTTCGCACCATTAGCCGTGACGTCACATGTTTTGACGGCGCCTACTAAGGACTACGTAGATCCTAATGGGTAGAAATGAAGTACATTGTCCTATGAAGGGGCCACTTAACATACCAAGTTAGGGGTAATTTTGTTGAGACAATGTAGACAAAATACGATAAATACACTTTCAAATCCGTGACGTCATGCGGGGAGATTTAGGCGCGAAATTTAAAAATGAAACTTCGCACTTGATTTTCTCCTTATTAATAAATCTATGATAGCAAAATTAACGACATTAGAGTTATCAGAGCACGATTTATCGATCTAAACCGATTCATTGTTTCTCTTTAGTGTCCCTTTAATTCATGGCTTATTACCACATTCAGACTTTAGACTTCTTTGTCGAAACCCTCGAAAATGCCTGTCGCGCACACGACAGGAAAATTAGAAGACGTGACCTCCACAATTTCACGCGTCGGTAACTGGGTCGCTCGAGATCTTTCCGTTGTGCTGTACGCAATCTCGAGAGCACATAGCGGCACGTGCACCCCGCCATCGCTCATTTTGGACCAGCAACAAAGATTCGACGGTGCAGTACGGGAAGCTGCCCTTGCAATAGTTGAAAGATTGCGCTGTACAAGATTGGCTTGGTCGTGTTTGTACTATTCTTATATTGTGTCAAACGTTTCGCAGCTCCACCTTCTTGCACTAATTGTTTAGACCCCTTAAGCATTATACCTATAACGGGAGACTTGCCGGCAATCTAAAGACAACCATCTATTTCGTTTGCACTCGGAAATGTCTCCACATTCCTTGCACTTGGGAACCTTGAATGAAACCACGCGAAGAATTCATACAAGGGCGAAGGAATGTCAGCGGCGACGCTTACCGTGTACCTTAGTTGTTTTATTTACAGCGGAAAAAGTGGCCCACCCGCGAGACGCTACATAAGGTTGAGACATTCAAGCTTTCCGTAATTTAGGAGGTACACATTTCTTTTTCGTTTGTTGCGTTAACATAAATAATAGCGATTTGAAACCGCTCAACGTACTACGCAAGAACGCACCATGTTTCTACACGAATCAACCGCACCCTACAGGTTGGCATCGCACGGGCTAAACGGCCATTTTTACCCACGATTTATTCAAACCTCTCCTTGTATAGCGCTGTTACTTTTGTTACCTGCTACTTTTTTAAAATAACAGACAGACAGACAGACAGACAGACAGACAGACAGACAGACAGACAGACAGACAGACAGACAGACAGACAGACAGACAGATAGATAGATAGATAGATAGATAGATAGATAGATAGATAGATAGATAGATAGATAGATAGATAGATAGATAGATAGATAGATAGATAGATAGATAGATAGATAGATAGATAGATAGATAGATAGATAGATAGATAGATAGATAGATAGATAGATAGATAGATAGATAGATAGATAGATAGATAGATAGATAGATAGATAGATAGATAGATAGATAGATAGATAGATTTACGTCCCACTGGATTTTATTTGAATATGTGGACAATGAAAGGCTGACTGTAGTGCTACTGTGCTACTGTTGTACGTGACCGTGCTTAATGTCATCGTCGTGAGCAAATCAAAATCGATTTATTTGCATGACCTGTTGCGTGAAAACACTGAATATCGATTCGTAGAATGGAAGCCAGCATGCTTTGGTACTTAAAACTATTTATTTAAACAAAAAACGCGAAGCAGGCTGTGTACGCGTATGGATGTTTCGCAAGCTTGCTTTTATTTTTGTCACAACACAGTTACGAATACGGCTGAGCAGCTGTTAGTTTTACGCTGGATAGAACTGTCGTCACGTTTGATGACGGCTTGTCTTTCTGCGTTTCTGTCGTGCATGTCTCTTTATGATGCGCGGTAGCATACGCGCAAAATTTTGATTTCACAAGTTTTTTTCGCAAGCTCTGAAGTTTTTTTAAAATGAGCATCTCTCTGCATTTTTGTCTGGCGATAGCGAACTGGCAACATTTTTATTTCACGAGTCTTTCGCAAGTTCTCAATTCTTTAAAAAAGATGAGAAACGATGTTTAGCTCCGGAATTATGAATCAAAATCAAGTCGAGAAATTATGACGGATGGACATGTTTTCGGAGCGTCCAATTCCGAACGGCACAGAGGCTGCTTCGCTCAGGCTCGTTATGCTTGCTGCTGTCGACCCTTATTACCCGTGCTTAGTGTTTAGAAATCACCATTTTTTTAAATTGAAATAGAAAATAAATGAAGGAGTTGTTGGCACCATTGCTTGGTGACGGCTACCCTTTTCCACATAGTTGTTAGGATAACAAAATAATTAAAGAAAAAAAAATATATATATATATACACACACACACACACACACAGTCCTACAAGTTCAAGAACTCAGTAGCCATCGCAAATATTAATGTCTTCAAAAAAAAAAAAGACGCTGGAGCACTTTCACTGCTTTACCGTCGGCCATGGGCCTAGTAGAAATCACCATATACCGGAATGCCTTATTAGTTATTACCCTAATAGATAATGCCATTTTAAAATCGCTCTTTTCTCTCACGCGCTAATCCAGCATAGTTGTGTCGCGTACCTGTGAATATAGATCTCCGCCAGGGCCTCTATACGCCCTTATTTACTTTTGTAAGGATACTGCGACATTCCAACCAGACGTGTTCAGTGATTTCTGTACAAATGAGTCAGCAATTTTTCTGCTATAGACCTGCGCTCTCGATCGACCACACTGATATACCTTCTGAGGGTATTGAGCCCTTTTACCTTGAATTATCCTAAGGGTTTTTGTTTTTGATTACGATGTTTGCTGTTTAGCGTAGTTCCATATAAGTGTCTTTTTTGTGAAGCAAATTTAGTATAGTGGTTCCTGCATCGGTAAACTTGCCTTTACCAGGCCTTCCACAGCCGCTTTCCGTGAGGTTAGTACGTAGATAAGAAAGGTCAGTTTCCCGTTCTTCGTTTTTGCTTCTGTTCCGATAAACCTTCTACTTGTTGGTGTATTCATGATGCACAGATACGCGAGAAACTTCCACAAAACAAAATATCAACTAACGTTGCCACCTGAACGAAGGCCTTTCCCACATCTCATGCACGGGTCATTTCTGAAGAGGATTTAACGTCAGGTTTCGAGTAACATATCGATATTGATCTCCAGAATGACTGAAATCTAGACGCCGATTGTGAAATCTGGAATTTTTGTTCCACGGTTATGTTTTAACACATGGTGATCGCATGGGGTGTTGGTTGGTTGCAAAACTTTACTGAGGTCCTACAAGGCGCGCGTTAGCGCGCAGCGGGCGACTACCACGTGTCCCACGACAAAAAATACTTGAGATCAGTCACGTCTGTGTAGCTCATGAACATACTTAATAAGCAAATTAAAAAAAAAAAAAGATGGAACGAATACAGTTGTGGGCGGGCCGGGCCGATAGCGAAAGGTCTGCGGGCCGCGTGTTGGATACCCCTGGCCTAAACAATGTACTATTTAATGAATGAGTTTTGCACGCTACAGCGAACTGCTTGAAACTCCTTCGAAAAAAAAAAAACAGCTATATGAATATCATGTAGTGGAAGGAGTCTCCTTAACGCATGTAATATTGCGTGGCAGAAGCGTAGAATCGCGCCAGGCGTCAAAACATGTGAATTGCGCAACGAGTGGGTGTTTCAAAGGCCCATCCATTATAAAGCGCTCAGACATATTTAATCATCAGCTGCAAAAGCATCAATGAAATGACCCGCTGCGTAGGTTCGCGCGTTGCCTTACGGACTCGTAGTGGGCCCTTCGCTGATTCTCAAAAGGAAGAATTATGGCGTAGTACGTGGACACTTAGCAACTGTACTTGCAGTAGGCATTCTAGGATAGTTCGAAGCGGCCAATGTTACGCGCACTGTCGTTTGTTTCCTTACGGCACGGTTGAGGCATGCACTGAGAACCGAAGCTATTCTAGCACCTGAGAAGGCGATGCGCACGGGACCCAATTACGCTATCGCGTTCTACTCTTGAAGGCGAAGCTCAAGCGTCCTCCAAGTTTTTTCATGAACTGTATTAACAGAAGTATACGTTATTGCCCTCTCTGTGTATTTCACAACCGCTGTGTAGATCTTTCAACGTCTCACTCTGGTGCGTCTGAGCTTGGAGATTCACTTTTACGGGCTTCAACAAACCAACTTCTCTACAGCAGTGTCAAAAGCCTGTGTCACTACAAGCGGGCGTCTGTTTTCGCGAACGAATGGAAACCTTCGGCAGAAATAGGCTTTACGTGTCTAGCTGTATAACACGACGCACGACCGGCACCCTTTTCGTCTATGTGAGGATGGAAACCAGAATCTCGTGCCGAGTTTTAAACGACGGAGACCATGGAAAATTTAACTTCGGATGTATGTACTTCTGCGCGGAGTGAAACGAACTGCCAATGAAATATACGGCTAGCGATCATACGGTCCTATGGGCTTTAAAAAGTTCAACGACTCGGCTTACAGCTCGTTGCAACAGGGTGTCGAGGTGCCTTTCCAATCGCTCTTTTCAAGAGGCATTTGCAACATCAGACGTTCAAATTGCAAGTCAGCTTTGTGATCCGACCCGTTCGTTCGGGCGGGCTAAGCGGTTTGACCGACCGGAGATGAAACTCGCCGATAAAGTGAACGATCATTTCTCCGGTTTTATTCCGAAATATGGCGTATTGCTTCTACAGTGGCGGCAGCTCTAAACTGCTGTCGCTGCTTTCAAGTTTTTTACAAGCTCTGAGAGTGCGTGTGCTTTGCCTCTTGTGTTACTTTTTTATTTGTGCCTTGTAGTGCGCTTTAATCGTGCTCTTTTACGTTGTAGTGCTTCACTCGTGCCATTTTTTGCATTCCTCAGTGTAAGTCGTCTATTCGTTTTTATTTCGATTTTGTTTTATTAATAACTATCTCTAAAATTGCCCACGTATAAGTGAAATAGAGTATTAGGAGGCACGTGCCGTCTGTTTATCCAACTAATTTTCTTTGGGTAAATCTATCTATCTATCTATCTATCTATCTATCTATCTATCTATCTATCTATCTATCTATCTATCTATCTATCTATCTATCTATCTATCTATCTATCTATCTATCTATCTATCTATCTATCTATCTATCTATCTATCTATCTATCTATCTATCTATCTATCTATCTATCTATCTATCTATCTATCTATCTATCTATCTATCTATCTATCTATCTATCTATCTATCTATCTATCTATCTATCTATCTATCTATCTATCTATCTATCTATCTATCTATCTATCTATCTATCTATCTATCTATCTATCTATCTATCTATCTATCTATCTATCTATCTATCTATCAGCGGAGTAGTAGAATGATACTGAAATATAATAACGCCCACACACACACACACACCCACTGAACAAATTGATAGTGCAAGCAAGGAAACGTCCCTTCGGGTGCCTTAAATGAATCGAAATCAGCTGTGTGTAAATAATACTCTCGAGGGTGTCTCTCAAGCGTGAGGACCTTGCTGAAACATTCGGTCACTCATAGCAATTTATCCCGTGCCACGACTCCACTAAGATTTTAGCCTATGGCTCTGCGGCAATGCGCATTGCGGGGCGAGACATGTATTGACTGACAATGCTGTCTGTGATGGGTGCCGCTGCGAACAAAGCACCGATAAGTGTCCTCAATTTGATACACTGTCGATGTGTAGTGCACTGCTGTGACTAAACGATCGTCCAATGTCCGTGCAGACGCTGCCGGAACACCGACACCATAGATAATATAGGCTTAGTAGGGAGTACACACGGGGAAGTTTATTAGGTGCTGGGAGCAACGGTCCAGGCGACCGGAACTGCATGGGTCAACAAAGCGTATTGCAAACGACACGTACAGAGAATAAGACAAAGTTATCATCTGTGCCGCCCAGTCACTACCGCAGGTTAAGGATCACTCGAAGTAGAAAGCAAAGGTTCTTTTGTGCTTCTTGATAAAAACCGGATTGGGCTCGCACAAATCGATCGGTACACAGGTGGACGGCAACTGGTGGACGTCTTTCCTTCATACCCTTTTCCATTTTCCATTCGTTTCTCGCCATCTTAGAGTGACTGAAGAGATGCTCTTTTTTTTTAACATTGCAGGAGCGGGCGGTGTCACCGAATATTTCCCTTTTCATTCGTTGTTTTCTTCAATCCTTATTACTGCCCGTATAGTCTCCAACTCTATCATTCATTGAAAGCAAAGACAATAATGGCGGTGTCAGGTGGAGATACCGCTGACGGCTGTCCCAGTAAATAACTTAGCTGGCGGAATAGCTGAAGTGTGCAGGTTTTTTTTTTTTTGCTTTCTCTATGACTTCGTCCTGTCCAATTCGCCCAATATCGCGACCTATGTCACTGCTTCTGTAATCGCAAGTTTGTTTTTGTATTAACTGTTACGGTGAGCCTGACTGCAGTAGGTAGGGGAAGGGGGTATATCTGGAAGGATGGCTGATATCTATTTTAGTGTCACCAATTGGCTAAAGGTGAAAAAAAAAAGGCGAGTAATTGCTTCCTCCTCTCACTTCTCTTCATAAGGACGTGAACCCCCGTGGTGCGAGGAACAGTAGTGACAATGTATAGTAACGTCCCATCCCGGTAATGAAATTCTGACACTATGCACCTCTACATCTGTAATGCATGACTGTGCAACGAACATGTCTGTATTGTCCTTATTTGATCGGATAAATTGCTTATTGTTGTCTCGTTCTTTAATGTACCTTATAATTTTTTTGGTAAAGATAGTTCTCGGCACCTAGTGTCCAGTATACTCACGTAATGAGGGTGGGAAAGATGCGCCCCCCTTTCTGTGTCCTTCGCTTCATAACTTCCAAGACATGGGATGCATCCATAAAGCAACGAAAAAAAAAAACACGACAGAAAAACAAATTCATTTACTTCCATTGGTTGTCTTTTTGCTTTATGTTACGTCCTGGAATACAATATACACCTTACAAATCTTATGTACTAATGTAAAGAGTGAGATAATTCATGCCGCAATTATAGTTGGAGAAAAAACAACGAGACTAAAACGTAATAACACGGAAAATTAAGGTTGTTTACTCGTAATTAAGTGGCCGTTCTTTCTGCCCTCTCTCGTCGCTAGTTGTTCTCCTCCACGATCAAGCACCTAGGAATAATCGATTAAAGGAGATTGCACATATGTGTTTTGCACATAATCGCTGAAAACTAGGGCGCGATGTAAGCGCAATGAAATGCAGTACGCAAATGAAAAAAAAAAATGCGCGAAAGAAAAGGGCGCCTCGTTAAGGGCTCAGCACGAAAACCATCGCACGGACGCGAATAAGCCCCCGATATTGTTTTTCCATGAAGCGGCCATTGCTTTAGTGGGTATAAATTATTTATCATATTTTTAGAGCGAGAAGGAGAGTGGAAAAGAAATAATAGCACGAACCAACGCCACAGGATCGCGAAACACACTTCCTCTTACGTTTTCGGAAGGGTCATTTTCGGATGCGTTCCCTCTCGCAATGAGAGCATCGGACACTACCGGTTGCGGGTTCAGTGTCTGCGGTGGCGTTGCCATTTGGGGCGGCAACGAAGCCTCTCTCCCTTCCAACACACCGCCCAACCAATGCCCTCCCTTCGGCGGCCGCATCCCGAAACCGGCCTGGCGCCCGTGATGCTAAGATATTGATGGGCCACTCAGCGCGGTCGGGAAAAGCCGGGAAAGCAACCGAGTCGCCAAGACAGCGCTGCCAGTCCGATCGATGCTCGTGGCTGGTTTATTCTTCCACTTTGGATAGGTCGCGAATTATGCAAATGACGAGGCCAGTCCTTGCACGGCAGAACGCACTCACCCCCCCCCCCCCCCACCGCATTTCCAGTCGGCCATTTTTCTTCGTTTTCACCGAGATTTATTTCATTTTCTCTCTCTCTCAGCCTCTTTGTTCTTGTTTCTACTTCTTCTTTTTTCCCTAGAGGAAAAGATTTTAGTTTCTCAGTTATGGCTTTCCCCTTGCTAAATGAAACTTTATTGCCTCAAGTGAGCACCGATATTGGTCTTCGAAGGCTACTTATACAGAGAAAAATTCGGGCGGCGAAAAAAAAAAGGGGAAAGGAGGGGGTGGTGGTGGCAAGATGCATAGCTAGAGCAGCACATGAGAGAGAACTAAATACAGTGCAGCATTCAATACAGTCCGCGCGCCCATATTTCTCCGTGGTAGCTTTATACGTTTGGACGCAGCACAGCAGCAGTATAGTTCATGTCAGTTGAGGAGAAATAACAGTCGAGGAAGAAAGGGACAAAACACGAAGTTAGAGCCGGGGAGGCTCGAGGAACTAAATGGTCCGCTCGCTTGTATTCGCTTTGTTTCGCGCAGTACGACGGCGACAAAGACAAGCGAAAAAAGAGAGAGAGCCAGTGAAAGCCGGAGAGGAAGGCCGAGCAGTAAGGACAGTAATTAAGCGAAAAAGTATTGACTGGCTGACTGGCATTTTCGGCGCTGAAAGGCAAGGTGCGGACTAGTAAAGCTCGAGAAATGTGCGCAGCACGCGGGAATAAAAGCGAAGAATGAAGCCGAAAGAAAATATAAGCGCCAGTTAAGCGCGCTACCTGTCTCCAGCCATTAGCGACAAGCCTAATGAATAAATTCTGTTTATGTGCTCGTTTCGGCAGTTTTCGCTTCTGCCTGCCGCGCGTTAGTTCCTATACTCACCTTCCAAATTAAGCACACGAGTTCGCCTATTGTTCTCGAGGCCAATTATGAGTTTTGGGTTTTATGGCGTAACTCGGCAGCGCAGAGCAAAGCCGGAACTTAATTCACGCGGTTCACATTTGCCCCTGACGGAAAGACTGAGGGGATAAATTATGCAACGGCGCTTTTGTGAACAACGCAGAGAAGCAGAAAAATACATGGAGAAGTAGCAACACAAAAGGGTCTTCAAAGCTAATCACGTGCTCGAAAGAAGCGGTCGTTTGCAGTGCAAGCAAAATGTTCGCATTGAGATCTCTTTTTTTTTTTTACTCATTCATTCGTTTTCCTCGCGGCTAAGCAAAAGATCTTTTGGAGAGATTTTGCGCGAGGACACATTTTGTTCCGCTTCACCGTGTCTTTAGGAGACACGTGCATTCAGCATAGTGAGTGGCATGTTGCTAGTGGCTGCAGCGAGTATATTGCTATAGTAAAAACAATAGGATGTTTCGCGATGTGCCTCTTGTCGAACATTTTATCCCAAAAAACAAAAGCGTCGCGCAGAATGGGCTTCTCTTAATTTCATTTTCAATTGTCCTCTTTCAACTTGTCTACTAGGTACTCTTAAAAAAAAAATCACCCAATGCTATTTAAACTTTTATATTGTGCACAGTGAATTCTTTTTTTTTTGTAAGTTTGGTGCCCCGCCACGGTGATCTAGTGGTTATGGCGCTCGACTGCTGACCCGAAGGTCGCGGGATCGAATCCCGGCCGCGGCGGCTGCATTTTCGATGGAGGCGAAAATGTTTGAGGCCCGTGTACTTAGATTTAGGTGCACGTTAAAGAACTCCAGGCGTCTCTCATAATCATATCGTGTTTTTGGGACGTTAAACCCCAGATATTATTATTATTGTAAGTTTGGTGAAATGGTCGCTATATATATATATATATATATATATATATATATATATATATATATATATATATATATATATATATATATATATGCAAACGCAAGCATGTGGGGCATCAATAAAAAAGGAAAATCGAAAGAAGGACATTGATAATCACAATTTTTTTCTTTGCAATAACAAAATTAATGAGAGTTGTTGTCGCCATTTCTTGGTGACGGCTACCTCCTTCCACTTGGTTGTTGGGAGAAAAAAATAAGGACATACCTACCTACCTACATACATACATACATACATACATACATACATACATACATACATACATACATACATACATACATACATACCTACCTACCTACCTACCTACATACCTACCTACCTACCTACCTACCTACCTACATACATACATACATACATACATACCTACCTACCTACCTACCTACCTACCTACCTACCTACCTACCTACGTACCTACATACCTACATACATACATACATACATACATACATACATACATACATACATACATACATACATACATACCTACCTACCTACCTACCTACCTACCTACCTAGTACATACATACATACATACATACATACATACATACATACATACATACATACATACATACATACATACATACATACATACATACATACATACATACATACATACATACATACATACATACATACATACAGTCCTACATTTGGTGAGTCCAAAAGTTCTCCCTTGAACACAGCACACACACGCTTACTATCGATGTAGTTCGCTCGATAGTCATCCCAAGTATTAGTTGAAAACGTTGAAGCCCTTTCACTGCTTTGTGATTAATCCATGATGACCAAGGGCCTAGTATTTTAGCAAATGACAACATTCGCTCTGAATCCAGCCAGTGGAGTTCCTGTTCGAGTCGCTGTCTATGTATTGTACGATGTGCTTGGGCCAGCAGAGCAACATATGATGCACAACACGAACTCAACCGCACAAATGTTGCCTGAGTGGGTCCCAGCACTGAAGCCGCAGACCAGTGCATATTACGATTTATGGCACATATTTTGTGGTTGTTGTTCTTTTGTGACATGATCTTTGTGAGCGCGGTCTGTGAATTACACACACACATCTTTGAACGCACGCCACCCACCTGTTTGGTAAATGCCGCTTTTGTGTTTTAAACGATGAAAACGAACGTCAAAGTAACGCCAGGCACAAAACCTGTTTCCGCAAGTTTTAAGGCGAAACCTTAAATGTCTGTGTTTCAAGGTCGCGTGTGTTCCGAAAAAATAGAAAAGTACGTGAGCACGCGAGCTCTGCGCCTACTTCGTCTGTGTACCAGCCATGGGAGTCTAGTGGTTATGGCGCTCGACTGCTGACCCAAGGTCGCGGGATCGAATCCCAACCGCGGCGGTCGCATTTTCGACGGAGGCGAAAATGCTTGAGGCCCGTGTGCTTAGGTTTGGGTGCAGGTTAAAAAACCCAGGTGGTCGAAATTTCCGGAGCCCTTTCTGTCTATTATTAACGTACTGCCACGCGCGCTTCTTTTGTTATCTTTATGTAACTAGTCCGTTGCACGCGTAGCTGCTGCCTTGCGCAAGCCACGCCCTAATATCTGGGAACCTTCCAGAAAATGTTAGAATCTTTTTATAGGCCTGAGCATGAAAACGAGAACAGCTGACATTATTCTGGACCTAACGGGGCCACCAGCGATAAGGCTCGAATGTTCGATTTCGCATGTATAAATGCCGACGCGCCTTGCTGCAGATCAGTTTTTGTCGACGTCTGACGCTCTGTTCGCCGCTATCAGTGTACAGTGTGTATTGTACTGTCGGCCGCAAAAGTTTGCGGGATGTGCAGCGCGTGGCGGAGCGACGGAAAACTGCATTGCTGCGTCACCTACCGTGATGCGGCGGGTGTTGAGGCTATCGGCCGCAGCCTCCGCGATTAGATCCGGCAACGGCACGTTGTCTAAACGCGACGTCGCTAATCGCCGAGGCCGGTATCCTCAACGCCCGCCGCATCACGGTAGGTGACGCAGCAATGCAGTTTTCCGTCGCTCCGCCACGCGCTGCACATCCCGCAAACTTCTGCGGTCTACAGTAGTTTGACTTTCCGTTTCCCGGCCACAAGTTCGGCCAAATAAAGAGTTTAGTCTAACATGTTGACTGCTGCCTTCGTCGACGTCAAGACCCCGCGACAATATCGTGGTTTTGGGACGTTAAACCTTAGTAGTTATTACTTCGTCCTTGCGCCGTTCACGTGAGCAGCAGCACTGTAGGGCCGCGAAGAAGGGTGCGTGCTCCACGCCGATCTTGCGGCGATGGTCCTGCCAAGCATTCTTGGGTGCTTCTTGCGCCGCTGTCGTTTTTCGAAAACTCCATTGCACGGTGCTTGGACATCGCCAGCTCCATTCCACATCGATATGGGTCCCACTAGGCTTTTGCCTTCACTTCATTAGAAAGTTCTAAGCATCCCTCGTAATTTTTATGCGTCTCTTGCCTTTTAGAAGAAATTCAGTGCTGTGACAGTTTTTTTTCTCGATTTCGAAGGTTACATGTCACTTGTGTTGTGCCCATATATTTAATTAGTTTCCGCGGCACTTCTACACTGCATTTATTTTGTTACGCTGAACAAGAGCCACGCTCAAGTCTTTTTGCAACACAAAAAGGCACTGCTCGTTTTTTTTTTCTACGTGGACTGAGCTTATTCCTACTTACGACGGGCTATGCATGGTACCCCTTACAAATCAGTTTATCTTATAAAAGGTCATTTGTACAACTCGAATAAGGAAAGAAAAATATGGTCAGACAGTGTTCTTTTCTTTCCACTGCTGCTTGCTGTTTAATCTTTTTTATTTCCTTTCGCACGCTTCTTTTTATTGCCGCGATGTCAATACATAACAAGGCCTTGACAGCGCCTAAAGCTATTCTATAGAAGAAGGAACTATCAATCATGCGGCGCTTACGCGTTGTTTAGGCACTATACCTTTCTTGCTCTTATGACTGGGTCAGGCATTAGCGTCTTACTGGAGACCTCTTTGTCTAGAGTTCTTTTCCCTCGTTGACACAGACAACACAGTGCGAGTAGTTCAAGATTTCACGATGAATGATGCTTCCTTCATCTTTGGGTTTTGTGCTCACAGTGCACATGATTTGCGTGCATGCGTGCGGGTGTGCGCGTGTGCTTGCGTGAGCATGCCCGCGTTTATGTTTAAGGCTGCTGCGGACGCGCTTGTTCCGCGGCGACATGTATTATACATTTGAGTGCCTTTAGTGCGACAAAAGAGCGAGAAGTACCGAAAACAGTGCGTCGCAAGCGGCGTACCTGCCGCAAGCTCCCGCTAATGCATCAACGTTGTAAAAGGAAATCCACGTGTTTTTCAGGCTCACGTCAAAAGCAGAGCTTGTTGTCAATGTTTCGTCGTCTATGCGCATTTTGTTGTTTTTCTTTTTCGTGGAATAACGTGGTTTTCTGGCATTGCGCGGTGCACAGCCTTCGACTTCAACGCCTGCCTCGCGGGAAGCGCAGTGTCACAAACATAGAGATGCAAAGTGCGTAATGAATAAGTTGCTTTTTCCTCTAAAGGTGAGCAAATGCTTTTACGGCTATGTAAAGCCGCATTTGGCGCGTTTATAAGCTGTAAGACCCTGCGTGCACTCTGTGATTCACGTCCGACAGACGTCGAAAACGCTTTCAGCTTACTTTTTTTCTTTTCCAGAAGGAATGTAAACCCAGGAGCTTTTCTGAGAGGTTTCAGCAAGCACTTCTATCTTTAAAGCATATGCGTGGGTACGAGTGTGCACCTACGTAGGCGTTTCTGCCTGAGAGCAGCCCACAATGCAATTCAGTGCACGAAGGAAACAGAAAGAAATGGGCTTTAGTTTAAGGTCGTTCAGGAGAATGGGGCTGTCAATGTCTCGAAGCTGCTTTAGCGCGTAAAGTTATTGTTGCACGAGACGGTTACTGTAGTTTGCATGGCACTGACATTTCCTAAAGGCACAACAAATTTAAACCGTTGTATCTGTATAGTACGGGCATCGAATGACACTGGAGGCTTTGGAGACGCGTCACCGCTTGAATCTGTGTCGGCGATGCAGCGTGAGCCATGGACAACCTGGCACGGTGTCCAGGGGCAGACATCTAAAATTGCTTCGTGAGTTAAACCACGAAGCAATTTTTCGAAAGCACGATGCTTACATGCTGAACTCACACTGTCATTAATTAAGAGCAGGCTATTTAATACGCAGGTCAAGAAACTATGCAGATGAATACTGCGGTTCTGCTAGCTTTGGACGAGTATATTACGTGCCCGTCAGCGCCTATATTAAGCACGAAGCGCATATACAAGCGGGATCGGCCTGTGTTTATCCCCGTTCTCGCTGACCTGGCTCATAGTACACGTGCTACCACTCCTCATCGTCGACAAATACATGCAACTATAGTAGCGTGAATAAACAAACAAACTTGGAGGACGCTTAAGTTACGCTTTTAAGAGTGAAGCGCGATAGTGTTGTTGGGCCTCGTTTGCGTCGCCTTATTTGCTTGTCATGCTTCGTTACTCGGTGCGCGCCTTAACCGTGTCGTGATGGAAGACACGTTTGCGCGCGTTACACTGGCCGTTGTCAACTCTCCTGGGGCGCCTACTCCAAGTACAGTTGCGAAGTACCCACTATACGCGTCTGTAAGGCAATGCGCGCGCCAACGTAGCTGCAAACTTTGTTGAAGCTGTGGCTGATTATGAATTTCGTGGCTAATGATGAGCTGTGTTGAAGCTGTGGCTAATGATGAGCTTTTCGTAATAGGTGGGCAGCTTTAAAGGGATGCTGAAGTGGTTTTAGAATTCGGTAAGTCTTCGTGGTTAAGAAAACAGACATTATTGTTGAAGATGTCATAATTTTTACGCGGTTCTTCCAGCAACAGTTTTAGAATACGCGAAAGAGAAGTTCGCCTTCATCGGCCACGCGAGCTCGCCGAAAGTGAGGGCGTGGATAAAAACTAACCGGTACTACGTCATATTCGGTTTCTTGGACAGAACCGCGCTCACTCCGATGAAATATTCCCGCCACTCACTGATCCGACCTAACTGCAAGAGCGCTGTTTATATGCTGGACGCTCAAGTATAGAGGCGCCGAAAGTCCTGGGTCCTATTCTCGGTCCTAGGACAAGGCATTGTTCGGCCACATCTATTACGTCCTTACTTTTCGGAACGCTTTGTTAAATTTACATGTTGTCCTAACTTAGGCATTTCGACATTCAGATAGGCGCCGGTCTTCTCGCTTTATTAATGACCTTAATAATGGAAATTTTGAAGCTTTTTTTATACTTTCCACCTCATGGTACCTTCACGTGTGCATAAATTTGAGTGAACTGTTTCAGTGATCGATTGACAAAACATACTCCAAGAAATGTAGTGTCACCTGCAAATCTTAAATTGGTTCAATGTAAATCCGAACATCCACCGCAGTATTTATGCAGAATCTTCAAAGGTCCTTCAGAGGTATTGTGACTCATAAAGAGTCATTCGTAACTCTAGCTTTAACGAGAAATGGTAAATTTACGAAATTAGGCTACGTCAAGCAGATGACTTGAACTATACGACTGTTAAAGTTACACCAATGTTGTTGAAATTCAAACACAGGATTTGAAGCTCGATTCATAACACAACGAAAATATCCGGGTGAAAGATCGGCCCTTTTATTGGGAGCATAAGTGTACGCTAAATGATAACATTCTGAAGACTTCCCTGCGTCCAGATTATATAGACTACAGTACTTTGGAAAAGCATGGGTCCTCGCAGAAGCACATATCCAGGTGTACTTACACACATCTCACAAAAGGGTTCGCCGCCACTATGGTACAGCGGTTACGGTGATCGAATGCCGACCCGAAAGACGCGGGTTCGATGCCGTCCGCGGTGGTCGCATTTTCATTTTGATGGTGGTGACATTCCAGAGGCCCGTGCACTTAGATTTAGGTGCACGCTAAGGAATTCCAGGTGGTCGAAAATTCCGGAGCCCTCTACTACGGCATTACTCATAATCGCATTGTGATTTTGGCATGTAACATACCAGGAATTATTACTACAAAGTATTAGTGCCCCTGGACCTGGGGCCATGGAATCAAGTTAGAACCTATCAGTAAATATCCGTCAATACGTTAAAAAAATATCAAGCGCTTAAATTGACGTTAAGAGTATAATGGGCGTTAATTTACGAATACGCGTATAGATTGTATCCCTGTCAGAAATGCTACACTTATAAAATAAATATCGAATTCTACATCGGAACCATCTAGTCTTCCTCCGGGTCAACCTCGAAGGTCAGCTCGCGAAACTTGAGGTCGCGCCGGGTGTAGAAGTTCTTGGCACCATCGAAGGCCGGTACGCCCAGGTAGGTGTGGTACCTCTTCTTGTCCGGCAGCTCGATGACCAGCCACTTGATATTGGTGCTGATGCGGTGGTACTTTCACTTCTCTTGTAGCTTGACCTCCTTGCGGTTCTCGGAGAAGATCTCGACGTGCTGTGGCACACGTTACCGGTCGGAGTCTCGACGGAATAGTTGTTGGCAGTCAGTTGGATGGAGCGGCCCAGCTGTCTCCGAGTCGGCCGCCGGAAATGGGACGGTAGTGTCCGCTGGATCTTCTGAATCCCGAGCTCGTCGTGCTGCGACTTGTCCCTGCCGCAGGTCCCGCTGCCGTGTCCGCGCTGCCGCGGCGCCCGTTGGTGGTGGCGACGGCGCTTGCACTGTGCCCTCGGTCGGGTCCACGATGTGCGCCCCGTTGCCATTGACGGTTCCCACCCCGTGGTTGACGATGTTCCCGTTAGCCTGGTTCGAGGTGGTATGCGGCGGCGACCGAAGCGGGAGCAGCCAGCGTCGTTAGCTATAGAAACTGCGCTGCCGATTACAACCGTGCGGCCCTCTGCAAGATCGCGTGCGCGAATAATGCTTGCGCGGGGCCGATGGTGCAGCGCATCGGCGACTGTGGCACCTCACTGCTGCCGCCTCCTTCCAAGATGACAGGAGATCGTCCCACACACGCGGTTTGAAGATCGACGCGGTGCATCCTGCAGCCATTCTGGGTCGCATCACCGCCACTTTCGACATGTGCACTTCTTTCCAAACTCCTGGGGGTACAAATGTCACTGCTCGAGCGGTGCAGTCTCAATGAGTTCGAAGGCGAGCGCGTGCATCGCGGTTCCTCTCCGTCGTTGAATGGCCACGCACAAAGCTCGTTTCCTACGGATTCACTGCGCCATACAGCTCGTCGACGTCACGATATCTGCTCCACACGTCGCTGGGAAAGATGTCATCTTCACTGTATAGCATATCGGGCACGCAATGACGCAGTCGCGGTGGCTGACTGTCAGGGCTTCACGTTGATGTTGGTGTCAATGTGATTGAGCATGCCATATGCTAATGAAAACTTTGAGCGAAAAGGGAAAAAAAAATACGGATTGCGCATTATAACGAACGTTAAAAAAATAAAGGGACGCGAAAATGCTACCGTAAACATGAAAAGCACACGGACTTAGTCATTCTAGGCGATGTCACTGCTCTCCAAAGCATCTACAAATATAAGTGCTCCACATTCCCGTACGTCAAAGTAGCGTATCTATAAGATTGACGTCTTCGGTCGTTAACATCATATAGTGGAGTGAACAAGGTGTTTCACCTGACAACTGGATACATTGAGGCATTAAAACTTGCCAATCAGTGGAACCATCTCTAACAAGCCATATTAATGGTCACATTTTTCAGCGCAGGCTTCCGTAGTTTGGTGACGATGACGGCGAAGATGAAAAGAGCCCTTTTTGTGGGGAACTATAAAATTCAATCATCGTAACCGCCTTTTAAAACATCATCCACCCTTTAAAACACCATCTTCAATTCAGCCGTGCCGGAGTATTAAATTATACGTGTATGCGGGCGATGTTCCTTTCAAAGCGCCTTCTAAAGCTGGAATAGAATATCTGCAATAACGAAGAACAGCCGAGAGCAATGTCAACGAGCGTCTTTCGTATCTTCAACCGTAACCTGTTTCACTAACTCCGGCTGCGCAACGTCTTCGGAGCTAATCGCAGAGGCCACGCTTCATCAATGCCATTGCTACAGATGACGCGGCATACCGAAGATGACTTCACTGCGTTCGCTCAGCAGCTCAAGAAGGCCTGCAGCCGCAACCGCTGTTATTTTGCCAAAAAGTGCTACTGTTGTCACTTTTGAGAAGGTGGTGGTTGTTGTGGTGGTTGTAATGTTGCAGCAGGTGTAGTTAGCCTGGCCTACATAGCCGGCAATTGTTCCGCCTGAGCAGCTCCTGAGCACAGTGCCTCGCAGGAAGGCAATCAAAATTCGTTGCACGGTTCTCCTCGTTGCCGCTGGCCCTTCAAGAGAAACCAACATCTTCAAATATCCGGTGCCTATGACAACCCCTTTGCATGTGGCAGACCATCGCTGCTCTTTCTCTGTCTAACTGCGGGCAAAGCCAAATGAAGCGTTCAATGTCGCTGATGTCGCCGCAGAAGGCACAGAGCGGGGAAGCGCATCGCCCAGTCTTGAATGACCAAGCCGGGGTGTATGCGGAGTCGGTTCTGATGCGGTATATACAATAGCGTCGCTTGCTCTCCAGAAAGTCCGTGCATTACACATGCTTGATGTGGAATCTTGCGGATCGCCCTAAAATGATCGAGGATTACATCTTTGTTGCTCTGATAAGTCGTGAGCTCTTTCTTTCGGAACACATGTCAGCGCTTCGCGTGCAAGAGCATCAGCCTTTTCATTGCCTGCCCTACTACATCTCGTGCAGAACAGGATTGCAATTTTCGCAAAGCCGTGGGGATTACGGCGCTTTCTACCGTTGTGTACGAAACGACACGATCCAGGCGGCCCGATGATGACACACCGAGGCAGGGTATGCAGAAAACCGCTGCGCAGCTATCCGTTTGTGTGCGCACTGATCCGTCTGCGTACACTTGAAGGTGGCAGTGCTACGTGGTGCTCGAGTGGTCCAGCCAAGAAGCTGCACCACTGAGAACATTCATATCGGCTTTCTAATTCAGCAGGGATCAAGCTGTGATTACGCACTTCAATGTCACTTTTTTAACGTGCTTCAGCTTCAACTCAAACCACCCACTGTGCCGCAATTCACATGGTGTAACGCCTGGTGCGATGTACGCTTCTGCCACGCAATATTACATCTTTTGACGTGACTCCTAGTCCGACATCACGCCTGTATCTGGCCTTTTTCAGAAGCAGTCCCAAGCAATGGCGTGGCTTTGTGCTAGAATACTTGCCTATACAGCGCAGAATGCCTAGGTTCGATGCGATTTGAACCCTGATTTTTATTTCTTGACGTCCATTCGGATTTTTCGCTCACGGACGCCGACGCCGACGATAGCGGATTTTCTGCGACTTGGACTTCTTAACGCTCTTGCGTGAAAAACTTCGCGCCACTTGGGGAGCCAGATGCTGAAGTCTGGCACTTCTCGTCTCCAAGGCTGTGCGCTCAGCCAGCTATAAGCCAGCAAGCTTCTTGCAAGCTGCCAACGTATCAAATTAGAGAACAAGCTGTTGCAGGAATTTCGGGATTTTGGGAGGTTATTATGCTCATGAACAATTAATTGAATAGTGCATTCTTCTCGTGCTTCGGCACTAGCTCTGATAGTACCGCACAGGCGTCCATACCCACCTCAGAAAACTCCCTCAACGCATCACACACACACACACACACACACACACACACACACACACACACACACACACACACACACACACACACACACACACACACACACACACACACACACACACACACACACACACACACACACACACACACACACACACACACACACACACACACACACACACACACACCACACACACACACACACACACACACACACACACACACACACACACACACACACACACACACACACCACACACACACACACACACACACACACACACATCGGTGAAAACGCAACAGTAAACGAAAACCTTTCCTTTCTGCCGCCAGCAGAAATAGGGCGTACGCTGAAGCAGAAAGAGAGAGAGAGGGAGGGGGGGGCAGCAAAGAACGGAGAGCAGGTTGCAGGTTCGCCAATGTGTACAAGAATGAACTCGGTAATAGCTTCGCTTCCCGCTGGGTGCGATGCTTCTGATAGTGCGGCGGCGGCGCGCCGCACTATCGGTATGCGCGCACTCTTAACAGGATTTGCATCCGGGGCATGGAGGCTGTTCGCATCAAAACCGCGTTCTTTTGCCCGCATAAAGCCGCGTACGCGTCGCCAGGCTTGCATCAAAAACTTGCACAGGCCGACGAATAATCGCTCAAACAATGTTGGCTCGTTCTTCTTTTTTTTTTTTTGCCATCATTTTCTCATTTCTCTTTCGCGCGCCGGGCGCGGAACCCTGCACTTCCGTTTCATTCAGAAACATGGTAGCGCTGCAGGGAAGAGGTAGAGACAGGGATGGAGAGGGGGGGGGGGAGGGTATGTTTGACGGCGAGGAGGTCGGTAAGTGCAGAGCGAGCACGAAAAAAAAAAAAGAGAGAGAGGCAGCGAGGCGGGAGGTGAGGGAATCGCAGGAAAGCTGCAGTCCATCTCGGTGAGGAGAGAACTCTCGCCGCTCGCCCTCCACTTTACTTACACAGTGCACAAAACGAAGCTCTTCTTTGATGCCCTCAAAGCAACGCGGCGGAGCTATGGTGGAGGAAGAGGAAGGCAAGAGGGCGACGGTTCTGGAAGTCCCGCCTTGGCCATGGAAAAAAAGAAACAAAAATAGCGCAAGAAATAAAAATAAAACAAGCGTGCCGTGCGATATGGCTCGCCATTTTTACGAGGCGGCACGGGAACACCCGCGAAAGTTGTTTATTTAGAGCCGCAGCAGCTTTACTTTGCTCCCCGGGTGCGCGCGCCCGCCTCTGTTGCCAAAGAGCGTGGCGGCCACGCGCGCTTGCGGGGACGAGAAAGAACGGGCCGCCGGTTATCGCTTTCGCTGCTCTTGTTTCCGTACACCTATAGCGAGCGCCCCTTGTCTTCCTCCTCCTCCTTTTTCATTTCATCTACTGCACTATCGCGTCAATGGGCTTCTACAACGGCGTCAGTTCGCGGCGGGCACAGCCGGAGCAGCGCCGCTCTATCCAGAAAATTGGCTGCGCTTTTAAAGGCGCACCAGAGGGGGTGGATGCACTGCCGAAGGAAAGGGCGAAGAGGTGCGTTGGGGGCCTTAAGGTGGCGGCATGTGGTCCTCGGCTTCCGGTTTTCTCGCTCCGGTTCCAGCTCTCTGCCGTGCTGTTAATACATATTTTATTCGCTTCTGGCTGACATCCTGGCCTCTACCACTCCACCGCGACGCGAAGTTTTTCGTTCTTTCTTATGCTTCCTTTCCAAGTACCAGGCAGTGCACGCTCTCTATGGCACTCGTCTGTCTGTTCGAGGACGTGTACATATGTGCTTCTCTATGGAGGCCGCTCATTTCAAGTGCACGCAGAAATGGCGCGCAGGCCACGTGGATTGCCGCAGTTAGAAGCTCTGGCGGCCATGCTTACCTTTAAAATTATGGAGCTTACGCGGAAGCGTAAGCTCGGCGTCTTGCATCGACGTGATTTCTTGCAACGCCCACGGAATGAATGCAGCAGCAAAAAGAAAAAAGAATGCGGCAGTGGAGCTGTACACCTAGCAGTAGGCACGTGGCCCCGGCAGAGGTAGGGCCGAGGAAGAGTAAGAAAACACTCTCGACTCTTTCTGATTCGTCTGGCGTACTACCGCAAAAATACAGCACTGAAGAAAAACTATGTATGCATACACGTATATTGCTGTAGGACAGACAGAAAAGGAAAGCGTAAGATTACGGCTGACACTGACTCTTCTCTTTCTAGACGCTTGCTTTGTTTAAGACTTTCTTTAGGAAAGCTAACGGCTAAGTATCATCGAAAAGCTTCGAACGACTTATCGGTCAGAATATCTGCCGGTAATGAGCACCCATCCGCTGGTTCTTTGAAGAAAGAATAAAAGGAATCACGCCGTATCGATTGCTACTTTGCGCACTCATTGTGTTCGGGAAATACGTGTTTTGAAACATGGGCACCCAAAGTGCGTACTACGTCTAAAGTACTCGGTAATTGAATTCTAATGTGTTTCTTGCGGTCTGACACCGTCTTAAAACTTTAGGCAAATTAGTTAGATCCCAACGGATTTAAACGCTGAAGGTTTGGGCCGCTTGCGGCAGCAATGTGTAGTGTACTTATGGATCGAAGGAAAAGTGAACATACTTGCGGTAGAGATAAAAAACCAGCTCCAGTTAGCGTGAACCGAGACACCAGGAAACTGTCGAACGAAGCATGAAGACAGACCTCGACACGGCCATACGATCCATAATGTACACGAGCAACCGCGTTTCCGCAGCGCTTTAACTGCTTATTTTGTAACCGTATAACAGCTTGCCAGATATCGAGGTTTGTGCTATACGTTTTTGTGCCACCTACTGCGCAATGTCGCCTTCAATTCAATGCTGCCTACAGATGCTGCGACGAAATTGGACTTTTGGATGGCTGCATATTCCGAGGGGTTTGCCGGGGGGACAGTAGCGCATATACATGTCGACCGTATTACGCGCGCAATCTGGTAGTTGGCGGAGGTCCAGCTGTCAACAGCTGAGTAGGTTGGACAGCTCCACAATGCGTTTTTCGCGTCACATGCGACAGCCCATGCGACACGTGCAGCCGAGAGCGCATGCTCAGGGAATCGTACAAAGGAGCCATTTCGGTTCCAGATATACACACTGGATATTCGGCATGCAGCATAGCTCTATACTTCGAGTGCGCTATTGTGCGCATGCAAAAATTGATAGATAACAGCGTTGTCTATTTTTTTTTAATTCTTGCCTGTACGAAAGACCTAGCAGCAGCTTAGTCACAAAGTTTGAAGTATTAATACACAGCGTCTTGCTGCTTTTGCAGCTTAGGCCAGGCACTTGAATGGACGTGTGCAATTTATACACGGGAACAAGGCTTATTCGTGTCGCAGTATGCTGTCAGCGTGCCTGCGGCATTCGTACGTAAAATTTGCGTGCATTTGAAAGGTACGAAAAAGTTCACTCCCTGAAAATTATTTTTTGATATTTATATACACGTGAACGAAAGGGCACAGAGGAAATAGGGAGGAAGAAATGAACAGAAGAAAGAAAGGAAGACACAAAGAAAGAAAGAAAGAAAGAAAGAAAGAAGAAAGAAAGAAAGAAAGAAGAAAGAAAGAAAGAAAGAAAGAAAGAGGAAAGCAAATAGGAAATAAACAAATAACGGAGACTCGGACAGAAATAGCTAGGAACACGGAAAGATGTCTGTAAACGGGAGTTCAAATCCGTAAACACTCGAGAAACATTCAGGATATCACTACACAAAAAAGAAAGAATAGAAGAGAGAAGTCAACGACTCGGGCATGATGTTTTTTCGCCTGTTATCACCTGATTGTCGAACGATAACTATGGACATTTTATTCACCCGGAAATCCTCGATCTATTGGAACAAGAAGTTGCAACAGATCAAATGTGTTAAATATTTATTTAGGGAAGGCTGGCTCGCTTTTTACACGTGCGGCAGTTTCCATTTAAACTAAGCTTTTCTTGCCTCCCTTCAGCCTTTGACGTTCCGTCAGTTTCAGGCTAGATAAACTGGTTCGATCCCAGAGACTATGTAGCCAAAACTGGACCAGTCTAGAAAACAGGGCAATCAAAGGGGGTGACTTGGTGCGCCAATCATGATCCCAATGTACGACATGTGTCCACCAATGAGGATGCCCATGACCCCGTCATTGCTCAAGATGATACGCTTTGCGCATATTGCTCGGCGTGTCTGCCAGTGCATTGGTATAAGGTCATGCTCACGGACGATGTGCGTCATCATCGTAGTCTCTTTATGGGCGAAGGTCTCTCCCAGCAGAATTTCCAAGTAAGCCTGTCTTGAGCCGGCACGTTTGTTTCCAGACCCTCGATTTACTACGATGACGCTCCTGTAATAAACCTCCCCTCAACCCGTTGTATTGGCGATGGTGGTAGCTCCGCAACTCGCTTTGTTTACGTAATCTACCCCACATCCTGCTCAAGCACGCAAATCCGCAATCTTTAGGGGGTCGTTTTTGAACGAGAGGCTGTGTGGGGTTGTCCATAAGATACAGCACTGAATGGTGTAACATGGCCGAATGTCTATTATGTTGGCGCTAATTACGCCAGCATACCTACTGTCATTGAGTCGGAACGGAACGGAAACCAAAAACGAAAAAAAAAAACGATATTTTTGACCGGAACGATAACGTAACCGAAACGTTATCCATTATTTCGTTCCGGAATGAAACCGAAAATTTTTTTATCATTTTTCAGTTCACAGTGAACTTGGCGATGCGGAACAACCGAGGTCACGCAACCGGATGAATAATGCATATCTCACTCAGGGTACAGTATTAGCGCGTATCTCAGGCAGGGATATTGTGAAAAACGAAAATAGCGGCCACCAGATCTGTCTATATTAACGCAAGTGAACTTTCATGTGCCTGTCACACTGGCCAGCTCGGAGGGGGCATTCTCGGCGCTTAAGTTTTATCAGAACAGCCGTTTCGCATATCGGAGAGTACACTCGATGACGGGCTGCTTCTGAGATCATGCTCACTCCCTTGACAAAAAGCATTGAGCTTGCTCAGAAAATTCGTGATTTACTTTTGAGAAAATTAGATACTATATATAACTTTGAATGGTATTGCTGTGCGCTAGTAGGGAGGAATTCGTGGTACAATTACTTGCGCTCGTCTTAAGAACGTGGGAAGAACGTTTTACCCCTGTCCCATGTTCTTAACAGGAGCGCAAGTAACTATAATTTTTTATGATTACTTTAACTTCAAAATTTTGCACACAAATAAAAACCGTTACGAACCGTCAGGGAAAAATTTTTTTCGTTCCGGAACAGAAACGGAGCGGAACTTTTCGCGGTGGAACGAAACTAAAACCGGAATTAAAAACATTTCGTTCCGACACCCTGCCTATATATACTGTGTAGTTAGTTTTCTCTTCTAGTCAAGTTGAAACCTTTCCCCACGACGCTGCGAAGTCGCGATAGTGTTGACCAAGAGTCCAAATGGATACTCTTATCCAACGTATGCCAAACCCATGTGAAGTCGTGAAAGGATTCGTTGTGCTAAGAAAGCCTTACAGTCGGTGTGAGTGGGGTGAACCGACACAAGGCGCACAAAAGCTGGCGGCGATAGGCGACCATGGGAACAGGGACAGTTTTTCGCTATAGTTTACGGTGCCCAGCGTCCATTGTCCCCGCAAAAACTCTGTTTTACTAGTAGAAAAATATCGCATTGACACATGCTATCGTAAAGAACTTCACTTCCCTTATTGCAACTCACCGTGTATTGCGACATCTTTGATTAAAGAAGACCGTAACCACGCTAGTGTGCACAGCCTAATGTTCACATAGACTAATAGCTGGTCTTTTCTATGTTGACAGAATTCACGGATGGCTCTACCACCCAGACCAGCTCCACCGGCGCCACCGTCATCCCAGCATGACACATCAACCTCACTTACAAACTTTTTCACGTGAGCACAGTGACTGGTTCGGAGCTTGTTGCCCTGCGAATTGACGTCGATTATATCAAGCAACAACCGCCTAATCGATGGCCAGTATTCTGCGACTCAAAGGCGGCTCTACAATGTATTTCGTCGGCACTTCGTCACGGATCGTACGAACAACATGTGTGGGAGATACGATAAGTGCTGCACTATGCGATTGAGAAAAGGACGCAACGTTGTGTTTCAGTGGATACCAAGTCATTGCGGTATCTCCGGCAACGACCTCGCCGATGAATCTGCCAGAAAAGCACACGTATACAGATAAACCTTGTTTCTATACCGTTATCCAGGATTGACGCGGCTCGATACCTAAGTAAGCTGGCGCGGAACATGATACTGCAAAAGTGGCAAACATCACAGTTCACAACACACCACCGACTGTATTCTATCGACCCATCTCTACGACTGCGGATACACTTGGTCTTTCCCGGGAGGAAGATACAGTGTAGTGCCGTCTGCGTCTGGGTGTAGCATTCACCAACGCCTACTCGTTTAAGATCGAGATGGCCGACAACGCCGAGTGCAAAGACTGTGCCGCTGATGAAACTATTGAGCACCTTTTGTGTTACTGCCCGACATACGCAAACGAGGGGCTTCACCTCCGCGCTGCTCTCAACCAACTGGACAGAAGCGCCTTCACTGTCGAGAAGATACTGGGACCATCGGGCTGCCCATCACAGTTCCGAAAGGCAACGAAAGCGCTGTTGCTTTTTCTCAAGGACTGATCCGCCGTTTGTGAAGTCAAACGCGGAACTGTTACGTCGGCTGGAAGAGTGACTTTTCTCTCCTCCTCTCTCTAACTTTCCTTCCCCCTCCCCCAGTGCAGGGTAGCCTACCGGGCTCAGTCCTGGTTAACCTTCCTGCCTTTCTTTTATTCTTATTCTCTCTCTCTTCCTAAAAAATTAAGGCAGCTTTGCACTGTGGTGGTGCCAAGCCTGAAGGAAGAGCGGAGCTGGGTGGCCTTCCTTGTTTCTCTCTATTTTTTTCCTTTCTTCTCTTTCTCTCTGTTTCTTGTATCTGTTTCATAACAGGGAACAGCGCAGATACACGAGACAAGAGAGACTGACCGGACATGGCGCTGTCAGTCTCTCTGGGATGAAGCTGGGATGACGCTGTTTTGTAGCTGTTTGTTGTACCTGTTTCTTTCTATTTCTTTCTTTCTCCCTTTATTTATTTTTTCATTCTCGCTCTTTCTATCTTTATTTCTCTTCCCTTTCTCTCTCTCTCTCTCTGCTTATTTATTTCTCTCTTTCTTTCTCTTTCTGTTTTGCACTCTCTTTTTTCTGTCTTTTTCGTGTTTGTTTCTTTCTATGTCTTTCTCTGTTCTTCTGTCTTTTTATATTTTTATTCCCATTATTTCTCTCAATTTTTCTCGTTCTCTTTCTTTCAATTACTTTATTTCTCTCTCTCTCTCTCTCTTTCACGTGTTTCACGTGCTGCACTTCGCCGAGCAGAGTTTCCGTTTAACGCTCGCACCTGCTGTACTCGGTAGTGCGGCTTGACCAATTCCTGTGGAGCGTGTACCCACCAGTGGTTTTCTGCGGACACGCTAGCACATATGCTCTGGGAGTGCAAGGCAACGTACACTAATCCCGATACTGCTTTGGCCAGGTGGGAAGCGGCCCTCCGCAGCTTCCTCCTGGCTGACCAGCTCTGGGCCGTCCAGCAGGCCCGCGGAGCGGCCGGCTGGCTTGGCCTGACGGTCCCGACGTGGGAGTCGCCCTCTGCGCGCTGACGCGCGCCTTGCAGGACCTCAATAAAGTTTTGCAACCAACCAACCAACCCAAGCTTTTTACGGCCGACTTAAACAGCTCCGCTGTTGAAATCCAAATGGCTGACAGTTTATCTCTCGCTAAGTATAAACTATTGAGCGCTTGAAACGTTGCTTCACATGTCGAGTCCTCATATCTTGAACGTTGGCGTCTATACGCAGCGTTGTTGCTGTTCAGGAGTTTCGTTAGCTCGCGCGTTTTTTATCTTTTTTTTTTTTTTGACCTCAGCATGAGCGTCGAGGCGGCGTTCCCTATGTGCAGGAATTTCATTTGCACTTTGACGACACTTTCTCAACCTCTCTGCTTCCAGCTGCTTCGCTCGTTTGTCTACAATGCTAGGATCAGTCGACACACGCTCACATTGTCGTTTGAGCCGTAGTTGTACGTTCCGTCGAAAGATGTGCTTCGCGTCCACTAACGAGACGACTCGCTGCTTCATCTGTAACCCATCTCTGAAGAACTGCGACACGGCTCATTCTGACGTGCTGCTAAACTATCTGAGCTAGTGCGGCCGTGCACGGCTTCCTACTGGCTGCAGCTATTGCGGCCGTGACGGGCGGGAGCGCTTCATTCGCCGAAGACGGTTACTTCCATAAAGCGCATGACGTACCTATTCCTTTATACCCCTCACGTCGTTGTTGGTGGCTCTTCGTGCTCGCGCAGCGCATGGACACACACACAACGGCTTTTCGCTGGATTAGAAACCCTAGCACTAGCTCAGTGAAAAATTTTCGCACCAGTTCTGCAATATATTAAGCATCAAGAGGCGGCCTTCACAGCTGAAATGCCCCCCCCCCCCCTCCCCACACACACTTCCCAGTATATTTATCATCTAAGCGGGTAGGTGCAAAACGCTACGTATGGTTAAAACTCTGTAAACAAATTTGGGAAATTGGGAATATTGTCCCTATCAAATGTTCGTGCAAGGCGCTCCTGGTGTTCACAGACCGATCTGCTTTACTACATGCAGTGTATGCGTGAAAATGTTACGTTATTGAGGTAATACGTTTTTCGGCTTTTTATCAGATGTAGGGAGAAGAAGCATCCAGAGCAATCTATTATTACTTTATGATCGTAAAAATTTATGATTGTTTCTAATATAATATGACACGTGTATGCATTCTATATACTAAATGTATTTTGTTTATCATTGTCGCTTTCAGGGCGGCCTCCTATTACGCACCTAACCGCGACGGCGTAACAAATTTGCCTGCACATATATGCCGCTCATATCACCCGTGGAAGCCAAAGTACCCGCCAGCTATACATTTATAATATAGCGTCAGAATTTCCGTATACGTTACGAAATATCGCCGGTTTTTTTGCGGTCCAGCCTTCCTGGCCAACACGTGCCTGGTCATGTGCGTGCACAGCGAGCTGCGGTAGCGGCCCCATAACGGCGTGGCAGAGCTCCCCCTCTCACTTTCTGAGCTGCCAGGCGGTAGCCAACGCTCGAAGCGGTAAAACTCATCTTGCCGGCTAGAATTGAGCCATTTTTCTAGGCTTGGAGCTCGATCTGCCTTCAATAGCTACGTTTATCTCACCGGCACCCAGGAGCATATTTTTTTGTTAACTTTCTTTGTTATTTTTATTTTTTTTTTCAGGAAGCGGGTTCGGCAGAAAGTTCAATTTGGCATCAGCGGAAAGATAGAGAGGGCGTTCGCTCCCTGTTCGCGACGTCCATTTCTTTCTCTTTAGGGGTGGCCAGGCAGGGAGAACGCTTTTTTTCGTTTTGTACAAAAGGTCCCGCAATATTTCAATAACAGGTCAGACAAATCGACTCGTCACACGTCGGCTTACTGCCATTCGATGCGCATGGCTTGTCGTGTCACTTGAAGGATTTTTGACCCGCCATTTCCGCATTCGGTCGAAAGTATCGTTTCCATGGTAACGGAAGCTTCTACTGCTTGTAACCGTCCCTGCGCATTTCAGTTACAAAATGCCTTATACCCTTTGTTTTACAATGAAAATAACGACCAATAAAGCTTTTTTTGTTTGTTTGTTCGTAATGAGAGAACTGTAAAACGAAATTCCTCGCGGCATGAGCGTGCGGGCGGCCTGTAAGTTACGGTGGTGGGCACACTCTTCACCCCATCATCGGCTCTGTACACTGTACATCCGATTGCTCTACGCTGCATATTTTATTGTGCGGAGTACTTGAAATTATATGATATGTGCGCACAACGGAAACATTTTTTCCTTTTTTTCTTTCTTTTTTTTTTTTGCGTGTATGCAGAGCGGAGGGCAGGTGTTTGTGGCGTCTGCGGTACGGTTCGACTTTTTAAGATATATTGGGTGTTTTAGGAAATGTGTCCAAAATCCTCAAACATCAGGGAAAGGCGATATTTGTTCGGCGCCTTCACAATTACTTCTTCCGTAGCTGCACGCATATTAACATGGCTAAATACATCATTTGAGGCAGTAATTAAGGATGTTAAATGAATTAACTTTATAATTAGCGGAGTTAGACGGTTTTGTCAAATGAGAGAATTGAAGTCCTTCATGCGAAGAAGCCGTTGCAGCTTTGACATATCGAAATAGCGGTCTCAAGTAATAATTGCGAAGTAATAAAAATCACCCAAATTCGGCGGTGAAACCAAAACCAAAATGCGGAAGAGCGCTACTGCCATATTCTTCTGAGACGTCCAGAATGAGCGAGCGTCCCACACCTCTGCAATCGTTCTCTTGAACAGTGACGTCAACTTGGCCGTCTGCTTGTTGCGCTCATCGCGGCGCTTCGGTTTCGCCGTTGAAATTTGTTGAATTTCAATACGCCACCATAATTACAAGAGGCCGCCTTTTCGATATCTCAAAGCTGCGATAGGTTCTCCACATAAAGAACTTAAATTCTCCCATTTGACATAACCACGTAACTCCACTAATTAAAAAACTTAATTAATTTAACTTTCTTAATGACCGTCCCAAATGATGTCTTTAAGCATATTAAGGTGCCTGCCACTACAAAAAAAAAAAAAAAAACATTTGTGAAGGCAGCGAGCAAATATCGCATTACCTGATTTTTGAGGATTTTGGACACATATATTGAAAGAACCGGTATGTGTTATATATCTGTGCATATACCTACAATGACCGCTTGTGCTGTGAATATCTTTGTCACTTGTGATGAACTTAACGATGCACGTCTGATTGCATGTCTATCGGTACCCCCCCTCCCCAAACACTGAACTTCCCTGCTTGTAATTTTTCGATCCTTTTTTCCCCCCTGCTCCATAACGCCCCGTAGCCGCCTGGGCTCAGCCGGGTTTCTACCAACCCTGAATTGTACGTAAATGGGCAAAAATTGATTACGTATGTGTAGTGCATATTATACTCATGCTTAATGGCAAACATGTGGGGCTAGTAACTGCCTTAATTTCTTGTTAGCAGTCTTTCAATGCCATTTAAGCTGACGATGTGCGCACGTGAGAGTGAGCGGATAAGATGAAAGTCTCATCACCTCGCCTCCGAGATTTTTCAGTCCGTCGTGCGCAGCCCCGAGCGGCGACCTCTCTTGGAAGACATGCACCAAGTTGCCGGGCGTTTGATACTGGGCTTCTTTTACGTGGTCAAGGAGGAGGAGGAAAAGGAAGGAAGGAAAGGCAGGAAGATAAACCAGACGCGCGGCCTATTTGCTACCCTACCCTAAAGGAAGGGGATAAAGGGATTAAAAGAAATAAGAGGGAAGAAGAAGCTATCAGGGTGCAACGTGTGCGCCTGTTAAATGGTAAAAAAAGAGTGGTTCCAGTTGACCTGTGATCTTCCTGCCTTTCCGCTTTCACTTTTCCAAGTTATTTCTGTGAAAGGCGGGGCGGATCTCCCTGTTACGTTTGCGAGTCTCTTTTTCTGTGTCTGTCTTATTTTTCTCTTTCGATGCGTGTGACATGATTCCTCGTGACAAGCATTGGTTCGTTGCTTAACGAAAAAAATAACTGTACTTCGTATCATTTGAGCTCGAACTTGTCAGCACATGCATTTTTTTTTTATTGGCGACAGTATGCCCTACGGCATAAGCTAAATAAAAAGGAATAGTTCAGTCTATAGTGCTTTTTTTTATTAACGAAGGATCCCAACATCTGTCATACGTTGATGTTTACATAGTTGAAACTATCTTTACCGTTGGCCTGTAAGCAGCCTGTATTTACTGCAACAACTGGTCGCGCTGTGCTACATTTCGTACTCGTACTAATTGTTACAAACGCCGCGCGACTGATACATGGTGTGGTGTTTCTCGAGCAGTGAACGTGCTGCTGTCGCCGACTGCGAGTGCCGATCTACCATGTGACCTGGGACCTCGGTCGGAGCCTGCGGTGCGCGCCTGGTGGCACCGCGCCAACAGTCCGCAGGCGCCGCTGTACACGCTGGACGCGCTGCCGAGCCACCGCGGCACGGGTGGACTGGTCCAGGCGCGCCACTCGGTCGCCGACTCGCTGCGGAATCGCGCCCACTTCTCGGCCGTGCGCCGGCCTGCGCTGCTCTCCATATCGTCGCTGCGCTACGAGGACCACGGTCTCTACGTCTGCAACGTTGAGTTCAAGTACGGGGCCCGCAAGAGCTACGAGGTGGAGCTCGAAATCATCGGTCGGTGTGCCATTTCCTTCGTTGTCCGACGCTATACGACGTGACTGTTTCCTGCTTCCGTGCATGGCTCGAAAGAATGGAACTTGTCTCTCAGCGAGAGGGCAGGGTCCTCCCACTGCCGCGCGAAATCTCTCTCTCCCCCTTTCTCTTCCTCACAAGCTTACGCGTGATGCTATGCGACCGCAGATTTTGTGACAGCCTCTTGTGACAGACCGAGTGCAGGCTAACAAAATGTGAGTTACAACAGCATTGCTTCAACAGGTCAGTCTTGCTAGAACGACAGTGCTGCCAAGAGCCGCTTTCAATGCACTGCACGTAAGCTCCCAAGGGCCAGTACACAAGCGCTCTTCTTTCCGCAGTGAGGAGCGCGCGCGCGCGCTTTTCACGCTCAAGTGGCCCGGGCGAGTGCTCGTTGAACGCAATCTGCTGATTCAAGCGATTTCACAAACCACTGTAACACGCACAACGGGGCACGGCTAGCCCTTGGCCTTTACTTTTAATTGTGCTGCATGTACCGCAACTTCACTTCAGGCGGAACTCGGTGCTCGGCACTGGCTCCGTCCTCGACGGGACCCAAACGGGGTTCCATACAACGGAAGGGTGCCCTCGGTCCCGTGCTATAGCAATGGGGCGGACGCGCGACATGCGCGTAGTGGGATGCTTACAAAGTTAGCCGACCTATAAAGCAGGTGATGGACGAAATTTTAACTTCACTTCACTTCACAGGTATAGTTTGCTTTTCGAGCAGCTGCGATTTCTAAAAACTAACGCTAAGCCACTATAGAAAAAAAATAGAGAAAAAAAAAGAATACTTCTCTGTCTCCATATCAAGCTTACAAAATAATTCGCGTTACCTATAACTTTGTTAAAAGCATCGTTATTATGGCATTTCCGTTGAAATTTATGCTAAGATTTATTGATTCTCACAACCCACATATTATTAAAGGCAAAGGAAAGAAATATCACTCCCGTCTTTCCAGCAACACAGCTACTAAGACGAAAGGAAATATAAACGCAATAGATTGATTTAAATATCTCGCAGATAATTATTTTCCTGCCACCTGCTCTCTCACTCCTTACGTCTAACACCAGCCGTGGTAGCTTAGTGACTATGGCGTTGGACTGCTCTGCTCGAGGACGCCGGTTCGATTCCCGGTCATGGCGGCCTCATTTCGATCGGGGTGAAACGCAAGGAGCACCCATGTACTTATATTTACGAGGAAGAGAAAGACGGAAAGACAGGGAGGTTAGCCAGTTCTGAGACCGGTTGCGTACCCTGTGCTGGGGAAAGGGGAATAAAAGTTAATAGACAGGAGACGTTACAAAACCAAAGCAGGAAAGAAGATGAAAAACAGGAGAAGGGCACGGAGAATGCGACATTGCTTAAAGTCTGTCTAAAAGACCACTTGTCCGCAAGAAGCGCAACAACGCTCTCCAATCCTTCTGTGCCGAGGTCTCGGCCAGTGTTACAGGACCCTTTCCTCTGACAAAGGGCGATTGTCGAGTCCACCTAACACCCTTGAAAGTTCTTTTCTGGGCACACTGAAGCGGGGACACTCACAGGCAGGTTTTCTCGCAGCTGCAGTTATCGCATGTAGGGCTGTTAGCCTACATCGATTTAGGTGCATATACATTAAAGAGCCCAAGGTGGTAAAAATTAATGCGCACGCCGTAGTGAGGGCGTCACGGCGTGCCTCATAATCATATCGCGGTTATGGCGCCTAATGTCTCCTAAATTATTATTATTATTATTATTATTATTATTATTATTATTATTATTATTATTATTATTATTATTATTATTATTATTATTATTATTATTATTATTATTATTATTACAGGTTGACCTAATCTACTGTGACCTGAGCAAGGCTTTTGACGTAGTCAGCCACACACTGATTATGGTTAAACTTGCACACTTTGACGTTGACTTGTCGATTGTGAATCTCTTGCACAGCTATCTGCTCAATAGATCTTGTTATGTTGCCGTAAATGGCCAAACCTCTTCTGTGTATAAAGTGACTAGTGGGGTCCCTCAAGGGTCGGTATTAGGCCCACTCCTATTTTTAATTTACGTTAATGATGTTTCTTTTGCCATTCGTAATTCTTCTTTCCTCTTGTATGCCGATTACATCAAGATATTTAAGGAAATTCATTCAGTTAACGACTGTCACTTGCTGCAGTCAGACTTGCGCTCTTTTTCCGAATGGTGCAACGGTAATAACCTTTCTCTGAATACCTCAAAGACAAAATTCATGTCTATCACTCGCAAAACATCTAGCGTGTCATTTCAATACTCTGTCAATTCTGTGTCGTTATGCAAGGTTTATGAAATCAGTGATCTTGGTGTTGTTGTTGACAGCGCGTTAAACTTTCCTTCTCACGTTAAGCGTGCTGCTATGCGGGGCCTTCATTCTCTCGGATGTGTTTGTAGAATATCTCGAGAATTCAGGTCTTCCATGGCCCTACACAAATTGTACACGGCAATAGGTCTTCCACAACTTGAGTATGCGTCCGTGATATGGAATGGCATTGCTCAATCCAGCGGTAACACCATTGAACGAGTCCAGAAAAAATTCCTCAGCATATATAACCATCACTTTGCTAAAAATGACTCTGGATCTCGTTCAAATACTGCTGAATTATTATCACTGCCATCACTTCACTGCCGACGAAATCGCTCTGATCTCTCATTTCTTTACAAGCTAGTCCACGGTATCATATCCTGCCCTGTACTTCTCAATTGTGTTAATTTTCGAATTCCGCGTAAGTTAACCAGAGAGAACAGACCGTTTCATGTACCCGCCTGCTTCTTCCAACACTCTACTGTTCACAGAATACAAAGTCTTTATAATATTAATTTTCTTGATCTTGACGTTTTTCATAGTCCACAATCACTGTTTTTATCCGAGCTTTGCACTGTTTTGACATAGTATGGCACAATGTACAAAGTCTTCCCTTCTCTGTCTTTTCGCATAGTTGTATATATGCAATATAATTTTTTATTCCCCTTTATATTTCTCATGTCTTCTTATTTTACTCCTCCCCTTTTGTGTTCATTTCTCTTTGTCTACGTGTTTTTGCTCTTTTTATTTCTGAAGACTGTCTGTATTGTATTGTTTATTTTTATTGTTTTTTTTTTTGCGTGCGCCTGCACAAAGACCTCACGGTTGTTCCTGGGCACGTTAAATAAATGATTGATTGATTGATTGATTAATTATTATTAATATTATTATTGTCATTATTATTATTATTATTATTATTATTATTATTATTATTATTATTATTATTATTATTATTATTATTATTATTATTATTATTATTATTATTATTATTATTAATCATTACTTCTATATTATCGATAATTTCTGTAAAATACTACAGATGAAACTGTCACAATCAAAAGTACTTGTTTAAGGAGAGTGTGTCAGCAACAGTTCCTCGGCTTTTCTCACTTTCGCACTTCTTTTGCTTACATAAGTGTTCGTGCATTGTTAATGCTCCACTTGAGTGCTATACCGCATCCTTTTGTAGCCCCAAGCTCTATGAGCTTCTGTGCGATACGCAGAACACGTCATAGAAATGCGACTCAAGGGTGAAGCAACAGTACCCAAAAAATGAAATCCTAAATATATATATATATTTCTTTTTTTTTCGATGGCCAAATTCGAATGAAGTCTTGCAAGCTTCCGTAGAGTGAAGGTAAATTTTTAATGCTCAGGGTTAAACTTATCTCATGCATGCAGGGGCTTTTGCGGATTTTCTTGTCTTTCAATGACTTTTTCACAAAGGAAGAGGCGGTTTGACATTCTGAGTTCTACGAATGGCGCACATATCCGGCATCATTAAAGTAGGGAGCAGCCCAAAGTTCCCGGACCCCTTCCATTAGCTCCACCTTCGACGTTTTCTGTTTGAGCCACGCGACACAACGTGTACTTCTCCCTTTAGCAAGAATGGTTGTAAAGAGCGATTCTTTTTTTTTCGCTAGACTAACAGGTACGCAGCTTTTTTTCTTGACGTATGTAGGTGGGAGCAGCCGCTGATCCGTCTTATTTGCTAATCTTGCTTCAGTTCCCCAGGAAAGGCTTCACCTGTTTGTTTGTTTGTTTATATCCTGTCAGCTTCGTAATCGTCTGTACAGCGCTCCGCCTTTCTGCCTTCCTTCAGCCCTCTTATCTCGCTTTCTATCCGTCTGCTCCGTGAGGGCACTGAACCCGAGTGGCAGGCGACACGGTGCTCAGCTTGGGTTACAAGTAGGTGACAAGCAGAAAAATAAAAACGTTTACACCATTCCTGATCAAACATTGCTCTCAGCGCAGACAGTCGTGGCGAGGCTACGCATTTGGAGCAACGTTCGTTGATCACAGCGACGCAGTCGGGTCCGAAGAGGTGTTGTTGCCTCGCGCAAAACTCGGAGTTAATGCAGCAATCTATCGAGGGGCGTGAGCGGGGCCGCACTTATGAGACCGTGTCATCCCTTCGGGAGCCAAACATCGCTCTGTCCCGGTGTTGAGTAGCCGGGAGAATGTATGGGCGCCGGGTCTACAAACTTATCGATCGCGAGCGCGATGCTTCCCCACAGTATACGCCTATCGTTTTATTGCTGGCCTTGCATCGGGCGCTGTGAGCGATGCGGCCTCGAGGCGCCGGTGCGTAGTTCGCGTATGGCGAAAGCGTTGTCGTGACAGAAACGGTTATTAATGGTGTTACTACCTCTCCCAAAATGGCCGAATGGCTTTGACTGATAAACTGCCTGTAAAATGAACGTGCAGAGTGATGTCGCTGCTTGAGAGCCTGTCGTCTACACCGTAATAACACGGAAATTCGTAATTATTGGCAAATAGAACAACACGCAGAACAATGCTCACGATAAGATTATTAGTGCACGGAAAAAAGGAGCGAACGAGGGAAAAATAGAGAGAGAGAGAGAGAGAGATACGTGAGCAGCAATAGTAGTGTAGACAAGGGCCACATGAATCACGTCCAAGATATTCAATGAACGTCAAGCAAAACTCCCATTTTTGCGGCATGTTCGCGTGTTTCTGCGTATTCACTGCATCGTCTCTGCTGTAGTCGAGCTTAGAAGATGCACTTCCTCATTGCCTTTGTTGCTTGGGCGCAAAAGAATTGGCATTTGGGCAAGTTGGGCTTAGGCGAATGCTATCGAAGCGGTGGTCACATGTTCACTAATCCTCCTTGTCAAATCAACGAGTCTTTCAGGCCCCTTTGCGCCGTACAGCTGTAATGTCAAATGTCAAATACGTTTTACAATTACAGTACAGCTGTTACCTGCGAGATACCAGGAATTTTGAAACTCTGTCCTGGTGGTTTCTTAATGTCCTATGGCTGTGAGAATCCTTGAAGTTAGACCGCCAATTCTGCGTCTAGTGGCATGTTGCCTCTGCGGGCTGTTGAGTTCCACTCGGTCCCATGTTTCTTTATCTCCCCCCCCCCCCCCCCCACTTCCCCTTCTTTATTGTTTTGTGCAGTGCCACCAAGCCAGCCCATAATATTAGACGAAAAAATGAACGTGCTCAACGGCACTGTGGGCCCTTACAACGAAGGAACTCTACTGATCCTCAACTGTCTCGTCAACGGAGGTGAGAAGCCTTGAACATTTTGCATGCTGTCGCTATGTATTAACAGCGCGCACAGTTGGAAGCATAAGTACTGTAGCAGTGCACCAAAGAAGTTGCTGTATAACTCCGGGTTCCAATTTAGCAGTCATTTTGCAAAGAGAAAATGATGCGTGAAAGCCACGATCTCTTTGTTATCGTCGACATGCAACTATAAATAATCACGAAAGCTGTTTTGCATATTGTCCCATCAAAATTCGACCGCCAGCGCCGGTATCGAACCCGCGTCTTCGAGCTCACCAGCGCCACGTAGCTGCTAAGCTAGCTACTCCGGCGGGTACTTTTGTTTCCTGAAGCTGGCAGACGCGTGAGAGTTAGTCTATTTGGGATATTTTAATGACAGAACATTTCGAGGCAAACACCTTGAAACACGCAATAATACCGCAATTTTGAGGTGCTTTGGTCACCCTAACTAATAACGCTGTACGAGCTGTATGAAGATGGTTGAAGTGGAAATCACAGATTCTCCGGCAGTTAGTATCAGAAAGGCGTTTTTTGGGAGAGCGAGAGAGACAGAAATAGATGAAAAGGAAGAGGCAGGGAGGTTGACCTGGCAGTAATAACCGGTTTCCTACCTTGCACAGGGGTGGAGAAATGGGGGTCGGAAAGAGGACAGATATATATATATATATATATATATATATATATATATATATATATATATATATATATATATATATATATATATTGATAAAATAAAAACAAGACAAAAATTACACCATCTCCCGCTAAAGGGGACCATGAGGCGATGCGAAGCCACTTGCACGATCGCGTTCCGTTGGCGTTCGTTGGGCATGCTACCGACCTCGCGTCGTGGAACGCGAAGAGGAACGCTACGCGCGTCGTGTCTTGCCTCTTGCCTGGCCGTTAATTCTCACAGGGCGAGTGGGGAACATGGTCGACAGGCGCGCGAGGGGGGAGCGTAGGAAAGGAGAGAGAGGGGAAGGGGACGCGCAAGCGCTGGCGCTCATCGCGGCATTGCGCAGGAGAGGGGGAGGGGTATGGGAGAGGATGAGTGGAGAGGAGGTGTGTGAAGAGGATGTGTGTGGAGAGGGTTCGCGCACGCGCAGTAAGGGTCTGGTCACGCCACACACCACCAGCACCACCACCGGATTGAACTTCGCTATAAGATGCTGCGCATCTAAAAAATGCACACATGCACACACATGCAGGACGTTCCTATCAGAGCCGTTCGATAGACCGGTTGAACGCATAAAGCGCAGTAGCGCCTGCGCAGCCTTCTTCTGTGACGTTAAGCCTTGTCGGTGTCGCAGGATTCTTTCTTCCGGAAGAGTTCGGTCGTCGAATTTATCAAGCACGTTGCAAAGTGACTATCTCTGCGAACAGTACTGCGGACAGTCAAACAGAATATGCTGAATCGTTTCATCACTTCCGCAGAGGTCACAAGCTGCGGTCTTGGCCACTCCTATGAGGAACGCGTACGCATAGGTAAATGCGACACTCAACCACAGCCTGCACAGAAGGGTATCACCTCGGCGAAGTCCTGGAGGAATTCGAAGGCTGAGTCTTGGGTCTAGGGAATATAGCCGTGCGTGCTGGAAGTGTGGCTCATTCCACTGCGACGTGGTGCGTTGGCGAGCAAGCACACGAAGCTTCCATGCAGCGTCAGTTCTGGAAAGCGGTATTAATGTTTGATTGTTTTCAGTATGGACGGAACGGGCAGTTTGATCGGCCCGTTCGTTGCCGATAATTCCACAGTGACTTGGGAGCCATTGAAAAGTTATTTCATGTCCTTTCTTATATAGTTACATGGTGCGTCTCTTCTGCAATCTCAAATACAAGTTGCTCGTGCGGGCCGCGTCGTAAAGGTGACAGAAGAGACTGCAGTGCCGCCTTGGAGTCGCTGAACATAGTCCATTTTTGTGCCCGTTCATCACTAATGAAATGTAATGCGACACGAAGCGCTGCGAGCTCTGCTGCCGTCAATGTCGTAAGGTGGGAGGTCTTGAATTTGATTGCTGTGGCTTTGATCGGTATCACGACAGCTGCAGTTGAGCTGTTTGGTAAAACGGAGCCGTCGGTGTATACATGTATATAGCCTTGGTACTTCTCATATATCAGGGGTAATGCGAGCTGTTTAAGGGCAGGTGACGACATATCCGCTTTTTTTCCGGATGCCAGGTACTGTTAGGCTGATGTTGGGCTGTGTCAGGCACCACGGAGGCATCGAAGGTCTCGCGGCGGGCATGAAGCATGCATGTTGGTAAAGATTCGCGATACGCGGTTACCGTTTGGCAAAAAGACGTGCGTGGTTCTGTCTGCTGGTAATGAGGCTTGGTGGTTGTGAGTCCGAGCCAGATGCCTTATATGTGTCCTGAGTGTTTCAACGTCAATATGTATCTTGACGAGATGGTCTCCGGCGATCGCTATAGAAGCCACCGTCGATGCACTAAGAGGCAAGCCTAGCCAAATCGGAGTGCCTAGGCCTGAACGCTTTGTAACGTTCGTAGGCTTGTTTTGCTTCAGTTGGTTAATGCAGGCAAGCTGTACCGCAGGAAGCCGAGAAAACGTACCCTGTACAGCTGCAGCATGGCACTTGGGGACATTCCCCGAGACTTCCCTGCGAAAAACTTCAACAGATGACAGATACCGATCAACCGCTTTTTTAGGTACGATACGTGATGCTCCATCATATGTCTCTGTCAATTATGACACCCAGAAACTTGTGTGATTGAATATATGGTATAGATTTAGCATTGATTATTACGCTGTAGTTATTCATAGGCTTGCGTATAAACGCCACGAGGGCGCACTTCTAGGAAGAAATTTCGAAGCCTCTATTACGGAGGTAATGGGCGGTTTGAGTGGCAGCTCTTTGAATTCTCGCTCGCAACTGCAGGCGTGTTACGGCGGACGTCTAAATGCAGATATCATCTGCATACATTGATAGCCTAACTGTGCCTGGCAGGAGCTCAATGAGGGCAATAAGCTTAAGATTGAACAGCAAAAGACTGAGTACGCTGCCCTGAGGGACGCCACGGTATCTATAATGTGGAGAAGTTTGGCCATCCTCGGTGCTCACAAGAAAGGATCGTACTGAGAGATAGCTACGTATCCAGCGTAACATCCGACCGCCTATATACCTACCTCTTCGAGAGCGGTGAGGCTGGCTTCATGCGTAACGTTGTCATACGCCCCTTTGACGTCGAGGAACAAAGAAGCGCAGTGACGCTTTCGACCTTTCTCGTGTTGAACGAAGGTGACCAGGTCGACGACGTTGTCAATCGTTGGCCGACCACGTTGAAATCCTGCCATGGCATCTGGGTAGGTGGTATTGCACTCCAAATGCCCATCCAGGCGTCCGAGGATCATCCTCTCCATAACTTTGCCTACACAACTGGCCAATGCATTCGGGTGGTAGGATGAGAGCTCCAACGGTGACTTGCCCGGCTTCAGTAGTGGAACCAGGCGACTAGTCTTCCAGATTGTCGGGAGCGTGCCTTCTTGTCAGGATTTTTTGTACAACTTCAGGAGATAAGTTCTCGCGCGTTCGCCCAGATGACACAGGACTCTGTACGAAATTCCGTCGGGCCCTGGTGCCGACGCGTGTCCACACAAAGCTAGTGCTGCCTTGGGTTCACGGATGGAAAATGGCAAATCCATGCGGGCATAACGTGGTTGTGGACAGCTGCTCGAGGGTAATAGGTTGTTTGGTGCTATGAGTTGCCCAGATAATCTGGCACAAAATTCTTCTGCCACGTCAATATCTAGTCGCTTTTGAGAGAGGGCTAGCTTCTTGAATAGGGACCGCTGAATGGGTTTGTGCACAGGCCTCGTACCGTCCTCCACAATAGCGATAGAAGTTTACGAGGGTCAAGCAAATCACAAAAAACAGTCTAACGTTGCGATTCGAGTTTATCTATGCGGCGCTGAATCTTCTGTAGACGTCGAGCGGTCCGTAAGTCTTTCATTGCCTCCGTGCGTCGGTATCTTCGTTCAGCACGTCGTTGGAGTGCTCGAAGTCGTTCTAACTCGATGTCGAATTCCGTAAATTTTGAAGAGCATGTGAGAGTGCGCGTAGGGTCGTGTATCGTGCTCTTGATTATGAAGTCAAGTGACCTATTCGCTTGACGTTGCTCTTCCATGCGAGACTGAAATTTCGTCCAGTCCACTCTTTGAATGCTATCGCCTACCTTGGAAGGAGATAAACCTACAATCTTGACATATGTGGGAATGTGGTTACTACCGTGCGTTTCCATGTCCGGGAACCACCCAGCACGCCTAACGAGGCTTCGTGAGAAAAACGCCAAGTTAAGACAGATGCTATACGTTGAACCACGCAGAAACGTTGGACTGCCGTCATTTTGCAAGAATAGTTCATCGTTGGATGCGAAGGACACCAAATTTCCGCCTTTAGCTTTGATCTTCGTACTTCCCCAGAGTGTATGAGGAGTATTGAAGTCCCCGATGATGGCGAACGGGTGGGGAGATGATGACAGGATGTTTTGTAGTCTTTTATGGTCAAATTGACTTGATGGAAGAGGTGAGACATGGAATGTGGATAATGTTGTAATTCGAATGACTGCTTTTTTTTAATGATAAATAATAGAATTTGGCGCCCTTAAGGTGGCACGGCTACTCCTTGTCGCTTAGCAAACAGAACAGAAAAATACGAAAAAGAACAAAAAAATTACACAAAATTAATGGGTGCGTTTCATGTTGCGTTAGGATTCAGTAAGCGTGTCAGCATGTTCAAGTGTTCGTAAAACTCATAATGGTTTATGACGTGCTTCAGAGATTACCATAGAGGACTCGGTTGACTGGAGGACCTCAAGACATATTCTTAGCCCTCTTGTTAGTAAAAGATGAAGTCGCTCCTCGGAAGTTTGCGACAAACGTTGCAGTACAGGTACTGAAACAGCAAGCTCTTTTTTTATTAGGGCATTATGAACTATTAATAAGGAAAAGCTTTTCACCCCTGCCCCTTGCCTCTTTTGTGTTGTGCCAGCCTATAGGCGATGTACATTTATAACTATGTTAACACGGTTTTCAATTGCGCGGATGTGTGATGCAACCATTGCAGTTGTCGACTTCTAGGGTTGATTTCTGGAGTATTACGTGCCAAGACCAATATATGATTATGAGGCAGGCCGTAGTGGAGAGCTCCGGAATTTTAGACCACCTGGGGTTCTTTAACGTACACCTAGATCTAGTAGAAGAGCATCTAGCATTTGGCCTTCATCGAACTTCGACCACAGCATCCGGGATCGCACCCGCGACTATCGGGTCAGCAAGTGGCATTCACTAAAGAGAGCAACTGTATACCTCATGTACCTTGCGACTTGGTTCTCTCCCTCGGACCTAATCATTACAACCGTAATGCATCATTACAACCGATGCATGTCGCTGAAAAGGCTGTTTTACATTGTGAACAAAAACAAATGCGAGCATGCATGGTGCAAGAGGTGATGGAGAGAGAGAGAGAGAGAAGACATATAAGAAAGGCGGAAAGTGAGTTCATAAAATAGCTCTTATTTTTGGCGATGTTTTAATATATACTATCGGATCTTTATTTTCTCTGTTGCCAAACATTGCAGTAAGCCTCGATTAGAACTTCGGGGCACAATGCTTTGGCAAGAACAGTGCAGAATCATACTTTCGCCTCTGCCGACCACGCATCTAGTGGCTCGCACGCGTGCCTAAAAGAAAAGGTAAAACGAACGGGCAGCTATAAATGAGCACGCGCTCGGTGCAGTGATTACAGTGTTTCACGGTCGAAACATGACATCTCTTGTTCCGTTCAGCCGTGCGTGACTTCTACAACAGGGGTACAGCCGATTTGCCGCATAGCCCCCGTTGCAGCGGCTATGTCCCATAGCGTCCGGTTCCATTGCGGGAGTCCTCGTTGTCTTTATACCCGCCGTGTCACGGGAGATTAAAGCGAGCAAGTTAACCGTGGCTCCCAATAGATGGCCGATAAAAGAGGCAGGACAAAAAAAAAAAACTATAGCGTTCGTCGTCGTCTCATATCGGACGTTCTGATTGGCCCGCCAAAAATGTTCTGAGGAGTCAGCGGCTCGCAAACCCTGTCCCGGAAGAGCATTTCCGCTAGATCACTCTTTGCCGCCATCACCGATTTAGCGCGCGCCACATCGGATGCGCGCCGCTTTTTCGGGGGTCTGGACCCCTTCACTCGGAAACGCGCTTCACGCTCGGCTGGGCGGCCGCCTCGCTCGAGCCGCGACGCGCTTCGCGGCGGGACCGTGGCGCCCACTGCGACGACTTTGCTTACGGCTCTCGCGGCGCAGGAGCCGCGCCACTTGCGAGGCCCGCCTGGCTGCCCTGATGAGGAAACCGAGCAAGTGAAACGCCTCTCGCTTGGGCTTCAGAAACTTTTTCGAAACAATAGCCACGCCTGCGGCCGTATTCTGCGCGTATCGTCTTCAGGAGTGAGTCTTCTTGAATCTAGGCACTCCAGTGATACACTGCGTAAATAGCTTTTCATATTAAATTTCCGATTAGATTCTGTTCGATCAGCGAGTTGCATAAATAAATGCATAGTTTGGAACATCAGGAAGCCACACGAATGAAATGCAGAACTGATGTGTTGCCGTCTCGGAAAGCATCGCAATATTAAAGTTTAGCGAGACAGAGAAAGGCAAAAAAATTAGGAAAGTAAGCTGCGCATTAACGCTACAATCCCGGGGCCAAATTCTTAGAGCTTTACGTTCATGAGTGATTTCTGTCATTGGCACGTGGCCTTCGCCAGTAAGTCCAGCATCAAACTTCACTGAAAGTTTCTCTTACAAAAAGATTCTAGTGTACGATGTTATATTCTTAACTAGTGTTCCAAGTGTTCCAACAACACACAAGGGTTGTTCATTAGTGCTCGTTTACGGAAAGAGACGTATGAATTGCGGATTCAATACCTGTGGTAGGGCAGCCTTCGTGAAGCATTCTACCAATTGTTAATAGCAACCACTAAATTACGAAAATCCCTGCACGTAAGAATAAGTTGTCTGAATGTTACTCTTCAATAAGCAGAGCAATGGTACTGGCTCGATAACCGTAAATTTTTCAGACAAAAATTTACTGCATAGTACAATTTGGCGTCACCTGCGCTAAGAGCTTTAACGCGAGATCATTTTTTTTTAAGCGTCACATGCCTCAAGCATCCGGCCACTGGCACAATGCACAGCAATCTTTCAAAAATTGGAACCCTGCCGACGTGAGCGCGCTATACACACAATCTTACAGAGAGGGCATTTTAAGCATTCGTCTATCGAAAAAAGTTATCTGACCTGAAATAACGGTTCACAGCGTCACCACTTTGCGAATATGCTATCTGTTTCTTATCACGCTCTGTGAATCGATTTCGCAAAGTTCTATTTTTCGTGCGTGTTGTTATCTCGTTACAAGCGATTGTATTTATGAAGTATATACCTCTGGTTCCATTCTCTGCCCGAGATTGAATCACAGCGGTTAGTTCCAAACATTATTTAGAAGCATTTGTTGAACATCAATTATTCACTTACCGGTGCAGATAGTAGAAGCAGTACCAGCTTTGTCGACTGGTCACAGAAAGAGTGCATTTTACACGAAACCCACAACAAGCAGGAGCGTTCGCCGTCCCTGAGTCACAGCTGTGGTAGGAGGACTTCAACACATTTTTATTAAAAAATGCATCGTTGTCACTTTAGGTAGTGTGGGCTCCACAAGCTCCAAACCCTAGGGAAGAGGTTCTTTGCCCGCAAGTGAAGAAGTTTGTAAAACGAAAGAACGTCGAGGCGCCGCTCTTGTGCTCCTGACGCGTCTGTACATTTCCAAGCTACTCGTTTTGACAACGTAGAAAAGTAATTCTTCGTTGATTTATTGCGTAAAATGCGCAATTCGCTTAGCTTCCAAGGGACGCGAACAAGCCCACCGTGATGAAAAAACGCCCCTGCAGTTAGACAGCTCTAATAGCAACTAAGCAAAGCTAGCGTATATGTGCGCATCCTCGCTTCACAAAATGTATATCAATGGGGGCTGCACCGCTTTTGTGACGAGAGAAGATTATAGTCAAAACACAATGCGTTGAGTGCCACAACAACAACAACTATATGCACACCCGCATAGTCTTGGCTGAGCGAAACACCATACTGTATACATGCGGGCGCGCGGGAGATGGAAGCCTTTCCGTGCTCATTGTCGCGTAGACCAAACAAGGGAACAGAAGAAAGAAAGGAAAAAGGTGCGACCAGAGCGTCGTGTTGACGCGGCGTGGCTGTTACGCTCTTCGCCGAGAGCGTGCAGCTGTCGGTGAGACAGGCTTTGCGCGAAGGGCACACCTTGGCTTGTTTGGCCAGTTGAGTCGCGCCTCCGAAAGGCCCAGCGCACACTCGGCGCTTCTCTATTCGCGTGCGTGTGAGCAGCGAGCCGACGCTTTTGTGAAAGCAGCACCGGTTCCCTTCACGCTGAACAACCGCGCTGCTTTCTGTGTGCGCTTTGCACGTGGGCCTTTACAGTCGCCAACGCGCGTCGCCGTGTTTCTTTACTGTGTACGCGCACGCCAAAGCACGCCGCGCAAGCTCTCGTCCCAGTCCAGAAAGGACAGTCGGGTAAATTTTGGGATCTAAATGGTTTGTTTTGCGGTCGTTCCTCGGGGGAAACTAGTCAAGCGTATCTCTGGAACTTTTTCTTGTTTTTCTTTTACGAAGCTCTTTAAAAGGACACTGAAGTGAAACAGTAAATTAGTTTATAAAGATAAGAAATACTCTGAAAACTCTAGAGTCGTTAATTTCGCCACCATAAGTTCATTAATAGGTGAGAAAGTAAATGTCAAAAAAAGTGTCGTCACTTTTAAATTTCCCTCTGAAATCTCTGATGGTGACGTCACTGATTTCAAAGTGTTTTTTTTTTTGTTCTTTGGCCACATTGGCTGGACGAAATTTCCAGAAACTTGGCGCGTTAAGTCTCTGGCTCCCTCAGAAGGCTATGTACTTCATTTTTACCGATTAGGAACTACGTGGACCTTAGTAGACGCCGTCAAAATATATGACGTCACGGCCATTGGTGCGGGAACTTCGAGGTGGCGCCACGACCAGCATTTTCTTTCTGCACGTTTTCGTGCAAACCAGGCGTCTTCTCGCAGAAAGCTTGGTGTTTTTGGCTGAGTTCAACAAACTTTATTTGCCCAAGGGTTGTTGCTGTGCCCGGGGCTAGACTGCCAGGGATCCACCGTGCGATGAACATCTTCCGAGGTCTTCGTATCGCGAAAGAGTAATTTACCAATACGAGAGAAATCGTTTGTCTCTTTAGTGTCCCTTTAACGCGGCATTTATTTCAGTTTTAATTTTTGAAAAGAAGGCTTGACAAATCCTTTTTATTTACAGAAGTTACCCCGCCACGGTCGTCTGGGGGTTATGGTGCTTAACTGCTGACCCGAAGGTAGCGGGATCGAATTCCGGACGTACACTCTTAATCAGGTCCCGCTTAAAGTGCTAGATATAGCCAGGAAACTGGGCATTTTTCGTCTGGTTTCCTGGATATAGCCAGCATTTAATCAGGACCTGATTAAGAGTGTAGCGGCCGCATTTGGATGGAGACGAAATTCTTCAGGCCCGTGTACCTAGATAGAGGTGCAAGTTAAAGAACACCAGATGTTCAAGATATCCGGGGCCCTCCACTACGGCGTCCCGCATAACCATATCGTGGTTTTGGGACGTATTTACAGGTATTCACAAACGTACAGCCAAATTAGATTACGTTAGTAATATGTACTATTGCGGTCTGTTTGAGTTCTGCTATGACTCCACTTTGCCTGGAAAGCACAATTTGGAGGACATTCACTGTCCGTTGCAGAGAGAGTTGATTTTGTGTTTTTCTTTTTTTGCAACAATGGTATTTTGCATGTGGAGCTAGCTGCGGGTTTCGAAAACCTTTGCGAAATTTGCATGGGATAAACGAGGCCGCCACCCACCTTGCAAATTCTGTTAAGAGTATTGCGGCGGCTAGAGTTTAGTTTACCCGCGAACACTTGCGCAGAGATCAGATACGCTTTGGAGCGTTGGCGCCGTTCGTTGGCAGCCGCTCGCTCGTGACTTAGAAACGCGCGTTTTCAGTTAGCCAGACCACCGATGCTCTAACGCCGTGTAGAGTTGAGACACTGAAACTAGCGGGTCAGGTGAAAAGCGCCATATGGCGGAACCAGCTCGCTGTGCATGGTAGACAGCACAAATGGACTCCGAAGCGAACACTTATCGAGCTCAGCAATACGGGATATTCAAACGTTCATAGCACTACTTGGAACGCAGCTGCCGTATAATGTAAGGGTTCAACTGATTATTGATCACGCATCGCGGAGAACGGCCGATGTAGACATCAACGCAGCCGTTGTCTTCTGCCACTCAGAGACGAATGGCAAAAAGAATGCAAAATTGAGTGAATAGTCAGATGATATGTCCCCAGGCGCCTTTCGAGAAAATTTTAATCTGATATTCCACTCTTCTGCTCTTCTCACCCACCAAACCAATGCCTGCGATGACGGCGACTGATAAAAATTCGAGTCAATGACTCTGAGCGCGAAAGTATGGAAAGCGAAATGGATGGCTAAAAAGAAACTAAATATTACTTAGTTTACTGTGACTCGTGTTTTGCAGAACACCGTTTTTACTTACTATCTCTATCTATGCGACACCTGCAAGTGCACCTGATTTTGTATCGATATTATTATGTTGTATGCTATGATTTTTCTCTCGGATTGTACAGGGAAGCCGAGGCCTTCGACAGGCATTTCCGCTTCACTTCACCGAACCCTATCAAATAAGTGACTGCGTCCATAGTCTTCCTCTCTTGCTGTTCTGTCCAATCAGAGCCGAATTCACAAAGCTTCTCATTCGTAAGTGCATTTCGCATTGCCTTTGCTAATAATATGTCCAGCGTCCACATTAGTTGGAGTTTCCTTTTACTAAAACTTCAAGTGTAAGATTTCTTTTTTTTAATATAGGACAAGGTTTTTTTTTTCTTCTCTTGTCCATTACCAGAAGGAAGCTACCTAGTTCCTTTAAGCTCCCTACCTTTCTTTTTTTTTTAACAGTTAAGGTGCCGGGCTACTAAATTCCAAGACGCGGGTTTGATTCCCGGCCAAGGCGGCAGGATTTCGATGTGGTCGAAATGCAAGAGCATTCCTGTGCTTCAGTTTAGATGGACGTCATTGAACCGCTGCTTGTAAAAATTAATCCGGGGTCCCCCACTTCGTAATCATATCCTGGCTTAAGCACGTAAAACCCCAGAATCTTTAAGGCGAGAGTCTTAGATCTCTATGTTTCGAGGTTGTGTGCAGTACAGAAAATATCACGGGAGCTGCTCGCCGTCCTTGCGGCGTTCGCGTGAGCTAGAAAAAAAAAAAAGAAAGCGCAGATATCACGTGACAAGGCCCTAGTCCCGGACGGGTAAGACCGCGAAAGTATATACGCTACGGCGCAAGAGGCTACAGCAGTTCAAAATGCCGCTCGTCGTAACCGCCGTCGGGAGGAAGCGGCTATGGATGAAGCTGCGGCAGAGGCCCGAGGAGAGCAACATGCGGCCATAATGCGACGCAGGCGTTCTCGGAATGTATTAATTGGTGGAGAGAGAAGCCGCTGCAGAAAGTTCAACAACAGATCAACAGAAGGTCCAACTCGGTTTCCGTCTTCACGTTCTTAGAAAGTTCTAAGCATCCCCGTGATCTTTTATTGTTAACATTTCTTTTCCGCGATGCTTTACGGCCTTCACTTTAAAGGCTTCTGGAAGGAAACACACCAAGCCACACGTGAAGGTGCACGTGAGCGTGCCCGAGTCCGTTCTATAGTTCTCGTAGTTCCGTAAACATTTTTTTATTGCTTTCTTTTACTTGTTGACGCTGAAAAATTTCTCGTTCTCACTTTTGTCCCAGGTAAGCCAGAGCCCCGGGTGACGTGGCGTCAGGGTTCGGTGCACTTACACCGTGTATACCACCAGAAGGAGCAGGACGGCCGCAAGGTGACGCTGCACGTGCGCACGCTCCGCCGCGACCACCTGGGCGCCGTGTTCACTTGCGAGGCGGCGAACTCGAACCTCACCGCGCCTGTCTCCACCTCGGTGACACTTGCTATGAACCGTGAGTTGCTCGGAGTCGTACTCGAGGGCGACCATTTCGCATTGTTCTTACGCCCACGTCACAGAGGGGCTTGTTCGTAAATGCTGCTTGTCAAAGGCCAGCCGCTTTCTAGAAGAACATGTCCAGGATAACACGATTATCGGCTGGTACTTGCTCTTACGAAAAAAAGAAAAATGCCGTGGTTAAAGGTGGCTAAACCAAGCCTGTCAAGGGATAGCAGGAACTACCGCGGAAAACATGCCGCGGGAGTGCCCAGCGCATCGACGGCCCCGCGCGGCAAGCAGTCGCGCGCCGCCCACATTTCTCTTCGTCTTGTCGGCGCGGGAGTCACGTGACAGGGGTTCGGGTCTTGAGGCGCACGCTCGCCGACCGAAGAATTTGGGTGCGCGGGCGAGAACAAACTGCGTCCGTGCCTACGACGACGCACTTGCGAGCAGGAAGAGAGGAAAATTGACCTTTGTTGAGCTTCAAGGTCAAGCTCATGCACAAGATCGCTTTCTGGGTCTGTACCGGCAAGAGTAGAGCTACCGCTCTCAAAGTCAAGTATAAGAGCTCGTGAATACAGGCCCAGTTACTCACAAACAAAAAAAACAAGGCTTGCTTTCCAGCTTAGCTTCATTGACAAAGCGCTTATACCACGGCACACTACATATTTTTGTTAAATGCATTGCACGTTGCATCACCGGCACAATGTCTCGTAAGACAATGCAGGCGAATACGAGAACAAAGTTGTCTGTGCACGCTAAAAAGAGTTTGCGCACTTTGGGGAACTTTTTTTTTACTCACACAGACAAGCGACATCTGGCTTACTTAGGTTTCCTTTCACGAAAACTGGGCGTTCACCACTTCCTATCAAAAATGCTATACAGTGAAACCTCGGTGATACGATCACAGCTCATACGAAATTCGGGGTGATACGAATTTTTCGTTGGTCCCGGCCAATGCCCATTGGCCTGCAATATAATGGAGTACGCTTGTTGCGAACCGATTTTCACCCAGCGGCGTTTGATAACAATGTACGCTACCACCAGGTACAAAGAGGTGCTGTCCGCGCTGTAGCGGAAGACGCGCCAAGCACGTGCGAGCGCGGAAACGCAAGGGCATGCGCGCCGTACCGCCAAATAGTCAGAATCACGGTGTAAGAATAACACTTTTCTTACGGTCAGAATAAACCTTCAGAGACGCGTCACGGCCTCCGAGATCGTGTGCGCGAATCTTTGAGGCTCTTATATGCCTCCGTGATGTGCCTTCGCGTTTAGATTACAGAGGACATTAGCGCCATGCTTCTTTTTCTAGCACATGGACGCGGGCTGCTGTAGTACGCGCGTACGGGCCGTATATTTACGAGTGCTGGTATGATTGCCGACATCTAAGAACTTAACTGACAATCATTCAGGGTTCTTCATGACGTTGCGGCGGCCCTGAAAAACAATATCTGAAAATGTACGCCAGCTTTCTTTTGTCGCATGCTAATTTTCCATGCTTTCTGGTGATACGAATTCCGGATGATACGAATAGTTTTGGTGGTCCCGTGAGATTCGTATCACCGAGGTTTCACTGTATGTAACGGACAGCTCGCACGCCGTTAGTGACCTGGAAGTGCAGGGCACGCGCGATCACGCAGTGAAAGGCACGCGAGATAGGTTACGATTATTGTCGCAAGGAAAAATACGCCCCAAAGAGTGCGAGCGTTCTTAAAGCGAAGGCGCAATGAGCCTCGTGAAAGTAAACTTTCGCGCTTGGAGACAGCGATGACCTACTTTTAATAAAAGGGATATTGTGGCCATGCGCCTCAAGTGTGGCAGGCGCGTTGTGCTTCTGGTACAGCAAAATAGGGTGAAAATGATCCGTGGAAGCCTCCGCATTTTCTAGATGAATAAATGGTAATCGCTCCTTCCTTACGGTTATTGTACACACACACACACACACACACACACACACACACACACACACACACACACACACACACACACACACACACACACACATATATATATATATATATATATATATATATATATATATATATATATATATATATATATATATATATATATATATATATATATATATATATGTATCAAGACTCTGTCGTAAATATTTCACTGTTGTTACCTTTTAGGAACGACATTGTGCGTAAAAACGCGGCTCCGCGTGAATATTGAATCCTTTTGCAGTTTCCTCCAAATAATTGAAACTCAATACACACGGGACTTTAGCATCTGAATAAAAGTTACAAAAAAGAAAGCGAAAACTGGCGAAGCGGGCTTTTCCTGCTATATAAGCGAAAAGCGCTGCAGCCTGATGAGCCGCAGAAATGAGCTTAGCCGCTGCTACGAAAGTGCCAGCGGAGTTAATGGAGTGAGACTGAGCGCTTGCTCAATAATCTGGACATATACTTGCCTCAAAACTTGATTACGTTGTTATTCGCTGCATTGCCACTTGGTTTCTCTGTAGGCACACGATGCGTTTTTTTTTTTTTCGCGTCATATGCACCGCCTGTATTAACCGTGAAGACGGAGCGACGATGGGCCGCGGGAGATCGCCCGCGCTGTGCGCCTTTTGTTCTCCTGTTGATCAGAAGGGTATTGAGAGCCGTATACAAGCAGGGCAAGCAACAGGAGAGACAAGCTGCGCTAAAGAACCTTTCACCCGGCAGACGCTACGATACCGTGAACACGAAGTTGGATGCCACCGAGTTTTTCCTGTTTTGTTGGTGCTCTGGAAACGAGTAGGCGCGTAAAAGCGGCATGAATACTGGGAGTTGGGGAGAGAGGAGAGAGAGAATGCCGACAAAGGTTCTAGTTTTGCGAGTTCCCTTGCGATACATTTATGCGCCAGGCCCGGCTGCCTACTTCAGTGGAACGATACCAGCGTGACGAACGTTCTGGTTCATCCGTGGTACGTATATATTAAAAATTAAAAAAAAAAGCAAGAAGAAGAATAAAATAAGATGGGATGAAGATGATTTCAGCTCGTTTTTCGCGGAAAACTTGGTGCCTGTAAAGTTTTTCTCATTGTTGAGTATATATTCCGGGACTTGGAAATGCTGTTCACTAGCGGTCTTGAATACAGCCTGTAAATGCATTACAATATCTTGAGTGTCTAGTTGGTCAATTCTAATAGCGGTTTGTTAAATGCACGAACTTGGGAAGCAGGACATCACACAAGGAAAGATGTACGGAAAGAGCCAGCGCTCGATATTTTTTTCATGCTGAGCTTGTATTGTCTCGCACGTGTCGTTGGCGTTGTAGGTGTAACGAAAAAAAAAAAGAACCCGCGCCCGCAAGCTAAACGAAATGTGGCTCTCGAAGGTACGCTGGTCACAAACGTATTCGTATGGGCCGTTTCCCAATAATCGATGCTCTCTCGATCGTGACCTTGTCGACGGTCAGCCGTTTCTGATACGGCAATCTGATCTGTTATCGAGGTTGTCGAGGTGACTTGTCATTTCTCAGTGCCACATTTCATTGACGACCGTCGTTGTTGCCTGCAGCAACTGAAGTGCTGCTCTGCTAAGCACGTAGATGAAGGCCCGATTCCCGGCATGGAGGAGGGAAACAGTTAGGAGGCAGTATCGCGCAATGCGAAATAAATAAATAAATAAATAAATAAATAAATAAATAAATAAATAAATAAATAAATAAATAGAAACGCCAGGCTTCGCTTGCCTCCATTTTCCCTATAGGGCTAGGGCTCCTGAACTTTTTTGGTGTGTCTCTTCTGTTGTACTGTTTTCCAATTTAGCGGATTTAACAAAATATTATAAAAATGAAGGCCACTGCAAAAGGAAAACAGTGGCTTCAACAAGTGAAGGTACTGCAAAAGAGGGGGGGGGGTAATGGTGCATAGATCTCACGGTTGCAATCGTGCCTGCAAAGTTTCGCAGTGACGTAAGCCGTGTGAGCAGCTGAAAATGGAAACGAAACCCGTGCGTTCTCTTCGAAAGAGCTATGCTTGGGGTGAGAATTCGACGACATTGTGCGTACCACGTGTAGCACTGCGCGGCCGCGCGCATGCCACCTGCAACACACGGATATCGCCAGAAGCAGCGAGAAGCACTAGAAAATTCCCGTTGAAACGCTGGACGCAGTGTATCAACTACGGAAACTCCCACCATGCCTTCCAGTAAGGCAAACATCAGTGGCTACTCTGCAAAGGTAACTTGACATTGGAACGTAAAATTCAATTAAGAAAGCGAGTTATAACAGCGCACCACATTTTAAATTGGTGCTGGCTAAGCAACGCATCGCTTTACGTAAAATGTCTATAAGAGCTATTCAGAACTTCCCTGCGGCATAAATCGATAAGAATATTTCACTTGGCTCCAGAACGGCACCTCTAGTCTGATTAGTATACTTTACGTTGGGATCATTTCCCAGGAGCCAATGATGAGTACGTTGTGGTTTCCACACTGCGCTTAGTTGCTTGTGCGTTGTTTAGCGGAAATAAGTTTGCTTAGAGGGCAGCTAGCTTTTATTGTGGTTTTAAGGTAATTGGGTCTTCTATGTGGCCGCAAAACTGTTCGCAACATTTTAACGCCTACTCGTACCTGAAATGTTGAAAGCACTCTTTTACCTTCGACATAAAAGGGGGCACTGTCGTCGTACGTAATTTTAGAATGATATACGACTTCTCGTGATAAAAAATGATGAACAATCGCTGAACAGAGAACATCGCCGGAGCCGAAGTTTTTACGAGAGGACGTGCCTTCATCAGAGCAGTAACTGCGCAAGCTTGCTGCTCTCCTCCTCCCCCACTTTTGAGGGAGAGTGATCAAGGTGTCTATAAAAACGTGCTGCTAACGAAAGCAGTTGGCGTGCGAATTCCTTGTCACAATATTTTGATGCTCCCAATAAAAATCTTCTGATATTTACTTGAAATACGACACCAGAGACTAATTGTTCCCCCAGGCGGACATAATTTGCGAGCGTAGTCAAAGCGGTTAAATAACGCTTAGTGTAGTTACAGTAGCTTCGTTCAGTCGCAAATTTTTACGGCAAACGTTCGAAGTAAGAGAGTCCAAGAAAATGGTAATAAGAATACAGTTAGAAGTTTAAAATATGAAGTATACCCCAAAATTACTGGTGTCAAATTGGATTTTCATTTAACCTCATAACGCCCCACAACACACGATACACACAACACACACAACACACAACACACATAACGCCCCTTGCAACTGTTGGAAAAGGTCGCCGTATCAAATGTCGCGGAAATAGCTTAGCGGGTATTATTTCGGTGTTAAGAAACGAAGGCGGGAAGCTGTTATGACTACTTCGTAAGAGCATGACCTGGGGTCACTTCGCTCTTTTCGCAAACGTCGCTACTTTTCTACAAGGTATGCACCACGAATAACGGGTCTCAGACAGCGGTTAGCTAGCGCTTGCAGAATGCTTTCACGGCACATGGTCGTTTTTGCTGTGGCAGCCATTTTATATAGTAATATTCCTGGCTTGAAAGAACAAGTACAAGTATATGAACGAAGCGTATTTACGAAACTTCAGAGATCATGTGCACGAACAGACTGATATAATACAATTGTTACAGTTGCACAGCCGCTATTGGGTTCTCCTTCACAACTCAATATGCGGTTTAGAGTAATCACGCCCACTTGTCAGTGAGACAACCGTAAAAGAAAAAAAAAAAGAGGGAAAATAAACTATCCGCGTCTAATAAAACCACGAAGAAAAAGACACCCGTGGCAGGAATTTATTCGAGCTCCTGTCATAAACCTCCTGTTACTAACCGCGTCTAACTTGAGGACGTTACATTTAATCATTTAGAAGTAAGCTAAGTTGAGAATAAACGAACAGAACATATTTTAAAATCTCGCGGAGTCAAATGTGTTCCGATGGTTCATTTTCAAGGCCCGTATTGCATGCGTTTTGGCTGAGCACTGCACCGAGCTGATCTTATTACGTTTCGCTTATAAAGTTACATTTTAATAGGCTGCCTGAATGGTCGACTGTTACGAAATATGTGGCATCGTTAAAGGTGGTTGCATCATCTCCGCTCTATTGAGACACTGTACACCGCCTCCTTCCCCCCCCCCCCTCCCTCTTCGTAATTTTTGACCCGGCATATTTATTCCCGCGCTAAGAGCAGCGCATTAAGTCTTGCTCTATGCCTATATTGCACCCAGTCTCATTCAGTCTCACGTCCCATTTAAATAAGAAAAAAAACTAAATTCACTGGAAGCATCTCAGAAGCGCCTATTATATCTTCTCGGAAAGTCGGGGGAGGGGGCGCTCTTGCAGCCAATAAGCGTTCCGCTGCCAGCCAAAAGCACGAGGGCAATGTTCCCGTCATTCCTATGCAGAAATAAAGGCCGTCTCATATTCCGCCATTATCTTTAAAAATGCAACCTATTTCGCTTATACTAGAAAGTGAGTTGACCAAACAAAACACAAAGTACGTCCCATATCTTGTGGAATGGAACTCCACTCCCGCGGTCCTAAACTTCTAATATTAATCTTGCTTTTAATCGCGTTTGCCGCGTCGCGGTGCACGTTTCGCTTGGGTATAGGATCCTCTTTGCGGCGGAAGAGAATACAATGCACTTCTAGCAACGAATAAATGCGTGGCGTTCGACCGATAGTGAGAAGAAACGGTGGCCAACGAAATTAGCGATTTCGAAAGTAAAACTGCGCTGCCTCCTACGGCATTGTTACATTGCTCGTTTTTTAATTATCGGAGTTGTTACGCTTAAGTATTGCACGTTCATGAAAAATGCATGAGTGCTTCTTTACAGTGCACGTATGCATGTGCCCAAGCTGAAAAAAAAAGAATAATACCAAGGCAATCTATACAACAATGAAAAAAAAATTGGCTTAGTTAATCCTGAGTCTAGCTCCTCGCTTCTGCAGCTCAAAGCGGCCATGTATTACTCAAGTAAGAGGTATAAATTATTCCTTCAATTTACCTCATTACGCTTGTGGTACGTCGAAATACGACTCGCCTTACAAATGTTGTGTGACGAAAAATTGTAGGGCGGAATGAAGTGGCCGTTGCACTTATTGCTTCCTACGATGCTTGCGCTGCGCGCGATTTTCGTTTGTAAGCATATGAATTCAACAACAAGAACGTGATAAATTGATTTGTCCAACCGTTAACGCTAACTTCACTTTGCAGCAACCTAATGATAGCGTGTTTAAAAAAAAAACTATGAGCAGCAGTTCGCATCGCTCTGGGTCTAATAAAGAAAATTGAAGGAATAATTTGACGGCCGTCATATCGGTCTACATGGTAGTTTTGAAATCCGCGATAAAAGGGGAATGTACCGAGAGGCCCGCTTTCCGTTAGACGCAACCACACGGACACAACAGATAACGATGCTAAGGAAAGCGGAAGAGACTTTATTTGTAGTACTTTAATCGAAGTGTATTATGAAAAGATAAGTTGCCCCCGATGGGCACCGGACCTACAACCATTCGCATAACGCGTGCATGCAGTGATCTAACGTTGAGCTACATTGGTGGTTGTTTCCCCGTCCACTTTTTTTGGTACTCCTGTATGTGTAGCCCTGGGCACTCGTCGCCATGGCTGCGAATGTGTAACATTACTTTTGCCAGGCGGCACCACGTATCACGTGATCTTAAGGAGCCTGCGGCTGACCAGTAAACCTTCGCATGCTACCTAAAGGCGTCAAACCGGCCTCGTCGGCATGTTCTCTGTTAGGTCCCCACTGGTGGCAAGTTGTTTTTTTCGTCCACGTTCATTTCCGATTCTTTTCATAATTACTACTTTTCAATTAAAATGGTGCACATAACACCCTCCATGCTTTCCCTGGCCCCATTATCTGTTGGCTTCATATGTGTTACAATCTAGAAGCACGAAAGTAAGCTATCATGACGATTTCTTCAGGCTTGATAATATACAGTTGTAGTTTAGCGTTAGCGTGATAGCAGGGGTTAAGGGAATAGCGTTACCGTGTCGAAAACATTGGTTGCGGACAGCATGTTTAAGTTTAGCGGGATAGCGTTTACGTGCCCAAGCTGGGACGGTCGCGCCACCTAGCGGAGGGTTAATGCGTTAAAAATGTAAAAAGAAAAAAAAAACTGAAAATGCTTGCCTCTAGCCACCAACGCAGCGATATTACTACTTTTCTTTTGTGACAATAAAGATAAATAAATATGAACTACGCACCAAAAGCAAAAATTTTCACGTTGCAGGCTTGATTACACCGGTATTTTAGTTATGCCTAGGGACGTTCGGAATGGAAAGCGATTTCAAAAACTACGCGAAGTTATCCGTAATACTCGGTCGTCGAAGCTACGTGAAGGCAAGCCAAGCCACTTTACAGTCATTTGCTGCGGAAGAAGTGGATCCGTCCGCATCAACGCCAAATTCTGTTCGAAGCGGGCGTCCAGAACCGCCGCCATGTTTTACGTACACTACGTTAACCACGCAAACACGGTGACGCTAAATCTGAAAAATAGCGTGCGTACGGTAAACGCTACGGGTCGTTTAGCGTACTGCGCATGCGCATTTCAATCCTGCTATTCCGCTAAGCCCGCTAAACTATAACTGTCTAATACAGACAAGTGCCCTAATTTTCCTGACAAAGGAGGTAATTCGTGCAATTATTATTGAACGAATTGTCTAGGTTTTTTATACAAATGATGTTCACCTGGGCGAATAATCAGTATGCAGGGACGTGATTCGAGTGGCGTTTGCAGGACACACACACACACACACGCACGCATGCACACACACACACACAAACACGCACGCACGCACGCATGCACACACACACACACACAGACACACACACACACACACTGTAATTCATTCGGCATGGACATACCTCCGATTACCCATTCTTCGCAGGCGCTCTCGTTTGTTGCTGAAAGTTTGCCTCAGCGGTAAGATAAAAAAAGTAAAAGTTAAAAATTGAAGAAATCCATTTCCTACTCTGCAAGTGTTTCTTGATCCAGCTGCTTAGATCATGGCGCGTGCGAGTATGGTCGTGTATGCGAATGTGTCGAATTACGCTGCAATTATTTTAGCATATTTCTCGCCTGGTTGTTCCGACGCAGCAATAGGGTTCCCAATGCGGGAGAAATTGAGACAATAGCATCTTGAGGAGACGAGCGCTCGCGATGGTGGCTGTAAACAAAATTTTGTATAATGATATTTCTCGCTTTTTTTCCACATTTTCTCAGTACCTCATCCATAAAACCACGTAGAAATATGGTTGAAGACCGGAAGACGCGTGGTGATCTTTTTGCAAAAATGTTGCGAAATATAGGAAAGAGGAGGTGGACATAGACCACGCATGCGTCTGTTCAAGGCTATTTCACCTAATCATTTGCATGGAAATGATTTCCGATAAGTAAAAATGAGCGTTTTTCTGCTTAAAAAAGACATGGTTGATCCCTCTGTCATAGGAATCGGTATAACACGAAAGTAAAACGTGTCTTCACAGACGTAGTTGAGCGATTGTTGTGCATTGTTTCGCCCCGAGGGCGAAGGAATGAATGCTATAGTAACAAGTTGTAATGTCACACGAAGAAAGGCAAGCAGCTCGAAACTTCCAACGCGTTGCTCAAGCAGAAAGGACGCACAGAACGAACATACACAGGATGAGCGCGAACTAACGACTGTCACAGCTCGACAGTTCAAGCGCGCTGATCAAATACAAAAGAGGACGCACGAAACGAACGCACAAGAATACACAGGATGAGCGCGAACTGTCACAGTTGTAACTTATTTGTTTTTGAGCAGCGCGCTCCTTTCGCAAAAGCGGCCGCTGCAGTGACCGAAATGACCTTCGTGCTCTCCGTAACTTCAACGCAAACTTGCGGTGAGAGCGCAAGACGTACAACATAAGCGCGCGCGCAGGAGCGACCACGCCCTGTAGAGGCACACGCTCATCTCAACGCGGGGGGCGCCGACATTTAAAGCGCGCTCTTCGAGCCCTTCGCGCCATCTAGCTAGTGATAACGAAAACACGCTGATGTGTCCTGATCTCTGAGTACCGCCACTGGCAAATGGTGTATATAAATAGCACGCCGTTAGTAGGGCGAAGAACGTGCCACTTGTGGCGGAGTCGTTTCGCGCTGGGGATCGAGGGGTCGTAAGTTCGATTCCAGGTGACGAAACTTTTTCTTCTAGTTTTTTCTTTGTCGTATTTATTTTACTTATTTATTTTCAAATACTGCAGCCCGGTTAGGGGCTATCGAAGGAGTGGGTACACAGCAAGAAATAACAAAAAAGTGCACAAACAAAAACAGGTGAATACACAAGTACATTGGCAGGTCATAGAAATGCAAATATTTTATAAACAGAATTATACGAACAATGAAAAGTAGCAAGGTTTACAGCACACCGTCCTTTAATGCATTCAAAAATTCATCTTTCTGAAGAGACCAAGTGCGACCTGGTATGAGATTCCACATTTCAATACATCGAGGAAAAAAGGTGTATTTGAAGAAATCAGTGCGAGGATGAAACACAGACATTAAGTGCATGGCTGTTTCTGGTGGATGATGGTTTGGCAGGTGTGATGTGGTTGTTGTGTGATGAATATTGCGGTGAATTAAATAAAGAGTGAAAAAGTTTCAGAGACTCGATGTCGCGTCTTTTAGAAAGTGATCTTAGGCCAAGTTGCGCTAGATGGCATGATGGTGAGAAATTACGATCATAGCGTCTGTAAATGAAGCGAATAGCTTTTTTCTGGATGGATTCAACGCGTTTTATGTCAGTGATTTTATAAGGATACCATACAGTGGCGCCATACTCAAGGATTGGTCGTACGAGGGTTTTGTATGTTAGCAGTTTTGTTTCTTTTTGGGCTAAACGTAGTGAGCGGTTAAGGTATCCAAGTTTTTTCAGAGCCTTGTTGCATGTTTTATCGATGTGACTAGACCAAGATAAGGTTCCATGTTAGTCTTTATATTTTACAATGTCATATCCGTGACGGAAATGCGTCAGTGGAGCCGTGATGGACCCCGGCAAAATACACTTTTGTGTTAAAAGCTTTCGCGGCTCCTCTTCTACACAAGTCCATTTGTTCGGTAGTTAAAGGGACCGACAACTGGCCAGAACGTGGGACTAGATCCTGGTATAAATGAAAAGACCGTAAAAATAGCGGCCGATTCCAACATCCTTTTCGCGTTGCGAGTAGGATTTATATTTTAAATCGTGTGTAAAAGTAACAAAAACCGGTATGTCGCGTAGCCTAGCGGAAGAGCCTTGAAGCTGGATTATGAAGCCGATCACATCGCTGTACTTAGTCTGATGCTGTCAAGAGTGTCATAAGTAGTCCTCAGAGTTAGAGTATGTATATTATTATCCAGCCCCACTCAGTTCTGTGCTGCGTATGAGGTAAAAGGAGCTGCACGGTGAGAAGCGGCGCTGCCTTCGCGGCCGCCAGTGGACCATGTCGAGCCGCGGCGCATGCGCGCGAAGTACACGCATGCGCAGTAACTCACCGCGCTCGAACACGAACCGCTCTCGCGCTCACTGTTTGCAGCATATATTGTCTCGTGTGTATGATGACTCCATATTCGCCGCAGATGGAAATATTCTGATTACAAATGTTTCGCGGCGCTTTCCACGTTACCATTCCGTGATTAGGCACTCTGACCGGTGAGCTTTCCGCTGCGCTGAAGAAAACAGGTACCATGAAAATTGGTTGTCGGTCCCTTTAAGGAACATAGAATGCCGGATCTTTAAAATGGCGTAATTTTGGCCAGGTTACCTGGCAAAAATTACGCTGAGTGAACGCTTCACTTAACTCCCGTTCTATTTTTACGACTGGTTTCAAGAATTATGCTCTTACAAGCACTTATATTTAATGTAATAGCTGCAAACGAGCGATACCAAGAAAGAGTACAAATTTGAAAGATGGTTCGGTTGCAGTGTCGAGTGTTTGGGGAGTTTTGGAACTGAGATTGGCGGTTTCCTGCAATTCACCGAGTAAAAGTGAGGGCCGTAACTTGAGCCTATATTACCTATCGTATCTCTTCTTCTCCTTTACGCTATTATATATATATATATATATATACCAAAGATTAAACGATTACGTAAAATTTCTTGCGTAGAAGACTGAAAATTACCCTTTCTGTTTGCCTGTAAAGGGTACTTTGCCGCATGTTTTGTTTTTGTAAGGTGAAGCCAAAGCAACGATGGAGAACACTAAGGGTGTTAAAGTAGCAGAAAGTCAGCAAAAGTTAGCACTAAATGAAACATTAATAATATAGGTTTCTCACGTTACGTGCACTTAAACTTCGGAAATATGATTTACAGCGTGTCCATAATGCTTAGTCGCTTACAACGCCTGCCGTAGCTCAATTCTTAGAGCATCGGACGCGATATCCGAAGGTTGCAGGTTCGGTCCGCACCGGCGACAAGTCCCCTTTCCGTCCACTGTAATTTCTTTAAATATATATCATAATTTTTGCACTGCAGTTAAAGACTACAAATAATGTCCCCTATACCTGCCATGGCTTCGTTTTCTGTTGGTCTTAGTGGCTTGTGTCTAACAATGAAACGAGCCCTGAATCCATTCCCCTTCTTTTGTTCGTACATTTTCACGCTTTTCGGACCAAACATCCTTTTTTTTTTGTTCTGCTTGAGAGAAAAGTGCACAGACGGCGCGAATGATGCGTCGTGTTTTTATTAAGGCGAAAGCCTTGGATGCCTCACCAAACGCGAAAATTGACCATCAGCGTCGGCCGCGTCAACACTAGTGATGCAAAAAAATCATCACGTGATGACGTCACCATATGACGTCATCATGGCGTCACAGATCGCTAAAATTTTTGGCGTCATCATGGCGTCACTATGATATTGTGATAACGTTCGTGACGTCATCATCACATGGCATCGTCGTTTTGAACTGCCTTCGTGATCGACCTACCGATCACGGAGGCAGCGCAAAATCAGGGGAGGTGTAGAAAGCTTGCAATGCCACCTATCCTGGAGGCAGTGCTAAACCACGTTAGGTCGAGGAACCTTTTGGAGGGGAGCGGGGGAGGAACAATGCATCGACTGGAGAAAAAGAAGACGGAGATGGCTTTCGTCTTCGAGTTGTCTTAGACAAATGCATAAGGGACCCTGTGAGTCTTAAGGTGATTGCTCTGCGAAACGAATCGATTGGGCAGACCAAGTACATTTGAAATGCATGAACTGGCAACACCGTTTAAACAGTTTTTAACTTTTGTTTCATTCACCGCCCCCGCTTGACTACGTCTCTAGAACTCCAATGGCAAGCGATCGTCCGTTTTTGACCAGTGATTGCCGAAAAGTGCATAAGGTTGTTGTACTTGTTTTGAGGAAATTAAATCACACTTAGTCTGAGCGTATGAGCTGCTTTGATTCTTATTCATAAAACCAATTTGAGATCAATGTTGCTAATTACTCATTACTTCTCGTTACCATAAGTACGACCCGCTGTGTGGTGCACGTAAAACAAGTATCTCATTCCATTCTGATTGCTTTATGTGTATGTTGAGTCGTTCGTTACTTTGGTTGCTCATTCGCTTCGTGATTTTTTCTATTGGTTCGTTACAGTAATAATGGAATAGCTAGGGAAAGTAACGCAAGTAATATGGATCCCTCAGATCAGTTATGTTTTGACAATGTCAAACAGAGGCTGCAACATTTGGCGCAGCAGCCAAAGGCACTGTTATCATGTCAGTATGCTGTCATAACTGTCAAACATGTCAAATTTATCAAGTATAAACTGTGATACCTCGGCTCCTTCCGTTTTTGCTGATGGACACTGTGTGTAAATTAGCAGCAAGAAAGATTTTAGGTATAATTTCGGTGGTCAACTAAAATTGTATCATTAGCTTTTTAATTACTGACCTTCTGGAGCAAGCTATAGCTGTTAAATTGATTGTCGAGTAGTAATAATGCTTTGTCTGCGTATCAGAATTCTTAGCTATACCACCACTTTTAAAATATCCACCCCCAAACTAGGCTACAAAATATTTCGGCTTTCTAGTAAAGATGTTACCGATCATGCTTGAGGCGAGCCTTTAGGAAATGTTAAAGGGGCCCTGCAACACTTTTTCAGCATGGTCAGAAAACGCTGCCGATTAGCAGTCGAGGCTCCCTAGAACAGGTAAGCCAAGCATTATAGCGCAGCACGCAGCGTCGAATTTACAATTAATTGTCGAAGTCCGCTAGAAACCATAAACCCAAATGACCGCGCCATATACTCAATTTCACGGCCATTGGCTGATTTGAGCATCGTGAGCTGTATACTTGCCGCGGCCGCCGCGGGAGGCCGCCACGTGCCCGCACGCTCGCTCGCGATCACACTGAAAGTAGAGCGGCGCGTTCGAAGAAAAAAAGAAGTGCTCAAGGGCATGACGCGCGCGCCACGTAACTTCTTTCCCCCGTGCCATCCCTCCCTGCTTAGCGTCCAGCGCGCTCGTCGGGACGAGAGAAGAGAGAAAGCAATTACAGCTTGCGACACATCTAACTCCGCTCGTACTTGACGGATTCTAAAAATTTTTGTGGCTGTCGATTCGTGAGGCAATAAACTTGTTTAATGAAGTCATTACATGGTTAATTGGAAAAGGATCGCAGGGCCCCTTTAAGCAAAATTTACTTAAGAAAATACGGAAAACACAAGTTCGAATTATTATTTCCGCTGTTTTGCGGCGAATAATGCAGCAGCTTCGACTGGCGATGCTCACTGTCATTGCCTTTTTAAGACATACACACATACATGCCACTGAAAATCTTCCAGAAAATTTCGACACGGCCGCCAAACGAGGTTAAGCGTGCAAATATCCTTCACCGGCGTGAGAATTTCTTTTCTTCGTGAAGAGTTTCGCGGCACTCGGTATGAATAAAATGTGAGCACAGCAACGCAACGACTGCTTTATGGCCGCCTGTGAATAATCTGAGGAGAAGGGTAGGAGGAGAGATCGGCGAGGCCTCCAATGAGGTCAGCGAACAAACACTAACCGCGGTGCGCGCGACCCCCGCGCCGCCTTGGCCCATCGTCGTTGTCGTCGCCCGTGTTAGCCCCATTGTCAGGGCGGACGGGTGAAAGCAAATCGCAGACCATCGCGTCGTCGTCGCCGTTGCGCAGTCATTGTACGGCGACGAGTGAAAATACGCACGGCGCGAGCGGCGCCGTCGTCCTCTTCTTGTTCTCTCCGACGCGTCAAATTATCTTCTTTTGCTGCTCGCACGGTGTGATTTACGAGCGCCTAAAGTTTGGAGCGAGTTTCTTCGCGTCCGCAAGGACATAAATAGTGGCGCCCTCCGTTTGCAGAATCGCGCCCTGGGCCGAGTCATTTTCGTTTTCAGCGTCCCTGGGAAAGGAAGGAGACAAAGTACTCCGACGGCGGCGTGTTGCGTTCAACACAGCGCGCGCGCGCGCATTGCTCGTCAACAGGGTAATTGCTGGCAGCGCTCCAAGGGGACGCTTCTTGTTTGCCTCGTAACACGATTACGGTCGGGCGGGGACTGGCCACCCCGTGCTGGCGAGCCCGAGGGACGCTTTCGCGCACAGCGTGCGCTGCCGGACACGTGTGGACGACGTTCCGTATGCGCTGCTGACTCAATAACTGCGACGTCTTCGACTAGTTTAATGCTGTCCGTCAAACGGCAGCGGGTCCCGTTATAAGCCTCACAAATGGCCCGCGCGCGGGAGACACTACACAACGCTGTAACAATCTCGCTGTCGGCGACGCAGATGAATTGCGTTATACAGTTTGCTACGAGCTGTCATTAGGGTGTCGCGTACAAGTAGAGGATAATTTGCGAGAGAATGACGTTCTTCGAGGCGACGTCAGTTCAGTTCTCGGAATAGTTGGTTAAGAGTCGCTTAATGCCGATTAGTGTATCGAGACAAATATTTATCATCTTAATGTTGCAGGGTGGAACAACACAGCGTATACGGTTGACTCGATGATCAGATGGGGGCGTTGGAAAGTTGTTCCCTACTACCCCATTTAATTTTTTGTGAAACGCGAAAATCTAACGCGTAACAGGACGCAAAATGGGCAAGAAAACTAGAAATAACCCAATAGTTGAAACCAAAGACGTTCTTCATGGCGAGCACGCACGCACGCACGTACGCACGCACGCACGCACGCACGCACGCACGCACGCACGCACGCACGCACACACACACACACACACACACACACACACACACACACACACACACACACACACACACACACACACACACACAAAAAAAAAAAAAAAAAAGCAAGGATAGCGCCACAAGCATTAAACACAGATTTTGAAGTGATCTAAAAAAATAGTGCTATCGTGAAATATTTAGCTGCGACCGCAGATAGTGCATCTACCTGGCACTAGTCCTCGCCAGGACGTCCAACTCCTCTCTTCAGAAAATATTAATCCGCCTGAACTTTCTGAGACTAAAAGACTAGCGAGCCTTCATGACCAGACACGTCGTTGGGGCAAAAATGCTATTCGCGCGCTGCCACAGTATTGGAGTGCACCGTATTGAGCGATCGTGTATTGTCGTCCCGTTGCATCGTCCTGCTTACACGCCGTGTTTACTCTCTCCTTTTTTGTTACCAATTTTCCGCACCCCACTGTGCAGGTTAGAAAACTGAGCGCTCAGCTAGTTTTCCGTGCTGCTTTCTCTTCTGCATGAATAAATGAACCTTTCCGCTGAATAATAATAATAATAATAATAATAATAATAATAATAATAATAATAATAATAATAATAATAATAATAATAATAATGTTTATTTGCCATCAGTACAAAAATAATGATGCAGAGGGCGGGAACAAAAGCGACCATCCGCTTGACGAAGTTCCCACTCCCGTACTAATTCTAATTCGTACTAATAAGTAATTGCAACTATTTACGTGCATACTGTTTGGACTAGAAATGGGTCGCACTAGATTATTGAGAGAGTTGTACGCATACTGTGACGTTGTATACGTGCAAGAATGTTGGGGGCTTGGGCCGCACTTATTGAGTTGCTACGAGTGGTCGCGCCGACGGTGAGTTCACCAACAGCAAGCTGAGAGCATTAGTGATCTAAAGGAAGTGTAGTAGCAGCGATAATTTCCATTGATGAGCCATACCTCATTGGTAAAAGAGTGCAAGCTGTCGGGTGTGCAGTTACGTACGCATATGGTCAGTCGATCCTTTCGTCCTGGGAAATTCACTGCCGCGCGAGCGCTCAAACGCTGGCGCATGGCGCATGTGCCGGGATGCAGCCGTTGAGGTGAAATTGGCCGAGCGTGTCGAACGGAACGCGCGGGTCACGCACACCACACTCGGCGCCCCGGGGCGGCGCGCAGCTTGAGAGGTGCTTGCGCGTCGCTCTGAGCTCCGACCCTTCCCTGCCATGGGTGCGCGCGAGCTCCTTCTCGGGCCGGCGCTAAAACTCGGCCCTTTGCCCAATGCCGCACTGGTGCGCTGCTGCTGGAGTCGAATTTATGATTGTGATTCCCCGCGTGGCCTTTGCCTTTCTCGTCACGTATCGCCGTGTGCGCTGGTACGCAACGCTGAGAAACGAGCAGCCTTGGCGCGCAGCCCACGCTGTCGTATATCCAGACGTGGTAACGAGCCTTTCCCGCGCATAACGGATATTCACTTTTTTCCAACTCGCTGTGCCAGCGCGCGTCGACAGCTTTTCCAGACGCTGATTGCCGCCGAGGAGGGGAGTCGCGACGCGGCTTGGTTTCTGCCAGGTCGTTTCTTCAACTTTGTAGTTCAGCCACGCCGTGGGAGTTCACCGCGTTCGAGAATAAGGAACTTCCAGCGAACGGTGCCGCGTGAGAGAGTGCGGGGGAGAGATAAAAAGCGAAGAACGTGCCCCCTCCCGAAAGTGAGCTGTAGGTTCTCATTTACATCTCCCAGTCGGCGCGAATATGTTGCCTGCCACGTGCGCCGCCTGCCAGGGACAAACATGCTCAAATCCCCTCTCTCCTCGTGTGCCCTTGCCTCAAGAAAGAAAAGGCAAGAAGTGAAGGCAAAAACACAAGCCGGCTGTTGCTGGCAGCACGCGCTAAGGGAGGTAGCCAGAGACGTTCGTTGTGTCGGGGTAAAAAAAAACAAAAAAAGGAAAAAAAGAAAGGATGCGCGAGGAGAGGAAAGGGGGTAGGAAGCATAAGAAAGGAAACATGGCGGGAATAAGCTGACGGCGGGACGTGGGTGCCGTAATCAGCGAAACCTATATTTCCCGCTGCAACGCGACACCGCTGGCCGCCTGTCGCGTCGTTTTGGCGCTGCCTGCAGTCGCCCGAAGCGCTAAGCAGTCGGCTTCCCCGACTGTGCCCGCCGCTCGCAGGCCGAGTGCTATAGCGGCTTGGCTGTGGCGGCCGCCGGCCCTACAAGGCGCACCGTTGTGCGCTGCTCAATTCGGCGGCGGCCAGGAAAGCGGGCAGGCTTCCGCGTCACGTCCTGCTTGGAGGCCGTCGCTGATGGCGCAGGAAGCCGGATGGATGTCGTGTTGAGCTCTCTTCGGCCGACGTCTTAAGTGCCCGGCTACGAATATTGCTTTGAAAGCAGTTCTCGCGGGCACCGAACTTTACTTTGTTCTCCGTGCTTTTAGCGCGAGACCCGAGCTGAGAGCTCCGACGGGACAGAAGGAGCCGGAAAAGGTGGAGAGAAAACAATGGTCACTCACGAGGCGCGAAATAACCTGGAAGAAAAACAGCCTCGTCGAAATCTCCCTGTTGTGTGTTCTCCGTCATGCCGGGCTCGTATTGTGTCCACCATCGATATATCGATCTGTTGCGTAATCAAAGAGGGGCTGGTAATTCTGTATCTTGCTAGTGCACAATAAAGTAAAGGGTGCTCTCTAGCACAGAAATGGCCTCTGTGGCGAGGCGGCAGTTCGAGCGCGATTCCGTGCTTTGGAATTCCAGCACCGTTCGGAGGAACGCGCTACTTTCGTGGCCACCGATAACCCGTACGCTAAAGAATCACGCGCGCGATTGTTTCATCAACGCTCACAGTTGATCTTCCGGTACACTTCATGCGGATTTCGCAATCTCGCGCGTGGGCTGTAGTTTCGCAAGGAAATGCGCGCGTGCCTAATTTTTCCAGATGGACCTATTAAGCAACCGTATATTTAAGAGGTACGGGGCTTAAGCGTTGTCTAGGCTGTTGCGTTCTTTTACTTTATAATTTAACGTATTAATTCAAGTACTACCTGCTACCGCACGGATAGAGAAAACATTGGGAGAAAAAAAGCATAAATACAAAATGCATAAATGTTTGCGCTGATACCCTGCCATGGCCATGCGCTGAATCGTCAAGAATAAGCGATTTTCTTGTGCATAAGTGGCGATTTTTGCTAAGACGCAATCCCCCCTTGATTCTTGTTACCTCTTTTTTATCTCTCCCATTTTTTTTTATCGACGTGCAGTGAAGCCCGTGCGCGCGGTGATCCGGGGCAAGCAGGACTTCCTGTCAGCCGAGTTCCGCGCCGAGGTGGAGTGCGAGGCCGAAGGCTCGTTGCCGCCGGCGCTCGTCTCATGGTGGCTAGACGGCGTGCGCCTGAACACGTCGCTCGCCCAGACTCGGCTGTCGGCCGGCGGCAACGTCACCACTTCGCTGCTTGGCTTCGTGCCCAGGGCGAGGGACAATGGACGCCAGCTCAGGTGCGTCGCCACCAACCCCAGGATGCCCGGACACGACCAAGTGGCCGACAACTGGGTGCTACAGGTGCACTGTGAGTAGCGTTTTGCTGTTAACGCACCACGGTGCAGCTCGCGAAAGTCGTTACATCCAGTGGAGGATACGATCGCACATACCGAACTCTGTGATTTCTTAGGATCGGCTTACCGCATGAGATTAGTACACTTGCTGAAGCTACCGCCGAACAAATGTTTGATCTCAAGACCTTCCACCAAATTACAATATAAGCCCCGCTATAATGACGTTTAACTCTTTCTGGTCCGAAGCCCTTTCCCACCTTCCGTCTATGCTGGTCTGAAAGTAAAATGCTCAAAGCTCAAGTAAAACATGTTTACTTACTCTCTTGCAGATGTTGCATAATGTAGTGAGAAAACGCGCGCGTGAAACAACCGCGAAAGAATTTGTCCAGCAGTGTCCGACCACGGACCGCTGCGGCCATGTTGCGTTGTTGGGCAGGGGCCGACAACGGACCGGGAGAGGTTCACGAGGTCGCCCATTTAGGGAAATAACTCATTTATTATTAACCACTCGTTAGTTAAGAAAAAATGTTTTCGCATCTGTTCCGTATGGTTTACTGCATTTGCCAATATCTTACTGTATTTCCAGTGGCTTACTTTATTTACATCAAGTCATCATTTTTAGGCTGGGTGTCTTGCTCGTGGTTCCATAGCGAATGGAACTGGCAGTCGTTTGAGTACCTCTGCACAGTGAGCAATTATGTCGCATCAGCAAGGCTTCAGTCTGACTTACGAATGTTTAAGAGTTGCTCTTACAGTGCTTTGAGCTTGTAAACGCTTGTTCGCGTCTGTTCATGGCAGTGCCTTTGTGCACAAAAACGAATCTTCATGCGATCACTGGCACCGATAAAGACGACTTCAGTTTTGATCCTGAAACCAGATGTAAAAATTGGAAGTCAGAAAACTCGCTGTCGATGTCGTGCAGCATTTGCAGTGTTTAATTCTTGAATAGTATGCATAATTAAAGCGGTCGGTGCCAGAAGCGTCCTTCAAAAGACATTCCGGAATATTACTGTATTGCATAGTAACCTTCTGATCTGTGCAGAAAACGCTCAATACCTTCTGCTTAAATATCAATGAGGCAGTTGCAATAAAAGTAGTAGAACGAGTGAGGTATTCAACAGCTACACAGTAACTTCAATGACGTACATTTCTGGTTTCATTAAAACGAATACTGATTTGTTAAAAAAACACATCAGCATTAAGATAGGTGGGTGCTTGCAGAAGGGACCGAGCGGTTTGTGGTAGTATGGATGACACAATTCGCATAAAATGCGCATTCAAACGTACTTAGCAACTAGGGCTGTTTAGGCACGAGTAATTTCCTGAAAAAGAAGGGAGATCCGGGTCCCCAAGAAAAAGAGAAACGATGAATGCTAGGCCTTAAAACAGCACTCGGTCGAGCAGAAGGAAGGTCACGGACATATACTTTCGATGTTGCACTTAAAGCGGTAGACTGACTTAAACTTAAGTGCCCGCTTGTATCTACGTGTCTACGTTGGAACATGGTTGTGAATCATAGATTAGACTCATGCCTTCTCTCTATCTCTCTTTTTTATTCCCCATTCCCCTCTCCATGTGTGCGATGGGAAACAAGGCAAAGTCTAGATATTCTCACGGCCTTTCCTCCTCCTCCTCCTCCTCCTCCTCCTCCTCCTCCTGTTTCAAGATCTGTTCAAAAATTCGCTCTATCGGCGATTGTCCTAAACACCTGAAGGGTTAAGTTTTGGCAAGTTCCACTGGAAGGCGAACGTATTCTGCAGCAAATATGATAAGGACGCGCGCACTTCGGCAGTATTGCTACATCAAGCATTACGCTAAGCTATAATAGAGGTCAGCTTTATTCTGCAGCAAATATGATGAGGACGCGCGCACTTCGGCAGTATTGCTACATCAAGCATTACGCTAAGCTATAATAGAGGTCAGCTTTAATTTAACACTTATAACAGGCCCGTTAAGGGAATAATTTTAAAAACCTAGCCAGTGAAGATTTTCAACTGCCACCTGGACATTGTCATCTCGTAGGCAAATGATTTTCACCTGTACCAGAAATTCACCCGAGAAGGCTGAGCACGTCGCGGGATCGAATCCCGGCCGCGGTGGCCGCATTTTCGATGGAGGCGGAAATGCTTGAGGTCCGTGTAACAGTCGCCCATTTTTTTAACCTGAACGCGCGAGCGTCGACCGCCGAGTTGATAAGCGCCGTACAACGGAGTGCAGCGGCGAAATGAACGAGAATACGCGCATGCGCGCTATGAGCAGTCATGGGCAACTGCCGTCTGCTAGGCTTTTCCGCAGACGGCAGCTGTCCAAGACTGCTCATTGCGCGCATGCGCGTATTCTCGTTCATTTCGCCGCTGCACTCCGTTGTACGGCGCTTATCAACTTGGCGGTCGATGCTCGCGCGTTCTGGTTAAAAAAATGGGCGACTGTACTTGGATTTAGGTGCACGTTAAAGAACCCCAGGTGGTCGAAATTTCCGGAGCCCTCCTATACGGTGTCTCTCATAATCATATCGTGGTTTTGGGACGTTAAACCCCAGACATTATTATTATTATTATTATTATTATTATTATTATTATTATTATTATTATTATTATTATTATTATTATTATTATTATTATTATTATTATTATTATGAGAAGGCTGAGCATCGCTAACTTTCACAGTACCGTTAAAAAAAGTCCGTTGCAACTAAAAAAAAAGAAAAAAAAGAGAAGAAAGATGCGCTGCATAGAGCGTGTTATACGTATATTCTACATTTAGAACAACATTTGAGTCATGAATACACGTGAACGAGAGAATATGTATAAAAAAACCTCACGTATTAATTAGACAACAAGCATAGATGGTCCCCCCTTGCGCGCGCCTAAAGCTGCGTTGATCGTCTAGAGAGAGTTTTTACATTGTTGCAGTTGATACAGATTCTCTAATTAGCAAATAGGGAAGAGCCACGGAAAGGTGTGAGGCCTAGAACTTGTTGCTAGGCTAGTTGGTACATAACATTGAGGAAGAGGTTTAGACGCCTAAGCATCACCGGAAGAAAGATGAAAGTTGTCGAAATTTTCTTGTGCTTCGTCTTTATTCTGGTGGCTCTTAGGCGCCTAAACGTTTTCCTCAAAGGTGCGAGACACGTGCAAAGTTAACTTACGCAAGCGAAGTATGGAGGAAGCTTTACTACAAAATTACTCCAGCCAAATAAGAATAACTCTTCACTTCTGGGTGTTCTGCCTCTCGTGTGAGCATTATCTGACGAGCGGTGTCAAGCTAGCGTCGCTTCTTTTGATAATGCGACTAAAAGCATAGCAAATTCCCCGAATGTTACAGTGTCACCAATGGTTCTGAATAATGTAAAAGCGAAATAACGAAATTCACATTCTGAGCTTCCATTACGAACTGGAAGTCGCCATTGATTGCTTGATTGCGTATTACAACGGCACATCTGACCTTTTGACTTCGCAGCGACAGCAATCTTGCTGGCTTTTGCGTGGGTGCAGTGCACAAACCGCACCATGGAACAACCTGTGGTGCAGCTCATAAATAACACGGAAAATATCGTATATTGATGTGAGTGTGGCAACACGATTTCGCTTTCGCGAACCCCAATTTCCACATCTTTCGAATTCACCTACGCAAGCTTAGGATAACTCTTTAAAAAACCGCATTTCTCACACGCCTTGTGCCGCATCTTCGACAACTAATGCGACCGATGCAGGCGGACTTCTCGGATGAAAACGGCATGATGCTCAGGCAAATTACAGACAATTCAAGTAATGCCCTCTCAGTGGATGTCGAGCTGCTGAATTATGCAAGGTTTTCACGAAAGTCATTCGCTGAGGAAAATAAAAAAACAACAAAAAAACTATGATCGTCCGCAGAAGCAAGGTCTATAAGCGGCGCTAGGTTCATTCTTAATTCATGCCACCGAAAAAGAAAGCTTTGCCCGAAACAGCGAAGCAGCCTGGTCTTTTTCACTGCGGAGCTGAGAAAGTAAACAGTTTCTTACGTTTATTTAGAAGCCTGCGGCTCTGTGTGTTCGTAAGCAAGGGAGGAGGGGGGGGGGGGGAGGGAGAGGTTCAACATTTACATCTGCTGCCTATGTGCAGTACACCCCCTGGTAAGTTCGAAAAGTGCGAGTAGACTTGACCTTACATTGCTGAAATAAAGATATTAGCACTTTTCTATAAGACTGAAAATAATTAAACCCCTTCGCACGCTACGTGTACCGTTGCGCACAGCGAAATGATAAAATAGTACTTGATAATAATAATAATAATAATAATAATAATAATAATAATAATAATAATAATAATAATAATAATAATAATAATAATAACCACAACTAAGTCAGTGGCAAACCAGTACTTAAACCCTTATTTGTGCTCATGCACCAAAATGGCAGTTCCCAGGCTCACGTGACGAATAGGAATTCGCATGTAATTAGACGTCTATAGTAGTGTATAATTTTAGAAGGCAGCAGCATTTCCACCTCGAAGACGGATGCACACAAGCCTACAACAATGAGCGCGCGCTCTAGACTGACATCATAAGCCGTACGATTCGTGGCCCCGCCGTCGGAGAACACCGCCGAGTTCATGAGCTGGTCTATTTCTTTAGTTCCGGAGGGGATCGGCTGCCGCGCTTCGGTCATCTGGTCGGGGCCTCTCCTTTCTTAAGTTGTACCCGACTGCGTGTATTATCACCCACATATCCAACTGGTCGACTTCGGTGATCAGGTAAGCAGTGCACTACTAAAGTCAGTGACGCATAGTCGAACGTAGCGACACCGTATGCTAATTTTCGCTTTCTGAGGAGTGGTAGTTGAAGTTCTTTCATGGCGTGAGACCAGTTTTGGCCAAACAGTGCAAGACAACCTTGTCTTTCCAACACAAAAATAGTTGTGATTTTTATGATATCTGGGGAAACTGAACTCACGCCAAGAAAGACAAAATACAGCAAGCCATATTTACAAAAAAAAAAAAAAACTCAAGGGTTCTTTATGCATTCACGTAAGACGACTCGAAGGCGAAAGCCATATTTTTTTTTTCTCACTCGATGTATCACCCTGCCCCGCCACCCTCCGAAAGTTTTCTGCACCTAACGTGGTTGTGCACTGCCTCCGTGATCGGTTCACCTTCGACCAAGCTACGATGTCATATGATGACGTCATCATGCGACGTTACGTCACGTAACGTCAGAGTGACGTCTTGATGACGTGACAAATTTTGGCTATCTGAGATGTCATCACGTGACGATGATTTTTCGCATTACTCGCGTTCTTCCCGACGCCGCGGGACGCCAACGCCGACGGTCAATTTTCCGATTTTATTTGGCATCTAAGGCTTTGGCCTTAACAATTCGCACGCAAGGCTGATGTCTTTTTTTTTTTTCCTTGCTACCTTAGTCGGCGTTTGTCCTGCCTCAGACAGAGACGGGGCAGACGCCGACTGTTTTGTCATGGTTCTTCTCGAGCCGACAAGATTTCGTCTGTTTCTGCGCTTCGTCTATTGACGTTTTGGTTTCGCCTGTTGAAAGCGGATGATGTGATCGAAGTCAAGATAGTGGATTCATTGCGCCACCCTTGCCGAGTAACGGCAAGAGCAACATGACGACGGCAGCAGAGTGGGGCCGGAGGGCACACGAGCTATCCGAGCGAGCGCGACATTCCATTGTATGCCACCAAAGCGCGCATGGTGGGAACGCGCGTCTTGGTTTCGCAACTGGACGCGGCCCGAGCCTCTCGCTATAAATATAAAGCCGGCGACAGAACGGCCGTTTCTTATACTCGCTTTGATATTCGCGTTTATTGGTACAATCGGATACATGAGACTTCGATGTACTTTATATGAATTTTTTTTTTTTTCGTGAGCACAAGCGAGGACGTTTTCGCCGTGCGCACTATCCACGCGCACAGCGTCGAATGCCTGTTGCATCGACAACGAACAACGTGCATAAACACGTGGAACGCTTGTTGCATCATACTCCTGACGTCGGGTACCTTGGCTTTGGTGGCATCCGCATGGCGGCGCACAATAAGCAGGTTATATCGTGGTCGAAACGCGCGCCCTCAGGTAGGCAACTTACTCTGTAATGATGTTCAATCAATTTCGGCAGCAATAGCAGCGATCGGGGAGCGTACAACAGAACCGCCGACACAGGGTACGCGACGCCGGTGGAATTACGTTGAAGCTCTGATTCTCGCCGCACTATAAATAAGGCAGTCCTTCAGGCTCGCATTGAATCGAACGCTCCAAAGATTTGTTTGGAATTCCCGTTTTTCTTTGTTTCTTTGTGGCCATGTCTTACCAAGTTGCAGCGGTGTATGCTGCTTACGAGAATAAGCATGCGGGCGCAGTTCATGTGCCATAGAAAGCAGCCAGTTTTTATTTCGACGCTCCATGGCCAGTTTGGCGTTTTCTTGTTGCAGAGCTTCAATGCGAATGATATGTAAGGTGCGAGAGTTTTCGGTCTTCGTGATTGCTTCGTGCGGTTTCGCCATAAATGACGGCAAGAAATGGCGGCGATGGAAGAGAGAACACGGCGCAGAAATAAATGAAGACACGCAAAATGAGCCGTGCCCTAAGATACCCCGGGGCAGATTCCATTCTAATGGCTTCGCCACTCCCGCCAGCACACTTCGTCCTATCGACCGGAGTCGGCGCCAAATTAACCGCTTTCGCCTGCATTCCGATTTCAGCACTCAATCCTGCTGCGGTGGCTTCTTTGAGCTAGAAACCCCTTCGCCTCACTGAAACACATTCTTTGTCGAACCCAGAATGTATATCGAAGCCATCGCCCCGCGGACGAATGTCTATTTCATTCCTTCTTGTAGTTTTTTTTTCTTTTTTCTAGAGATACCTTGCTGCGCTGGAAATGCGACAGCTATGGCAGTCGTTAAAACCCTTATGCCGGCCCGCTCTTCACACTGCTCGTCGTACGTACGCCAGCGAAACGGGATCTTGAAAACGCGGTAACTAGCGAGCGCTAGTGTGGAGGCAGCACCGTTTTGTCTCGTGCTTCAAGCTTTGAGAGTGCTCGTTGCTACGTGCTCGCCAAGGATCCGAGAGTACTTCGCCGAGTTGCCGAATATCAAGAAAAGGAAAACGTCACTAAATGCATGTATAAAAAGAAATTTAATGGCCATGTAGAGGAGAAGCAAGTTTAAGTAGCCAGAAAAAAAATTCGACTGTCTGCTTCGGCGTCTGCGAAACCACAAAAGGGAGCGCGAGTCCCAGCATTCGCGCATACACCGCACCACCGCTGCTTTTGCGCAGCATATCAGACAATCCAAGCGAGGTAAAATGACAAATGGATGAGTGCCTTTTACCATCGCCGCTTATGGTTGTGATGCTAAGCACCGAAAGACTGGCTCTCTGCCAAAAGGATGCCAGCTCTGCTGACCCTGTATAGACGGAACGACAACGCATTGTTTTGTTTCCAAATAGCGGCAGGTATACTCGTGCGGGAATGTGCAATGCTAAAGTCTGTGCAGGAAAGCATGGACCCCGTCTGTTTGTCCGTCGCTGCTGTCTGAACAATGATTTCATATAATTTCCATCCGCTTTTTGCTGAATCGGACTTGTCTGATGCTGATTGAGCTGACACTCCTGAGCGCGTTTCTCCTTTGCATCTTAGAACGTGGTCGTAATTCACGTTCTAAGGTTCTGTGTAGGGGCTATGTTGAATGACAAAAGCCAGTGGTCGCACTGTGATGTCTCAGGAAACGGGGGCCGAAATGACCAAGTTTTTTTCTGGTATGAGCACACTTCGCGGTTGGCTTGTCGCCTTCTTGAACATCCGATACTGGCGGCAGAGGAACGTCAACTATTTCGTATTACTGAATATGTCACGCACGAAGTCGGAAATGAAGAATTTGCTTTATCCCTTTCAACGTTTTACTAAGCTGCATTCCTTAAATAATCCAATTACTTTTCTGCCCTCACTGGAGCCTTGCGGGCAAAAGAAACCGGAAGGTGTTCTGTCGTTTTCCGCGTTCACTACTGGAAATGGCAACTACCAATCATAACCGTGCATAGGTAAGCTTGTCATAATAATAATAATAATAAAAGGGTAAAGTTCGCGAGAAGTTTCTCGCAGCTTATACGCACCACGGAGTGCCCCCAAAAGCAAACGCATTCCACCTGAGCTGCCTCAAACGCCTTATTCTATTTTCCACCTGCAAGTATCTACACGCCGGCTGTGCTATTGATTCATGTATATTTCATCAGTACGGTCCGCAGATGAAATTTCAGTAAAGTCCATATAAAAAAAAGACGGAAAAAAATCAGGCCTTCTCTGGTTTTATTGCACGATTGATATCGATTTCCGCTGTTCAGTGCGTCTCTGAACGAAAAATGAGCTACAGTTTACAATAAAAAAAGGTGGAGAGGGAGAGACATAGAAAAACTGATATCGTTTTTCAACGGCTTCCATGCGTCTGCCGCGGTGTCGGAAACGGAGTGGCAATAATAATATTGGTTTCGATCATCTGTTGTAGATACCATTAATTTTTTGCCAAGAACGTAGATGGAAGTGCCATAAAGGTAACTGAATTTGCAGCAAGTCCGCGTGAGTAAACAGTTTTTCACTTTCACGCCTAAGCGCCCACTTGCTCTCTTCGCCTCGCGCGCATAATTTTCGCTTTGACTTCAAGCGCCCCCCATTGGCTTCAATATAAAGGTTGTTCCGATTCGA